>NC_084901.1:6877690-7212690 GCF_949316345.1 Pungitius pungitius
TCTTGATGGTGAGCAACACTGAGATGAACTGAAATTAAAAGGCTGTAAACACAGAACATGAGAGAAATGTTAATATGCAATGGCTGGTAAGGAACAGAAAACTTAAATAATGGACATCTTAGTAATGATATTTAAGGGGCATGCATCAGAACCGATTTGATGGCGACTGCGGACATGCTTGTACTCTAACTAGCAAACTATCTACCATACATTAACGTCTTAACGTAGCATTGGATGTCTGATAATAAGACGGTGTTTTAACAGAAGTGCAATGGGACAACGAGACAAACATGATCCACATATTTATCTGTCCTGAGGCATGCCGCCTCACCTGGCACCGCGACCAACACTTCGTCTGTGCTGTGGACCGCCGGGTCAGCCGGGTCTCTAGCTACCACACGCACCTTATAGGACGTCCCCGGCTTTAAACCTTTTATCATATGCCAGTGTGAACCGTTTACCAACTCCTGTTTCCAGTCCTCTTTACCTGGAATTGGTGGAGCGGATTTAGAGGTATTAGATACACAAAACCTTTGGGAAGAATAATTATTTGAATGATGGCATTTAGACATCTGTTATGAGGGTTGAATTTTTAAAGATCGCTTTGATTGAGTTTTAAACAATTCAATCAATTCACACACTCGTTTTTTTTTTTAGATGACAGGGAATACAAGACGAAGCCTTACTGTTTTCTACAATATACTCCACATATACATTCTTATGGTGTCCAAAGTATTCCCAACTGATCACTGCACCATCCTCCAACATGGACGTGTTAACTTTGCCAAACGCAGGGCCTACGGGCGGCACTGAGCACACAAGAGAGGGAAAAACAAATAGCTTTCATTCCTAAAATGTACACATTTTGACAAAGTTCTGTAAAATGAAACCTAGTGATGGAGCTTACAGGTATAGGTCCGTAGAAATAAACCACCAAACAATGAATATCTCACATTACCCCTGTATGTAGTAGGTAAAGTAGGTAAAAATCAGCTCATTGTAACCTAAATTCAAGAATGAAAAGTAGATCCATGTTTGATTTTAATATATAGGGTTAGATTTGAAATCCCATACATCTGACAACTACTTTTCAATAAAATTATTGTTGAATGACCAAATAACCGTGAAGCAGTTTCGTAGAAGCCGGTCGGTTATATACTTGCAAAAAAATGGCCATCTCAGCGAGGACTTTCATTAATTCTTGTTAGTGTTATCGGACAGAAATCCCACAGGAAATACTTAAACAAAAAGGTTTTCTCCTATTAATCGAATGAATACTTGATGGACTGTTTTGCAGAGATGGACCATTTTTTGCAGACGATTATGTGGGAGGTGTACGAGGATACAGGGAGTGCTTGTACCCTTGTGAAACGGGGGATGCGGAGACTGAGTGATGGGGGAGGTTGGGTGAGGGGGCTCTGTAGGGCCTGAAAGAACACGGAAAATAGTGAGACAACACAGTAGACAGCATACAGTGAACTGCGGGGCAGTTGCTACTGACATGCAGAGTAAAAACATGCTGCGACGTATTTTAACCCGGAGTTTGAGGGGAAATGCAAACTGAAATCATCGCACTGCAACATGCATATTATCTCAATCAAATGTCTGTTATCGTTATAGACAACCCATCCGTTTAAAGCATCAGCAGATACATAAGGCTTTTGTTAGTACTGGACTCAAACGTTCACAAGCATCATGCATTCGACTTCTAGCGAAAATATTTGAGGGCAAAATGAGGGGTAAAGACCACAGGCACGAAACCTCGAAAAATACAGTATTTTAAAGCTACCAAGAGGAACTTTAACTTTGGATTTTTGGCTGTTCCTGAGAACCTGATTAATAAAAAAAAAGTTCCTGATGGAACTGGTAGAAAAAAATGCATTTATGTAATTAAATTCAGTTTCATACAGTTAAAAGCTCCTCACTGTAACTTTAAGTTATGTTGCAGTGCAACTTTATATGGTTTGTTGGCAGATGTCATGGAAGTTTGTTTACATGTATTCCCTTTCACACCTTTTTAGACATGCTACCTTGGTAACGTGGAGGGGAAAATCAATCTACAGACTAAATTCTACGCTTAGCTCTTTTTTTCTGCTTTTAAATCATATCACGTGATATGAATAAACATGCGGGAGCTTCCAGTGGAGAAATTGGGTTACCTTTACTCGTCTCTACAGTGGGCTGAGAACGAGCTTCAGAGAGAAGGAAAAAGAGAGAGAGATCGAAGGGGACATAAGGTGTGGAAGGCAGTAGGACCTCGTGGTTGTGCGTTTAACCTCAAAAAGGAATCCCTCGTTTGTTTAGGGCACTTGGATTCTGAACCACGTACTCCTTGACGTGTACCTTAAATCCCACAGACACAGGACTTTGACCTTTTTCCTCCCACTGTGCCTACAATGCATGACGGATGAAGGGAAATGGCTTACTCGTGTCCATGACTGTGAAGGCCTCCTCGGTGATGATCGGGCCAGAGCCCTTGATTGTCTTTGCGCTCAAGTAAAACTTGTAAAGCATGCTGGAGTTCAGGTTGCCCAGGGTAATGGTAGTCTCGTTGGCGAGGAAGGTCATGACCTTGACTGGCCCCAGTTCGTTAGTGTTGTTGACTGCAGATAGTGTTTTGAAAGGAGAAGAAGTTCAAGTTAGGAATGCACAGCTGTCCGTCACGCAGACGCTGTTTCGGGCTGCCTGGTAAGCCTACCTGGTTGATATTTCAGTGTGTACCCAGCGAGCCGTCCATTGTTGTTCGTTGGAGGGCCCCATTGCAGGGTTAGAGTGTCTAAACTAGGGTTTATGGCATTCAGAAAAGAAGGAGGCCCCGGGACTGAAAACAGAGCCAGAATAGTCAGAACTTGGATGTTGCACGGAACCGATAATGAGACTCAGCATTTATATGTTATATTAGTGAATAAGATGGTGGCTTTGCAGGAAACAGGCTTTGTTTCCAAGCTGTTTCAGGGTGGTCTGTGAGATTTCAGGGGTGTAGAAAGTTGCTAAGATGTTCCAGGTCGTTGCCATGGTATTCTACGGGTTTGCTACAGCAGTCGCTAGAGTGCAAGTACATTTTAACTATGGTCACAGAAGTAGAACTAATAGTGCCATTCCTCACAAACATTGTTAGTTTTGTATCTACTACTATGTATCAAATGTCAGGTTTTGTCAAAGTCTTATATATTATTTTACTTGCAAGAGGAGTCAGAAAACTAGAAGAAACATCCAACTATCAAGAAAATAAAGCAGCCACATGCATGATGAGGCCTGCAGAATAAACTTTCAGCCATCGGTGGCCACACACACCTCCCTCAGGTGTCGTAAACGTCTTGCTGGGACTAGGAGGTCCTTCTCCTTTGTTATTAAGGACTCTAATGGTGAGGTTGTAGGTGCTGTAAGGCTGGAGGCCCGGCAGACGTCCCTCGCTACGATTCCCACTGAAAGTCAAAACCAGTTCCCGCTGCTCTGCGTCCTCCTCGGTTTCGTGCAAGCCACTCTCACGTCGGTAGTACACCTGAAGAAAGCAGTGAACCCAGTTAGTTCCTATACAAGCACAATCCTTATTTTATTTCTTCATTGTTTACCTCAACGCAAGGAGGCATAACGGAGGTTCAGATTCAGTATCTTTCTTTGAAATGCCTTCTAGGGACTCACTTTGACTGTATGGCTTACGTGTGTTACAGATTTTATTTGTTGCTCAATCTTGCTCCGTGCCGTTTTAAATATTAGATTTTGATTTTATGGTTTTACAGAGCAGCAGTAATGAAGGACTAATGGAGAATACCGTTCAGTGTCTCAGTTCGGTTGGTAGATTATTCTTGTCATATTGTAACAAGTACCAGTTTGTCTAGAAAGTAGGTCACCATCTGAAAATAAATCCCTCTTACATGAGAATGAGCTACTGATTTACTAAATGCTGCTTCATGAAACGTCTGTCTGCACGCTAAAACATGTTAAGGCTTGCGTGTTTTAGAATGTAACCGCTACGGACACTTGGGCAGGAACCATGCGCTCTGAACGCTGAGGCGCTTTTGCCACCCCACCCTCCACATTGCAACACACACACACACCTTTTACAGATTAAAGGAGAGCCTTGCCTTTATATACACACACTGCATAATGGCCGCCTCCTAGTCAATTATCCAATGAGGAGTAGACACAGCCTCAGAGGAAGCTGTAGCCGAATCACATACATGCCAAAATAAATCACAGAGTGCTACATGTTTAATTGACTTCTTATGTTCTTTCATTTAACCTGGTATGTATTTTGAAATATCTGTGAGAGGGGTGTGGCATCCTAAGGGGCTGGCCAATATGTGCCTCCATCTCATTGGATAATTAAAAAAAGCAGCGGTCACCTTGTGTAGTGAATAAATAGGCTGTGCTTCTGTGCGCTGAAATGTGGGGGTTTGGAAAGTGGCTCAATGTGATACAAAAATGAATACGAAATGATTTTCCTTGCGCGCAGGCGTTGTTTCCCAATAAACTCATTTGAGGGGAAAGGCTGTGGCATCACAAACAACCAAAGACATATACCTTGTATCCCTCTAGTTTTCCTCTCACTGAGGGGAAAGAAACGGGCTCCCAGTGCACTTCGGCAAGTGTGCTGTTGTGAACCATGACGTGCACACTATCTGGAGCAGATAAAGGCACTGCAGAGATGTGACAAAGGAGTAATATTTTAAGGAATCGTTCTCAAGACAATTATCGAAAAGTCACATGAATGGACTTCAAACTAAACAAGTACACACATCTAACAAAAAAGGGGGTCACAGTCAATAGTCAAAACTATGTAGCTATGTGAACTTTAAAGTTATATTAAGTTTTAAAGAAGAATATTTTCACAATGAGATCAGAAACATGAATATCTGAGAACTTTCACTGCTTTATTTTCAATCTTTCATCAATTCCACTCACGGTCTCCTCCAGAGTGTCCGCTCACTACTTCAGGCTCGGGGCCGCTGCCGTAATCATTCAGAGCTTGAACCATGACCTCGTAGGGCACGTAAACGGGACCTCCGGACACAACAAACTGCGACGCGTTGCCCACATTCTGCCAGGACCAATCCTCACCCGTGTCCTTCTGCCTCCAAAGCACTTTGTACTCCAGACTGGGCCCGTTGGCCTGAAATCCTGTCAACGGCTGCGCAGAAGACGATTGTGTTTGTTAAAAAAGGCTTTGCACACAACCAACATCGACCGCCTAAAAGCACGGCTTACTGTCCACGAGATGGCCAAGTCGCCCGGCATTGTTCCTAAACACTGAACATCGGATGGATTTTCATCGGGAGCTAGTAAAAACCAAAATAGTTTAATAAAAGGCAATTAGTTTGGACATTTTTAATGTTGTCGTACGTTTAATCAGAAACCAAAGTGACCA
This sequence comes from Pungitius pungitius, assembly GCF_949316345.1. Classification (NCBI taxonomy): domain Eukaryota; kingdom Metazoa; phylum Chordata; class Actinopteri; order Perciformes; family Gasterosteidae; genus Pungitius; species Pungitius pungitius. The sequence continues at coordinate 6,883,059 of NC_084901.1, forward strand.
TGACAATCACCTGCAGGGTTGGTCCTGTATTGGCTCGAGGGCTGGCTTGGCTGGCTGTAGCCGACGTGATTCATGGCCAGGACTCTGAAGGAGTAGTAGACGTAAGGAGAGAGGTTTAACTGCGCCGTGGTGCTCGTACCGGAAGCCTCCGTGAGGTTGATCCAAACTCCTGGCTGGTGGAGCAGATCCTCGTATTGGATCAAGAACTCTGGGAAAGATTTGAGAAGAAATATTGAATATGTGGACACTGCCTAAAATGAGAACTTTATTTCTTCCTCATTATTCATTATATTCTGTGAATTTAGCCATGTTGTCTTATTGTTTGTCTTTTTTTATTCCTTCACAAAAAGACATGGTTACTGCTTCCAGAAAAATAACTATATCAGAACAAACTGGACAACAGAAAACAGTAACTACTCATTTCAAGGGAAATTGTGGTGTAGTTTGAGAGACTTTTCCTACTCTCTGTGGGACTGTTGTGTTCGTCTCCGGGGATCCAGGTGAGATGAACGCTCCTCTCTGTCTGGTCAGTCAGTTCCAGATCAGTTGGAGGGTCGGGTTTCTCTGTAAAGCCAACAATGAACCCGAGGACCACGTTTAATTCACTTTGGGACAGGAGTTTATTCTGAGTTTATTCCCATGGATTAAAATAAGACTTGAATTGTGGGCATCTAATTATTTGTTCAGTAAATATTACAATCTTCATTCAATAAAATTGAGCCATGTTGTATTTGTTAAAGAAAACATGGCTTATTATTGCATCAAAAAGGTGCAGTATTTCTTTTATTTAAACATTAAACAATTTAAGACCACACACACAGGTGTTTTCACTTTACTAGATTTACTAGACCTGTGCAATCAATTCTAATCTGCAACACCTTATCAGGCAGGTGAGGCGAAAACACCTGAGTGGTGTTTCTTTCAAATGTCAGGGATTTCACAATGAAATTAAACTTTTTAATTTTGAAGCTATATACATTTTAAATAGTGTAACTTCTGTAAAGAGAGAGAGAAAAAGGATGAAAAGAAAAAATAGGAACAAACAAAATAGAGGAGCATTGAGGTGAAATGGAAACAGAACTTGTGGTTGGGTGAAGATTATTAAAGGTACCATATCCAAATCTGTGGACATTGTTTACCGTAGACAATAGCTGGAGGAGGAGTAGCCTCTGAGAAAGCAGGCAGCAAGAGTAGAGGACAAAAAAACGCATTACATATTAGTGACAGATATTAAAACGGCAGAAAAGCAGGGAAAAAGGGTTGCGTTTAGTGTGACAGTAAATTGGATTGCTGCTGAAATTTAAAAGTGGTTAAAAAGATTTTGGTGCACTTTAATAAAGATTTATTTTTTGCTTCTTTAGGAATCATGATCAGAAAAGAAGAAAAAAGGGACCAATATATATTACGTTGCCCTGGTCTTGAGTAAACAACATTGTCATTGAGAGCATTGGGTAACCTTTTGGATGCACTTTGAACGTACCTACGACGGTCAGCATGGCACTGGCCGAGTCCTGGTCCAGGGTGGTGTTCATGATGCAGGTGTAGGTGCCTTCGTCTTCCTCTGTCACGTCTTTGATGGTCAGACTCTCCATATTCACCTCAAACCTGACGACAGAGTAGTTGCAGAGAAATGATAAGATTCTTGTTTTTTTCTTTTTATTCCATGGTGCAACTGAATCTTAAAAATGTGTAATGAGCCCTGGTACCTTCCGTCAGGCAGCTCTCGGTTGTCTTTGAGCCAGGTCATGGTGGGGATGAGGGATGGGTCGTGCTTGACTCTACACTCGAACACGGCGCTCATTCCTCTCTGTACCACCTTGTACTCCGGCTGCTTGAGGATTCGAGTGGGCTCTGGGTGATTAGGAAGAGGTGAAGAGCTAATGTTTACAACTGATACAGCTTGATAGTCAGTCACGTTACCTCATTTTAATAAGATGCACAATATATCTGGCTTCTCCATATCTGACCTTTTACTTCTAGGTACACGTGGTTCTCCTTGATCCCAAAGTTGTTGGTGGCAATGCAGGTGTACTTTCCACTGTTTATTGGCTGGGCCACATTGATCTCCAATGTGCCGTTGTCATGGATCACGTAAGGGTCACCATTCTTGACGCTGGTCTGGCTGTCTTTGAACCTGCACGGAAGCCGCAAAAATTGGGTTTACGTTTTTGATACAACAACATCTGTGGCGCTACCCATACATGTGTGTATTAGCCTTTGATTTAGCTAATATTTCCTTTTCAAATGTTAAAATTCTTAATTGACCATCCCACTTTTGAACAACTTTTTTTTTTTTTTTTGCAAACTTTTTCAAAATGAAAGTCACCTGAGGTCACCTTACCATGTGATAGCTGGTATTGGTGAGCCAAATGAGGCACAATGAAGTAACGCAGGCCTGTTGGTGATGACCTGGTATACTCTGTTAGGTGGAGTAAGCACCCTCGGTGGCTCGGCTGTGAAAAGTAACACAACATTATCCAAATCAGCATTTCCCCCTCTTACACACTTGACATGAAAGAAATTCTGATTACTTCTTATATATAAATTTCCCTAAAAAACTAAAACTCACCAAGCACGTTGACGAAAGCATTTGCCATCAGGTAACCAAATTCATTGGATGCATTACACTGGTAGACAGCACTAGACCCGGATTGCACGTTGCTAAGAATCACAGTGTCGTCATCCACCTTCCGAGTGTGGTCCTCCGGAGCGTCTTTAAAGCGGCAAAAGACAGAAAACAACATGGTTACACAATTTTGTGTGAGTAATCATGCGGCGATTCCAGTGCAATCAGATGGTAAACTGTGTCGACAAAGAAAATCTGCAAATCTACATGTTCATTCATTCACTGTCAGGATTTAACTGTGCATAAACGTGGCGTAGTCAATCATTGGACTCATTTCACTCACTCTGTAGGGATACACCATTGACCAACCAGGTGATCAAAGGTTTGGGTTTTCCATCAACTCGACAAGTCAGGATGCCGGTCTCGTTCGGGGCGAGGATCAGGTTCCTGGGTGCGCTGACCCAGAAAGGAGCCGCTGTGGATGACGAAAACCAAAGAGACACAGCAACATTTGTGACAGAATTTAAAAACGTTGTGGTAATAAAATCTATACACATGTCAAACTTAGCAGTTGTGACTGACATTTTCATATTACTCTTGCTGTAGTGACATAACTATTTTTTTGTTTTTGTAGATCATTTATACACATTTGAACCCTTAACAAATCCGGGGTACCTTTGACAGTGACCTGGATGATGTGGTGCACCGTGCCCAGGTTGTTTGTGGCTGTACAGCGGTAGTCGCCACCATCAGCTTCATTCACATCAGAAACCTTGAGCGTTTTCTTATAGTTATAAAAAGACATCCTGCTGCTCGGCAGCTCCCCTCCATCCTTCTGCCACGAGATCTCTGGAGTGGGTCTGTCAGAGAAGTGAACGGTGCTGTCAAATACTTTGTATACCACCTTTTTCATATGAATGCCATGAGAGCTTTTCATAAAGCACATGGTACGGTACATACGAGGGTGCATTTCGTCTCTGTGTTTATTATTGATACAGCCTACTTACAAGCCATCAGCAATGCACTCCAGCTCCAGAGTCTCCCCCCTCAGAACCATCTTGGTGCTGGTGGTGCCCTGAGGCATCATGAATCGGGGACGACGTTCCCCATCTGGGCTATCTGAAAACACGAGGACACGTTTGAATCAGAAGCAGACAGCGATTAGCTGATTTTTATTGTAAAATTTAAGATTTTACTCCCTTTGCTGTGAGTTTTTCATTTTCCACCCAGAAATGTTCCCATTTTTGGTATAGAAAATGAGTGAGTGTTCTTACAGTCTGTTCACATACTGTATAACAACTTCAAAGAGGAAGAATCCCCATTGAGGAGTAGCCATCCAATTGTTGCCATGGCTACACTTGGGTGTCTGATTTAAGCCCATAGCCCAGTATACAGCCCTAATGCAGTTTTAACTGGTGGATGTTGCTATCATCAACATTCCTTTGCAGAAATATGGTGGATGAAGAGCAAAGCTACTTAAGAACATTAATATCATGCTTCATGAGTGGCCATCTTGGACAATCATTCAGGGTTTGTTTGACGTAGCAGATTGTTAGATCAGTCCCAAGTGTATTGGGGATTTCAGGGAAGATGCAGCTAGCATGTAATGTTATGCAAGCTTTGAAGCTTGCTTTTAGGTTCAAATCTACATACAGAGGCAATCATGGATCATTACTGTTTTTTGCATCGGCCCTACAGTCAATGCATTTGTGATTATCTTTAGATCCTTCATTTTAGGAAGCTCCAAAAGAAACCAATAGAAATGAGAGGAATAGTTTGCAAGTCACAGAGGAGGGGGTTGAGGCCAAGTTGAGGTGAGTGTGTATGTTGGGTAAGGTTAAGTCTGGGAGAAGAGGCAGGGTCAGGTTCACACTGAAGGGGCCGAATGGGATTAAACCAGCTGCACTCACCAATATAGAAATCAGTGAAATTGTATAAAGAAGCCAGTGTCTCATTCATTGTTTGCACTGAAACATAACAGAACATCAAAAGCATGCATAACTAGAAAAAAAACAGGAAATGTGTTTAAACCAATGCATTAGCTTCTGAAAATAATGCAGTTCTGCACTAGCAACACGTTGATTTGAAGCTGGAGTAACTCAATATCTGATCACAATGTGTTGAAAAATGTGAATGTGAAATAAAAGGGACTGTTCTTGATGGTTTTTATTTTATTTAACAACTTCCATAGGGACAATCTAATAACTATGAATTTATATTCCGATTATTTGGTAAAATTGAATGAATTCAAAGTCTTACTGTCCAGCACGGTGACTGAGATGGGCTGTTTCTGCTGGATGGTTTGTGTGTGAGGGAAGCGAGCATAGCAGATGTAGTCGCTCCTGGTGTCTTCTGGAAGAACATTGGAAAAGTACAAGTCTCCATTCAGAGCCTGGGACACGCGTTGATCCAGCGGTAGCCTCTGGAAATCTGAAAAATGGGAACGCAAAGAGTGTTGGACTCAGAACTGCACGTACACGTGTACATCGCCTTGATCTGTTCCATTCAATGTGAGATTCTTAAGTGTCTATAAACGCAGGTATGGAAATGACGCACTGTTATCCATCCAGAAGATGACCGGTGGGGGCAGCCCCGCAGGGGGTCGGCACTTCAGCACCAGGGACCCCCCGATTTGGACCGCGATCGCCTCATTTCTCTCCTTCGACCACAAGGGGGACCCTGCGAGTCACACAAACATCAAACAAAGACGCTGCTGGAGGGTTTCCCATTCGCTAGCTCGACACATAATATCATGGATCATTTTTGCAGAACAGTGTTGGGTGGAAGCTGAATACTAGGAATCAAAGTTGATTGAAATGATAAAGTCACAAGCCTTACTGGACTGTCTGATGACGATGCTGTTGGATACAGCGGTGCCGTGCTCATTGTGGGCCGTGCACTGGTACGTTCCCTCATAGGCCTCAGCCTTTTCCCCGCTGATGTCAATGACAAGAGTTCCTGAACCGGGCTTCATCAGGACTTTGGAATCTTTCTCGACCTCAAAGTGGGTCCCGTTTCTCGTCCACAAAAAGCTAGAATAAAAAAAAATACAATAACGATCACTTGATCTTTGAGGTTAGGTGCCATGAGGAAACCGTAAACCGAGGCAATTCCAGTGCTTTAGCATGTTCATCCAACAGCTGCATTATGGTCTATCCCTGCATACTTGTAGCAGGGAGTCTGGGCGAGGGGCAGTTGGGAATTCCAAACTGTGTGCAAGGTGTGTTTCTGAAGTGGTTTCTATGACAACAGTTGCCATGTCGATTTTTATATTTCCACGCTGCTGCGGATTGAAGCTGCCCTCAGAAACCAATCTATATTTTCACAGAGAGGAACCATGAAAGTGAATATATGTTTGCTCTTAATTGCCGAAGCTCTCCATCACACTGGGAACAGGAAGAGCACCCGGGGAAAATGCGCCGGCGCGGCTTGCGATCCGGGACGGGTAAACAAGCATCAAGGGGGACGGGATGAGTGATGGTCTCACCTGGGATGAGGCTTCCCCTTGGCCTCACAGTGAATGACAATGTTCTCCCGCGGATCAAAGATGTAATCCTTCGGGGACTGTAGCGTTATGGTGGGGGGTTGGGGCACTGGAGAAACGTGAAAATAATTGTTTAGACACACGGAGTGAAACATAATCGCAGCGCGCCCGAATTACAGCGTCAGGCATTTGCGAGCAACATGCAAGAAGCAGTCACGCTGTTGGGTGCAAGACCATTTTGAGGTTGCTTACCAGTCCGTGATCTGACCAAAAACAAGCAGGTCACTTCACACAGTAACAGCGCTGAGATAACCGCATGCACATCTAACATTGCTAGGACACACACACACACACACACACACACACACGGATGTTAAGTTTGAAGCGCAAGAACTCAACACTAAAAGTCACAGCAGCTTTCTTAAAACAACTTACATCCTTCCAGTACTTTAGCTTTTTGGCCAGCGAGACACGCCGTACCGCAGTGATAGAATATTGAGGAAAGGTGTTAGTTGTTGCAAGGAGTAAGGCAGGTGAGACAGTTGCACATTCAAGTACTTTCAACACATTTTATTGAGACTGCCTGAAGTTTGCTTGAGATTCACAGGGCGGAGTACAACAAATGCAAGTAAAGTAGTTGAAGACATAATGATGTCACACAGGATGTGTGATCTAAATAAGTGAGTTCTTAAAGATTACATATAAGAACAAAAACATGCTAATGTGACTGCATGAAAAATAAAAGAATCAGTAAACTGCAGCTCAATTTACAGACTTTCTAAAACCCGTTCAGTGGCTTATAGAAGCTGTACGATTCATTACGCAATTGAGTGAATCATTGCGGTTCTCCATCAAGCTTGATTCAAGTGTTAATGCAGCAGAATAGTTGGTTAAAAACAAAGTATTCGGAATTTAACATTGTGGGATTTACATTGAATGTGAAATTTGATGTGGTGGGGACACTACTTACGATCAAGAGGCACCTCCAGTGCCGAGGTCATGTGACTCAAGAGTATCAATAGCACGGCTGCGAAGCCAGGCACCCGCTTCCTGTTCCTGTCCATGCTCGCGTTTGTCCAGATTCAACAGCGCGAACCCTTCAGCACAATGACGCAGTCTGGATGCACACTACAGAGAGATATAGAGAAAAAAAGGATTACTACATGTGCTAATAAAACAATGTTTAGGTTGGATTCATTAGATATATTTCGTATACAGAATCAGTCTCAGAGCGTCCAATGTATATAAGATCAGTCCATAAAAATGAAAAATTTGGGTACCCGCAGGATATTTAGTCTGACCCACAATGGAAGGTTTACTTTGCGAGCTCCTCGTTCAAACTAGCGTTTGTAAGTCACAAATCACAAGTGGCTCGTCTGCTGGATCGCCCGCCATGCTGCCAACGGAGAGAGACTTTGGCAGGAGAAAAAGTCCAAACAACCTTCTACTCAGTATTTGGAACTTCAACAAGTATCCTACAGTGTTGTACAGATAGGACCCAGACTTGTTTAGGCATTCTTTGTAGAGATATTTGGTCAGAGCTGTCCTCAAGATGAGGGAGCCTCCTCTGATGACCGGAATATCAACCGTGCAACACTGACATCTTCCACGTGTTTGCCTGTAAAAATGTTCCACGTGAGCTGCTCCCTGCCGCAACAATCACGACTCGGCAGATATATCGCTGCATGCAGTGTGGCTCCCGCGCAAATCCCACCGCATTAGTCGACGCGTTCTCGTCAAGTGTCTCACATTATCAAGCTACACGTGAGTGAAGGCCCAAAAGCGGTGGCTTCTGTCACGTGGTCCATGAGAGAGAGAGATGAGAGACACTGTGTGAGCGGCCACACTTGCAAAACGTAGCACAGTGTTGTCGTGGAATGGAGAGCAGAAAATTGTGTTTGTTCCCCCCTTTTTCATGTGCTTTGTCTTGCATTGCGTGAGCCTCTGTCACCTATGCATTAGCTGGCAATTATTTATTGGTAAATTCATCATCAAGATGCTGCTGTGCATAGAATGTGTTTAATGCACGTCTCTGCCTTCTACACGATTGCACATTATATGAGCTGCCAGAAACCCATCTATTTCTATTGCATGAGCCGGTCGAGTCCCAGTGACTCCTGTCAGCGCGCTGAGATGGATTTTGAGGCGGAGCAATGTGCTGCTGTCAGGTAAAATGGCTCAGTCGATTCTGACATCTTCATTATACATGCATCTTTGCACAAAGGCAAAACACAAACACAGGGTAGAAGTCTTCAGAGGCATTTGAAGGTGAAACTATCAAGCTCACTGTTAGAGGTCTCTCCTCTGCTGGAGAGGAAGTCCGACGTCACAGGGTGAGCTATGAACACACACACACACACACACATACACAGATATAATGTGTCAGATTATATCCAGCTGAGCTAGGCAGTGTGCGTGAGCTAATACAACCCCAGGACACACCTAATTACGCCGACACGTCCTATTGGATATTACTCTCACTAGTTAATCGAGAGGGAAGACGACGGAGAAAGAGAGAAACACAATGCCATAAAACCAGCCCATGCATCCTAAATATTCTAATTGAATTGTGAAAACGGGAATGTGGTATTATGCAAATGTAATCGCCATCTTCGGATTAATTACAATAACGCTCCACCGTGCTGTGGCTGAGATGGCTTCCCACACCGCGACACTGGACTTCTGCTCCAGTGGAAGATAAGGGCAGACTAGCCAATTAACTGTGCCGCGGAAAGGCAAACCCTTATTCTTGAACATTCTCTGGCTGCTTTGCAACAGTGAGTGTGTGCAATAAAACAGTCTTCATTAATGGAGCGCCATAAAACGTCGCCACGCAGCCGTTGCATAGGGACTGATAAAAACATTACTTGGTGGTGCGGACGTACAGCAGCTACGTTTTTTGGGATGGAATCCCACATTGACCTTCAGTAACCTGGATCTATTCCAGCCGTTCTTTCGTTGCGCAGAGCTGAGCCTGCAAAACTAAATATGAGAGGCCATATTTAAAGTGAATGACTGTGGATTAAACTCTCGGTTGTTTAAATAATGGCAGTGACTTAAAACACTGACTGACAGAAATGCTGTGTGTTTTACTATGTCCGACATAGTTAATGTGTTTATTCATGCAATAGAACCAACAATATCTTTCTAATCAGATGCACATAGCAGGTGTTTATATTAGGAAGTAAGAAGATGTCTCAGTGTTTCCCTTGGATAGTTTCCTTCTGTTTGCATGCTTCGTGCTTAGCTACACTAACCCGTTGCTGTCAGAAGCTTGCTGAATGTCTGAAAGTGGCACCGATCTTCTCATCCAGCGCTATATTATTGCCAAAATTTGGATTCTTTCTTTAAAACCTATTTTTGCAGTATCACAAATGCCTTGCACTTTGGATATTGCAACTCCTTACCTTAAACTGATGTGGCACTTTGCTAAAATGCTGACTCATTTGACAGGTTATCTAATAACTGTCGAAGCCAACATGTCCATTGAGCCATTTGTGCTCGTGAGCTCAGGCGAGTATTTGTTCTCTCTAAAAAAGCATTCACTAGATGGCTTCTGTAAAGATGAGAAGGACTTTAAATAGCTTGGCAATTCAGTATGTAACCAGAGCGAGCAATTCTCCAACTACAAAGAGCGGCGTGAAGCGCGCTGACGTGGACCCAACAGTCTTCCTGCCTCTCCGTTTGCCAACCCCGGAGCAATGTGCTAAGTTGGTCACTCCGCAGCCTTTAGTCACGCTGAGGCATGACAGTCTGACTAGACAGATGAAGGGAGGGTGGCGGGCAATGACGGGCTTTTCTAAGACAACAGAGTGAGTCAGAACGCTTCCACCCAAACCGAACATGAGGGGGATGCTTCTTTTTTTTTTTTTATCTGTAGCTCGGTGCACACACACAAATCCCACTGATGCCACAATGACCGTTTGTAAAGTAAGACCTGCGCTCTGACGAGGATTTTTTTTTTGGAAGGCAGAAATTTCCCTCCTTTGGGAAGACATTCGGCACACATACACATTACCCAGACTCCTCTGCAATGCAATGGCCTCCGGAGAGTCTGTGTATCTCAGGTCACTGGGATAGGAGCTGTGAGCCATGAGGGTCCCCACAAACACACGGGGGGAAGCTGCGGCCTGAATGCTAAGCCACTATAACTGCCGCTTCAATGCTGAGAGAGTGGACTTTTACACTTTTATGGGGGCAATATAAATGCTTCTTTTAAAACTGCCAAAATCCAAAAAGCCCGTTTTTGAAAAGAAGGGTGCTTGTATAGTTCCGGCAACATTCTGTTTCTTTTAGAGACTACACAGAACGACTGAGGGTGACTTAAATCAATATAAGTGGTCATTAATTCATTAGTTGTTGTTGTTGTTTTTGGCTTTGTTTTTGGTCCCCACAAATTCCTCTGATATACATATATCTGCCTAAATACCTGTTCCTCTTTAACTTAAGTATTATTTACAAAAGCGCATTTGTGGTGCAGACAATAGTTGGATAATGTTACCTTCCTTACCTTTCAAAGTAAGATTATATGCGCGATAGGAAAATAGCACCCTCAAGCTACAGTCAAGCATGTCGGGTTTTTATAAAAAGGCTCAAAACTGAGACTAGGAATAAAAGTGAAGCTTTGAGTATAAATCAAAATAAGACATCAACATCAAATAAGGCTTGCAACACTCGCACTGGTATGTATGATTGTTGTATTTTTACTTTGATTGAAATACACACAGAATGCCCCAAATATGTCCACGGATGCATTTGATTCCTTTTAACCGATGGATTATGTTTTATGCTTCATCATTAAAGATCGTAAGCAGCATAACTGTTATTCCAAAGCAATTGTGCCAGGTTTCCCTGTCATTATTGAAACCAGCAGCTTCATTTAAGATCTTTAGGTGGATAGATTCGACTGCTGACTTCATCGGAAGCCGTCCGCTCTCCGGGGGGGGAAGTTGTTTTAAGAGGGCCTTTCACTACACTAACACCACTTCATTTGCAGTGAAAGGACAGTCTCTTTGTCCCCAATGGACCCCAAAAACCACAGCACACACGGCCAGCTAATCAGTGCAAACTATCTCGGCCTCTTTCGCACGTGCACACATACACACAGAGGGCCTTCCCTTTCTGGGGGTCAGATTTTCTAGCAACATCCGCAGAATCCCAGAGCGCCTGCTTTTCTCTGAGGCTTTGTGATGTGCTGATAGTCAGCATGCCCACACCCATCAACATCCGCAACGCCACCACCAGGCCATGGGGGCCATTGTCTCCATGTTGTTTACCACTGGGAGAACGCTGAAAAAGCAGGATGACACCAAGATATGGCCACAGACCAAGCGGGTATAGAGTATATATTCCAAAAAAAACACAGGTCAGTATCTGCAGAAGTGAATGCAAAAATTATATTAAATGGTTTTAAAATCTAGGGTCTGGTACAGGTACTGATGTATAATGTATGCTTACATTTGACTAATTTGACATTCAGAAAAGTTCCGAACTAGCTTTATGTACAATAAAAGTTAAGGTAAAGCTTGTGTTGTGGTACAAAAGGAACATAACGTTATCTTGCAGAAAAACAAGAGGACTTACTGTATAGAGTGTGGTGAAAGTGATTCTTGTATTCATTTATGTGATGTCACTACACAGGAGAGAATGCCTGGTAAAAGATCTGCTGGGTCCTGCTCCCTTAAATACCGTAACCTTGCTGCAGTGGGTTGCTATGCAACCCCCAGCCCCTTCAAACCACTCGTATGAATAACCTTAGAAGAATCTTGTGGTCATTTCGTGTCCCTCTCTTTTTCCTTTTCATAAATGTGAGAATTCCCATGAATAGGATTCTATTATCTTTGCTCCAGGCGCATTCAGGCAACACAATGATTCTCCCTGAAAAGGTGTAAAATAGGAACAATACCTTTTTTTTAAATGCTCACTCCATCAAGTAAAGTATTTCTAAAATGAAAAACACTGTTTAATATGAATTCAAATTAATATAAATGGTGGTTTTATTAAACCAAGAGATTAATCTGGAATGGTTTTGAAAAATGATAATTGCTCAAAAACAAAGCTCTGTATCCATCCATGTGTAACTAATCAAAAGCCATTACTGATAGCTTCCATTAAAATTTGCCCTAATTGACATCCAATTAGACTGCTTTTGATATTTGGACAATCACATTTTTCCAGCCGTATGGACCGGTTTGTTGGCTGCATGGGGCTTGGTTAGGTGTCTGTGTGTGTGGGTGTGTGTGTTTGAGCACATGTCTCACCTGTCTAAGGTCATCTCATCAAAAACTGTGGGCTCAGCCACAGCACAGAGCCATGCTGGGGGTGTGTGGGTGTGTATTAATGTACAATTCTGTGAACATTTAATTAGAATACAGAACCTGGTGACCCATATTTGCCAACCAACTATAGCCATGCATTCGTTTAGAAACTGAGAAATGGTTGTAAAAACATTTCTTGCCTCAATGTATTTTTAATGAATGTTATTTAAATCCTCTTGCCAGATAAGGGCTGATCACTCTGACTTGAGCAAATCCAAAATACTATATTCATAATTGTTCTACCCTTGTGAATTCAAATTTGTATCTTCACAATCAATGGCAAGTGGAGTATGTGTTAGATGATTTTTAGCAGTGATATGTAATACACAAAAACTAAACCATGGGAATATAAAAAGGACCCTAAATCAATAGTCCTTCACATTCTAATACCGTGTCACAATGGCCACATAAATCCAGCCAAGTCTCGTTGGTATTCCTGAGGGCTATTGCTAGGTAAAAGGTATCGACGTCGAGCACATAGAGGCCCATGGCCTTGGTACAAGGCTGGGTCTATTTTAGCATGAGTTAATGTACGTCTCTCTGTCTGTTCATTTATTAAAGTGTTTGTGTGTATGAGCCATTAAGGATATTGAGGTTACTAATCTTGGGGCCTGTTGCACAGCTTCAAAGTGAAAAAGGTGCAAAATATGGGATTACAGCATTCGGATTGCTTCTTGATGTTCTCCACTCTGCTCTGTAGTCATTACTCCACTTGATCTTTATATATCAAGAAGTGTTTTGCTGCTATATTAATATTCCACATTTTGAACAGTTGTAAAAGGTGAAAGACACCATTCAAAGGACTGATAAAAGCACCGTTAGGTCTTACGCTACAAGGATAGATTGATAAAGGAGAGGCAGTGGAGACAGAGGTAGATCAGGCGGAAATTGTGCAAGTGCATGATGGGATGGGAACGGGGGAGGGGACCGATCAACACATTATGGCAACGCAACAAGCTGGCATGCCCCTATTTATTTTTCCTACGCCCATCTGTTTATCAGGATTACTCGGAATGGATGGAGGAGGCGAGAGGAAGCTGGAGGAGGGGAAAGGACCGGGTGAGGAGAGGAGATCCACCTTCACAACCTAACCCAATTCAAACAACTCTACTCTTGAGTAAACTGCTGCTATAATGACTCACTGTTAAAATTATAGATCAGTGCAATATCGTAGAGTGCTCTCATAGGGACTATTTGAGGTAGAAGTGATAAAAATGAGAGCTGGAAACATTGTAGTGGTGTGTTATGTAATACTGCGCTGCTGCTCTACTTAAAAATATGTACTATGGGTTTTCCACATGCTGAAGGCTGCTGTGTTGCCTTGTACTGTACGCAGGGCAAACGTTTAATGTCAATCTTCTTCATTAAACGTGTGTTTAATAGCATACATGCTGGGTAGTGCCGGGTACCGCACTCATTGACATTCTTTCATTTCCTTTCGTGAGTTGATGTGTACACCTGACTAATTGTACTGTTTGTTTCCCAGCCGCAAGGCAAGAAAAAAACAAGCCTGATACCTAAACGACACACCCAAACTTCAACCACTGGGCGGTTGCCACAGGCAGCAAACTGCTGTACTTCGCTGAGTTAAGACCTGCAGACACAAAGACTGCAAATGGTTTTAATGATTCACTGCCAGCTCACTCCTCAACACTTTTCAGCCATGCAAACTTATAAGTGCAGACATGGTTTGAAAAACAGATGATATGCCTCGGTACATCCCAATCACACTGTATAATGTACAGCCATTTAGTGCATGGAAAACAGTGCAGTAATTGTCTCAAGATGACACTAAACGCTTGAGTCACTGGGACAAATGCACATGGCCAGGAGAGCAATCAGCAAAAGTCGCTACCAAAAAACACAACAGCAGGAGGACTGGGTGTTAAAGTGAGATTTGCTAACAGAACAAAAAAACAAGGACAAAATGATGGGCACAGTTGTAAAGCAGAGAAATAATAATCACTTGCACCATCGGATTTACCTGTGAGGATTTAATCCAAGCAGCTGCCTGGATCCGGGAGGTGGTTCAAACCTGCAACAAAGAGAGAAGGACACCACAGCCATTAATTGGGTCCTTGGCTGCAGCCAACAAAATCTAATTGGGACAAGGGGACACATTAGGTTCTCAAAGCTAACCGACTTGAATCCATTCATCAATAGAGGCCAGTGTCACGTACGAAGCTCAACATGAATACATGGGCACAACCTCTTTGCTCTCCAGGGAATACCCAGTAAATGAACGTGTCTTGCTGAAGACAAGGACCCTCAATCAATAACCAAAATGTCTCCAGTCATTTTTATTACTTTTACCTCACACACCCAAATTAAACTGCCCCCCCCCCCCCCCCCCCACCTTCAGCAAACAGGCCTCCCTTCGTGACCGTGAATGCATTATTATAATCTCCAGAGAGTCTCTCCATTCATCTCACATTAGCAAAACAAATGAGACAAAGAACAGCGGCTCATTTAGAGGTGAGGCCATTACAAGTGTAGGTAGCTCGGAGGAAAAAGACCGGCGGATTATATGAGTCGCCATTAACGAGCCGAGGTCGAGCCGTTTGAACTGATCTAGTAATGTAGAAAATGAGCGGGGGGGGGGTCTTTGTACTCCACGCGATGACACGGGTGAGAAGCTGCTGTCCCTGAGCGAGAGAGATCGGAAGAACCAACAGTGGCCCAAGTCACAACCCGTTACCTTGGAAACAGAAGATTGTACAATTAGTTACTAGACCTAAGTAAGTTTACCTCAAAGAGTAAATGTACCCAGTGAAATCGAATGGATTTAATAACCCACGACGGAACTGAAACAAATTGAACCGAGCCCGACGGACACCAGGGAGATGTTAATGAACAGGGACGCACCTTGACATCAGCAAACCAGAGCAGGAGAGGCAGAGTGGGGATGATGTGGTAGAAAGAGAGAGAGAGAGAGAGAAGGGAAAAATGAAGGCCTAGTGGGAATAAGAAACATGCATTATTAACGGGAAAATCTAAAAGCGCCTCATCATCAGAGCGTCAGAGAGGGGGGAGAGCTGGGAGATGTCAGAAGAGAAAAGCTAGCAGGGCTGACACCAAGCGCAAGCACATTGCCATGGAAACAAAAAGAAAGACAGACAATATGACAGCAGAAATGTGCATGTTTGCTTTCTTGGAGCAACCTAAATATTATAGTAAGCTTAATTTAAAGTAAAATAAATCAAAATAAAAACCCATTTTGTGTTTCATGGAGGGTTATGAGCTGGAATATTCTTCTAAATAAATTATTGCGTGGACACATCTTTTTTTGAAGTGTTGATTGTGAGCTTTAAACATGACAGCAGGCGTATTTTGTTGCCGTTTCCCTCTGGTTTCAGGCTTCATCCTAAACTAAGCTAATGGCTGCTGGTGCAACTTGAAATGTAACAGACAGACATGAGTGGGATACATCTTCTCATTCAACATAAAATATACAAGTATCTATTATTACACATGAAACATGTGTGGAAGCATGTTCAATGCATTGAACGCTCACCAGCTAGACAGGCGGGGAAATAACACACTTTTTTTAATGTATTGGAATACGAACTTCTAGCACACTTACTCAATTTGAAACCAGCACTAACCAGGACAATATGGGGTCGACCTGACGAGCAATGTAATCCACAGCATGTAGTTGAGAGTAACTTATCTGGATACGTATGAGCCTTTAGAATAATCCTTAAATAAATGCATAATCTGATTAATTTGATTTATTTTCAGTAAGGAACACTAACAGTGTGGATGTGAAATGGAGACAAAAGGCCAGCGATCACTACGTTATATCCCTTGCCCGGTGCAATGCCACTGATTTACTATCAAGCTCCGATTTCAATTAGCTGCACAAGTTTTGGGACGTTTGTTTGTGTATGGGGGCGGGGGGGCGGGGGGAAGATGGGGCGCTTGCAGGCTGTGATAAAATAACTGACCCCAGGCATGAATACAAATGTGGGTGCATATGTGTGTGTGTGTCCTGTAATCCCCTAGACTGTGGGCCTCAGCAGTCAACGACAGCAGCAGCTGCCCAAAATACACACTTAAGCCCCGCCCCCGACTGCCTGGCCTCCACACACACCTTTAACCTTTCTCTGATCCGACACAGCAACACATTCACACAAACTGGTAATATGCACATCATCATTAGTGGTTAACACCCATTCTAATGAACCCAGGAGAGGACTTTTAATGTGGTTTGACATTACTATCATTGACCAAAATGCAATTCCAAGTATCTTTTTTTTATCCTTTTCAGGAAGAAGAATCCGCCAGAACATATGAAGTCCCTCATTTTATTAGAAACGTTATTCGAAAGGAATTTTCTTCACTGCTGCTAGCTTTATTGGGATCATTAATCATATTTAAAACAGACATGTTCTTCTTCAAATAATAATATAATGATCCGTATTGCTTTGCACTTACTGCCCAAGTTGCCACTAATAAAGTCAGACTTTTTTTATTCTTCTTGAAGACGTTCCTGCAGTAACCCTGGAGCCGGCTAGTGCAAACAGCAGAAAACACACATTTGCTACTTTAAACAAATAAAGGGAATCAGCTACAGCCAGTGGAGACTGCCTTTCACTTTTAAGGTAGGCTAAAAAAAAAAGAAGCTTTTGTCACGTTGCCGAGCAACACAAAGTAAAGTACATGAGGCTTTTGAGACATGCCGCGGTGACGTGGTAGTCCGCGGTAGACGAAGTAGCACCTGGGCAGCAACGGCTGTCTGGAGCCTCGAGTCTCGTCTGTTCATCGCGTATCAGACGTGCCATCTGTGTGCGATCAGGTTGTGGTGTACGCCTTGGGGTTATTTATTACCCTGTGTGTGTGTGTGTCCGCCAACGTAAATCTGTCTACATGTAATAGCAGTCAAACAAAATGATGAATGACCTAATTATTATAGTCGCCAGGTTGGTTTTTTTTGCGCACCGGGTGGTTGTGTCTGTCGTGCGGATACAATGGTTCCATACTGACATCTAAGAAATCCCACGAATTAAACAATGTTCTTACTAAACAGAAGTTTATTTTAAAAAGTCACTGTTTTTTGTGCCTGTGAGGATGGCCTTTAAAGCTGAGATGGGGTTTGGTTACCATGGACAATCCAAGTTGTTTTATTTTTGTTTAAAATTTTGAACCGTCCAGGAGCATCCTTCAGATGACGGACGACACACGCAGTCCAGTCTCAGAGCTGCTTTAATCGCAGAGATTTATCGCTACTTCTACAGGTTAAAAGGACAACTTTTCCATCCCCGCTGTTTCCACTCCACAACACAACGGAGTCATCGAGGCTGTAACGCAGACACATAAAGATGCGGAGAGCACGTAGGATAAACCGAGATTAAGGAACAGTCTGAAGTAGCATACCTTTTGCAGCTCTGCTATAAGCTTCTGAAGCCGAAGGGGAGCATATTGTAAAAGTGTCACGGTGCGGGAGCTCTCTCTGCGGATTGGATCCATCCGGAGGAATCTTACATGCCCAAAAGTGAGAGAGAGTAAGAATGCAGGGGGGAGACACGATAATGAAAAATCTCTAAACTGACTGTAAAAAAAAACCCCAGAAAGCAGTCGCGCAGATGAACTGCGTCTCCACATGGTGCCAAACTCCATTCAATCAGTCCCAGTGAGAGCGAGGACCTGCGAGTTTGATTTACGTGCTAATCCAGGTTATTTTTGCTCTACTTATGCACTATTAAGATACTTTGTTACACATACTATCACACTGATCGGCTTAATCCAACTACAGACCTTTTTTCTATTAAGACATTAATTATGCCAGGTGTAATAATGAAAGTAACGACTGAAACATCTGGACATGCAAACTGAATTATTCGAATATACAGCGAATACAACATTTGATGCCTTTAAGTCAGGCTGCTGTGCTCCACCTGTGGATATTGTCTTTTTGTTTTTTAAACTAGGGTGACGATCAAAAAACAAAGTTGCCGAAGAACGTGAAGTTCGACAAAATAGGTTACAATGCATCTATGTAAGCCATCGTAATGAAACACAGCAGAATCTTCCATACATGGACACTGTAAACAATCAGTGGCATGACATGTCAGAAACACGTTGGAATAAGGCCTGTGCACCCCGGAGACCATCCCATCCGAACCCACTACACACTGACAGGGAGGGAGGCAAGGGAAAGGCAAAGATGGAAACAGATGTTACGTGAACATGTCTGGAAGGCGATGAGAGTGTGAACGCACAAAGGGTCTGGGAGGGCAAACAGTGGAGGGTATGGACCTGCAGGGCGGCCCGGGAGATGTCTAATATTGACTGCATACCTTCAACCAAACACAGAATGGCAGGAGAAGAAGAGCGGATCGGGGCCTCCTAATATTAGTATCACCAGTGGAGAGAGGGATTTCTTCTTTATGTGATCTCAGTCATTTAGGACGTCTCACAAAAGCTTCTCCTCAGAGTGATGAGGAAGCGACGAGCAACACCTTAGTGTGACCGGGGGGCGTAGATATTACAAACAAACATTCTGTTTGGCAGTAAAGCTGCGATCAAGTGAGAATATTTTCATTTTGTTTGTGGCTTATCGTATTAAGGACAAGAAAAAGCAATGCACGCATCTCACTCTTCTGCGGGTCTCACACCACGCAAACAGAGCACCTCGCAGCTGTGAAGTTGGTGTCTCCTGCAGCAATCGTGCAACAGGAATATTTGAAGGAAGATGAAAACCAAAAAATGAGCACTGGCAGTGGATGACATTACTGAATATGCTATTTTCAGAATTCCAAAGGTACTATCGGGGGCCGTGCTTTTATCTTGGTTTTTCATCTCATAGTACGCCTCCCTCATGGTTTCAGTGTGCATCTATATGTGGGTATGGATCTGGCACGTACTCCGGACATGTTGTGATTTCCGGAGCTGATGATAGGAGAGGAGAAACAAAGTGAGCCATTTTGCATCGTTCTCATCTTGCTGTTTTGTCCTCTATGATGTGAGTTGCCCATGAACCGCAGTCATTTGGCAGGGTTTGGGGTTACGGTGTGAAAAATAGTTCTTGTGTTGCGTAAACGAGCTGAACAAATAATATGACAAAGCAATTTTGAACACTAGCTTGTAGCGGTACAAGTATTGGTCTCTAAACTACTATATGGAGTAGTGTGATGCGCTGGGAGCCACAAGACACCTAATGCCCCTAAAGTCATGGGTTAAAATGCAAAGTAAGTTGTTTTGGATAAAAGGGTCAGCTGAATGTAATGTATAGCAAGAAATTCTGTGTCAGTCCCAAACCGGGACATGGACAGAGCTTGATGACAAGTGCACCTTCACACACAGTTTAACCTAAAGCAGACGAGAGTCATTTGGGGGATTAGCAGCATTATTTTGGGTTATAAACTGGCCTACTGAAAACTGTCCAAGAGAGGGTCTATTTTGTTTGTAAAAGGTTCAATAATCATCATCGTTAAAAAAAAGAGGCATGAACAGTTTGGGCACTATAAAATAACAGTGAGAAAGGGGAATATGTAGAGTGTTCATGATCGGAGCAGGATGTGATAACCCTATGTGACTAAGTACACTCCACTCGGCAGTTTAACTAGATTAGATGGGAAAGCTCTATAAAAAAACACACTTCACTAGACTATCCACTTCAAGAAAAGGACTGCACTGAGCACTTTATGCACCAGTAGTAGCGAGGCCTGCTTGTGTGCTTTGATTTTACATTTACAAGTGCTTTATTTCTTTATTTCCCTTGAGGACAAATAAAAACTCAGCATGGCTTTTGCTTCCCTAATTTTTAAATTTGTTAATTGAAAGCCATGACACACACACAGACACACACACACGTGGAGCCACGCCCAAACAGACTTTTATTTGCATCCCACGTTGGCCCCGATTTTCTTTAAACAAATTCCCAATCAGACATTGACCTGCAGTCAAATCCATTAAACGAAATAAACCACAGAAAACTCCAACGCGCTGATTTCATTCTCGCCTTTCAAACAATTTCCATACAGAGATCTGACAATGATACTCCATTAAGAAAACACAGTTTTCCCAAAATATACTATACTAATCATTTGGCAGCGATATTGGAGCTGAGGATGAATGCTTAAATCTGGCGTCTTTTGGAAGCAATATTTAAAGTCATCTCTCACCTTTCCTCAAATCACTCTGGTCGCTACCTCGTCCTTTAAGTCCCTTAAATGACTTAAATAACAAGGTCTAAAGTTATATACAGACTTCAAACAAGATCCTCTGAAACATGTCAGCCTGCTTTTAAGCAGCTTGGTCATTGAGTCACTGGTATCCTCCAACCTATACGAGCATATTGTCACCAAAAGGCCAAAAGCCAGCATAGATGTTCTGAGGAGAGCGGCGTTTAGATACAGAACAAACATTTTTCCCTGTTTCGGCAGGTTCAGACCTGTGACTCGGGTGTCAAAAGGGATCTGTCCTCCCTGTAGACTATTAAAGAAGGAAATGGCATATTTTAGGCCTGAGTGCAGACCTTAATGACTACAGCCTTGTACAAACATGTAAAGCACGGCTCTGCGATGGACCCACCGAAGCAGCTTGCCGTCACTCAAATCACACCCAGGCATTATAAGCTATTCACTGGTGCGGAGCTCCTGGAGGAACAGAAAGCCATCTCGATCCACAACCAGCACTTAAAACCAATATCATTTGTTAGGCAGCCTTATTTAACGAGTATTTACAGGATGACATAACCGCAAAAAGATGGAGGGTATTGAGCAGGGGATTGATTCATGACAATCACTTGTCTACGTCTAATAAAATGCCCATCTGACTGCTGCTACATTGACTAAGAAAGATGGACAGAGTTAACCCACTCCTGCTAGTGAAAGATTAAAAAGGTGTCCAAAAACAAGGGTCTCCTGCTTTCAGCCACACTGATGCCCTCCGGATCTTAACCCCCGCGATCAATAATCTCATTGTCACTACAAGCCCACTTATGGATCTGTGATACCTGATACACACCCTAATCAAAGTGTGTAAAATGCTCTGGTGAGGGGTTCGGGGTGAGAAAAGCCATTGTCATTGTAAAACGAATAAAAAGGTGAGCTTAAGAAGTTAACAGAAGACCGAACTACAACAAACAGATCCAGAATATTGGGGTTTGAGACCGTATCCGCCTTCAGTCAGTTTATCTAAAGACTTCTCCAATCATCCCAAATTCAACCCTCGTACATGTAGGATTGTGAGTGCAAGTGACAAGAGCAGCAACGCTCTCAATAATTCATGGCTTGCTATAGGAGTCGGTGCGGTCTGGCTTTGACACCAAAGCAGTGGCTTGGCTTCTACGCGAGAATATATTTTTGCATATGTGAGGGGATATTAATTATTCACTTATAGTCTGTCTTCCTTGGAAGCTTAAGGCAAATGATGGTCATTTTCAACGCAATGCATTAGAACAGCATCCAAGCTGAGTCGAGACTTTTAAAAGAAAACGGTTGTTTGCAAGTCACACAGCTGCATCGTTTATCGCTGACGATAAAAGTGACAGGTAATGTGATCCGACAGTTACGGGAAACTCCCTGGACACCTGATCGCTTGTGCTATCTGGTTGAGCGAGTGTTTACATGCAGGAGACCGGCGTGGGAAAAGTATGTGATACCCATTTGAGAAAAGTGGCAGTTCTTCCAGTCATTAATGGGTCTTTTGTACAGTGAACAACTTGCAGCTAATATATCAGAGAAGCCATAATGGGTGACTGGCTTGGAATGAATATATCAGTGATATATAAGTGACAGGGTTTTTCTGTGCTTTAAAAAGGGACACATTCTGGTCTTATCTACATTTACTGACATATTACCACGCTAAAAGTCACACGAGACAAACACGGACTGCATCTAGATGAAAAAGAACGTCAACTGCGCACACACAGCCTGAATCCCCTCAGCAATTCCACCACACTAGCAGAAACTACAAAAAAAAAAGAGAAGAAAAGGGGAAATTCGCCGCTTGCAGCCAATGGGGTAGCAACCAAGCGCCGGGTAAAGGTTAAACGGGCTTTGTGAGTCATGGATCTGATGGTAGAGCGGATGAGAGATGGAGTGGGTTGAGGAGGGTCAATACCAGCAGCGAGCAGACGCTGGGAAAATGGGGGGGTGGGCCGAGGAAACGAGTGCAGTCCTCCCGGGCTCAGAAGTGATTACCATGTTAATGTTATGAAGATTGTGCTGGATGCGTTCAAATGCCATTTAATGGCACAACAACCTTGTGTCCATGACATTTCATTTAAAAATGAAATATACTGAAATATCGTATGATAACAGGTATCATTTGTGCTGTGAGCTAAAGAAAAAGTACAAACGTTTTTTTTATATATAGGCTGCAAACGTTTTGTAAAAGCCCCAAAGAGATAACCTAATGATTTATTTTTATTCAAACGAGAAGTAGGACATTATAATGAGTGCATCCTGTCACACGTACAGAAAGTGTCACTCTTTGCTCATCAGACTTTCTCCCAGAAATCATACGGGTGTTTTGCCAAAGCTGTTAGTTATCTGCACTATTGCAAAACTCTGTGAGGAAACAACACTGTTATTAAAGTAGAGGTTAGGCAAAATATACCTAGTGACAGAGACCGTTGGAAAGGGAAATAAATATGTTGCTGCTTTCTGATAAATGCACATTTAAAACCTGCTTTTTGAGTAGCTTAATGACCAAGTGTAGTGTAGAAACCACTCGATAGAAAAGGTATAGCAGCATCCGTCCTCCAATCCTCAGAGGCCCCCCAGCTCTGCATCCCTTAGACGCAGGTCGTGTCTCTGAATTAAATCTAGCCGTCATCCAGAGGTGCACCTTTAGCGGTCTGAGCAGCGACATCGGGGTCGTCTCCTCCCCCCCAGAGAACAATCTGTTCCTCCTTTGGATCAGTACCGGCCACGTTTGCTTCATGCTAAGCTGGTATCTGCAGCTCCAAATGATGTTGTGGTTGCCTCCGTACCTCACGTCCAACTTTAATAAGCTAAAGTGATCCAACAGCAGCCTGGCTCTGGTAGGACAATGCATCTAACAGCTCAGCAGTTTCGGGGGTGAAAGCGATTGTGGCGAAGGACAGAGCGGCAGGGTGGAATAGTACCACGGACGTGAAACGCCACGTGTTTTCGTGGGCCGACATCCAGAGGCATCAAATGATGCTGAGGAGGAACAAACCCGGAAATGACGAAGTCAAAGGTGATGTGCTGGTATAACTGAAGAGTAAATCGTTGGCTCTAGAATCAATGAACCAAAAACATAATATTGGCTTTCAAAAAACGATATGCTTTAAGTTTGGCCCCGCCACACATGATGATGGTGTGGTTGTTCCCAAATTACAGAGGTAAAGGATGGATTATCTCTACTCTGTATAGCCGGAAATGAACGGTCATTCGTTTGTATTGCAGATGCAAAAACAATATATACACTTTTGGCCCAAAGGTTCATGATGGGTATGTTTTGCATCTCCGTTTCCACCATCCCGATGTTACACCATCCCGCAGTTTGGCCTATATTGCCAGTAGCCTACACACGCAACGCAAGTACGCTACACTTCATCTCTTTACGTAATCCATTTTAAAATGTCATCACAATTCCCCGGAGCAGCAGTGTAAACGCGTGTGTGTCGTATGGATGTTTCCCTCCACCCTCCATCAGACACTGTGGGCATGTGGATTATACAGTTTACGTCAAATGAAACGCTGGTGTAATTGAGGATGTTTAAAAAAGGCAGATGTTACGCAACTCTCCATCGCTCTCCATCTGTCAGTCTTTAATTGCTTTTATCGGTTAACATCTTAAACGGAGAGATGACTTCTCTGTTCCCCGTCCCCATCCTCTGCACACACACACACACACTTTCCTTCAAAGACACTCTTTCAGTACACGACCAGAGGGCTCTTGTTGGAGGCAGGCTGGCCTCGGAAAGGCCTTCCCTGAGTGGTCAGGCGAGTAAGTTCGAGGACACGTGTGAGCTCCATTGAGCTGGAGCCTCTCACCCCCCCCCCTACACCGCACACGCACATTGATGATGAGCAGACGCTCAAGAAAAAGTGTGTACTCAACATTCCAAGACCGATAAACTGCACGCGATCCGTGAATGCTGCTGAGAACAACTTTTTTTTTATCAGCAAACGTGGTTAAATGTGCCAGAATATTATGGGCTTATTTTGTAGATACAAACGCCCTCCCCCTCCCCTGAGGTGTAGGAAATTACACATCAGGATTGACACCAGTCTTGCGATGGTGAGCATTAGGGGCCCTGAGTAGGTGGAGCGTTGACTCTGTTGGCTTCGGGCCAATGAAATACCTTAAAAGGCAATACATAATTACACACTCTACAAATCATGTGTATAAGCTCTAATGGTACATTTCCCACCAAAGATATCTCTCCCCATAGCTGGGGGTTAAAAAGATGTATATCTATCTAAAATAATCGCTTTTTAAAGAGGTGCAGTCCAGAGGAAGAAAAAGAATCATAGCTGAAAAATGAAATTATGCCGTGTTAAAACATTTTAATGATAATTGTTGAGGCTGCTTGGCTCACAACAGTCATGTGATGCTGGTGCCTTGAGCCAATTGGATGTTTGGCCTGATAAAGGGAGTTCTTTAATGGCTTCTTTGACCCAAATCCTCACTAATCATTTTAGAGCTGTGACAAAGATTCTGGTGCCTGGGTGGTCATTTTATTTTTAAGCCTACTAAACAATGAATTAAGCTCCCACATCTGGGGTGTGAACATTCCTCTTTTATTTCTCTTAGCTCTTGGTAAGAAAGAGGGTATGTACACACATGATAAAGGTGATTCATGTATTTATATTTCTGTCTTTTCCCTGTCTAAATTAAAAATGGATTTAATATGATTGGTTTTGTTGAAAACATATTTGACTCTTTATAAAATATGAAATTAAATGAATATGGTTTTACACTCAGCCAGTGACGGCTATGGAGTCCGGCAACTGCTCTTCTCCCACCCACTCTCCCATCTGTTGCCCACCTGATCCACAACTTAACCACAGAAACAAGCACATTCAAACCGCTCTATTCAAAAGAGACTGACAGGACAATAAAAAATGCGGAAAAGATTTACTATCTGTATTGTGTGTGTGTAATAGGAGTGTCATGCCATGTCTCCTTTTATTAATCTCTTGTCTTTTGCTCTACTTGAGATGCGGCCTGACACAGCTGGTGAGCAGCACGTCACTCCTCTCCCCTCAGTTCTTGTCTACTTTACTCCTCCCCTTCGGAGCGCTTTGCCACTTCCTTAGTCATTATTTTTCTTTGTGCTTTAGTTTCTTTCCTTTCCACTTTTCTTTTCTCTCTCCTGCTCTTTCCCTTTTCGATTATTTAACTTCTTTTAGGTTACTCAACTTCCTTGTATTTCCCTTCAATTGCCTTTTACCTTCTCCCTTTCCACTTTTTCCCCTTCCCTCCTTTCCTCACCTGGTAATAGCCTTAATTGATGTACACTTTTGGATAGCACACTTCATGTCAAACCCAAAGAGTAAGGTTATAATGACAGGAAACAGAAAAGGCAGCAAATCCTCATGCTGCAGTTTTTTTTTTCATTACTCAATTGTCAGAATTGTTGCGGATTTGTTTTCTGTCCATCGACTCATTGTGCAGAAAGCGGGTGTCTCCCATCTGCAAGCAATAACATCATCTTTCAAAAAAAGATAACACAACAAAAATAAACATCTGTCTTTTTGAAAAGGCAAGAGAGAACAACATCTGCTCGCTCACAAATCTACCAGCAGCATGGTGTCGCTCTCCAGACCCGGCTGTAACTTTGCTCCTCTTTGCTCGTCATGCTGACTTAATGTGCCCCGGTCCCTTCATGAAAACAGCCACTCAAACGCACCCAGCTGTGAACCAAGGGTATGGGGGCATTTATGTGCCTCCCGCCCCCCTAACCCACCATCTTCACCGTGGGGGGGGGGGGGGGGGGGGTTGAGGCTATTAAGCCAAAGCAGAAGAATATGATGCTAATTGTATTCTGAATCTGAACTGAGACAAAAACCCAGAATGGCTTCATAAACACTTCATGGGGGTTTGCTGGGAGCGGACTTCACAAAGTGTACAGGGAGGACTTGATGTAGAACCATTGTGTGCTCCTCACAGCAGAGCCTGTGGCCGTGCAGGGGGCTGATAACAAAACCTAAACATAAATACAGCATAATGTGCATTGTTTTAAATATGCAAATATATATTATGTGGCTTGAAAATTGAAAATGTGTAAACTGTTTTTCCCCACAACCTTCTCCTTAGTATGTCAAGGATGGCGTTGGAAGCATTTAACTAAATCCCATCCATATGAGTTCATAGTGATGCTCTATGTAGTTTTGGGACGTGTGCATTTTATGGAGAATAAGATGATTATATATATATATAAATATATATATATATATAAATATATATATATATATATTTCAAGTTTTGAACTCTTGGTTTTGGCAAAAAACTAAATTCTTGTAATGAGAATTTTCCACAAGTTTTAAAGGAAATATTTCAAAAGGTTAATAAAAATGGATCATTGGAGAGAGCACAGTTGAATTAATTAATCATACTTTTGACAGAACTATTTTAGTACTTAACTAATTGTTTTTCCTCTTTTATTGGTAGAAACACTCTGCCATGAGCAATTTACACTTTTTGTCTGCTTTGTTCAATTTTGAACTGAATATCTTTGGATTTTCAACTTTTGGTTTATCAAAACAATGAATTAGGAAAATAATGTCGGGCAGAAAAGTTCATAATATGATGTCAATGCATCATATTATGCATCTGGTGTGAAACATCTTGAGCTTCAATCTCGCCTGAGTGAAATGACAGCAACTGGACCTCAACCCTAAATCGTCAAACAACCGGTAAAACATTTTCATGCACCTCCCTCTCATGTGTGAGAACTGTCTCATCACTTAAGGACGACGGAATGAGAACGACCAGACGCTCCATCACCTGACTCGTGTGTAATGGGCCGCGGATAAATGGACGAGAGTGGAGAGTGGCGATGGCACTGCATCTGCCATGAGAAATGGCTCAGTGCTGGCGGTGCGCTGACAGGTCTGGAGACTTGTCACAGGAGACGGAGGTCATGTCCTGTGATGCCTCATTGGGGGGGGGGGGTCGGAAGGGGTGACGGCGGGACAACACCTGCCGGCATTACCACACGAATGCATCGTTGCAATGTGGAAAGATTCATTTGGGGGGTGTCTAATTTGATGTATGCTTGAACATTAAGTATTTTATACAGAAGACATTTGGACTCGTTTATAGTGGGAAAAGCACAGCTGTTTGTTATATTAACGATGGCTCCACTCAGGTGTCTTCACGGAGTTCACCCATCATTTGATCTGATTGTTTACAGCTGTCCGTCTCCCGCCGTGACGTGGTTTGTGAAAACAGACCTTTTGGTGTTAAACGTAGCTTAATTTCTCTAAATCTTAATAGGAAACGAAAAGGGATTCAACATTTTAAAGAATATTTCAGATTCGGAAACATAAACACCAGTGATAGTGTATGACACGCCTCCTCTGGTGTCTCAGCTGTCCACAGGTTGAATACAAACTTTTTCAAATGAAAGGTGGGTCCGGACTTAACAACATACATACATGTTTGAATGAACGGGTTCGAGGGTCAAAATCAACCCACTGCGAGGTGACATCACGTCACATAGTGTTACAACCAAAGCAGAGGCTGGCTGCCAACATTAATATGACACCATCAATCCCGAAATCAGATGGTGTGGTTCTTATTACCATCAGAAAGAGTTTTCCTGCAGACTGGTTTGGAGTCAGGTGGGATGCACGCCAAGCATTTCATGCACGTTTAAAACATGCACACTCAACACTGCGCTATTTTAGGTTCTTCAGCGATGCATCTGCCATGACGTGGTTGCGTCACACACCCAAGTTGCGGCTAATTGTGCTCACAAAAAATGTACACAAAAGACACTAGATTCAGCCTTTAGGCAACCTGGGCCTGCTGCTGCCAGATGTTCCCAATTTAAATGGGTTCCCCAGTAATAAACCCGCTCAAGTGGGAAGTACATCAGGGGAAGGGGGGTCCCGAGTTGCATTGATGTATGTATACGAGCAATAAAACAAACATGTGGGCTCAAATGGGAATCAAACCTTTAGTCTGCTTGTTGGCAATTCTCTACCCATGAGCAACAGGACAGCACAGCGTAAGTCATTGTATTTCTAAACCCAATGGAAACAATTTAAGCATCTATGTCACCTATCAGCATTATACGGCTGCTATGACAATGGCCGCCACTGATTCCTAATTTGGTATCGGTCTCTAAAATGTATGTAAATTGTCAAATTTACATACATGATCAAATAATCACTAATTCAGCACTAATACTGTGCATGTTCTGATGACTGGGCTGAGGAATCCTCAGTAAATGGGCCTTCAAATCCAAATGATGAATCGTTGAGTCCTACTGAATCCAATGTCAACTCAAAATGCATCTGAAGTGTCATCCACTCCGTTCTGCCTTTTTAGTAAAAGAGATGCGGAAAGATGTATTAGGCCATATTTCGAGGGAGAAACCATGCAAATATCCAAAATCATAATTTAACTCTTGAAATAATTTTCTGCGGAATAATCAACAAAACATAATGTTCAAGAATAAAACCTGCTGACTATTATCTCTAGCTACATACTATACATAATTACTACTGCCAGACTTGAGATCTAAAACACTTGGATTGACAGCTTCACGATGTGAGCTACATATGACAGCATTACTGGCAGAGATCAAACCATCCCCTCCGCCTGTGGGCCTGCATGCACCGGCCGGCGGCAGCAACAATGAGCACCAACCACTGCCTCTGCAACAGACCCCCCCCCCCTTTACCTTCACTCTGCACAACGGCCGATCAACACATTGCCATCACCTCTTTCATGGCTGCACTTGGCAATCTTTTGATTCTCAGCAGAAATCCAGATTCCTTCCTCTTTTTTTAAAATTGTTTTTATTTTAAACACGACAATCGGCGTCCATATTGCTATATTATTGGCACCTGGTCATCCTCCTCATGCACCGTGCAAAAGGAAATGCAGACTTGACACATCCACTGCACCATTATACCCCGAGCTACATTATGCTTCTGCTGAAGACAACGGGCGAGGATTCAATCTCCATCTTCAAAGGAGGGGTGGGTAAGAGAAAGGAAACAGAGAGAGAGGCATACAACTCACCGTCTGCTGCAAACCGGCTACTGTTTCCTCTCCAGGCAGTGAGTGTCTGTGTGGATGCTGTAGAAAAATGATGAGGTGTGTGTGTGTGTGTTTGAGGGACCGTGCCTGGCCAGTGCGTGTGCGTCCCCCCTCCCTCTCCTTCAGCCGCTGCAGCAGCAAGCTGTGGTCCACACGGCTCCTCCGCTCTCCTCACCCGCTCCCCCGCCGCTGTCAAAAACCAGCAGCGACAAAGATCGTCTATGCCTTTGTGAAGATGATACACTCCCAAACGAAAACCGTGCACACTTTCCCAGACCGATTAGATTTCCCATTGGTAAAAATAGAGCTGTTCTTACGTATTTTGACCTATGTGGATGGCATTGTTTTTTAACAAAATTTCTTAAAGAGGAACTGGATTAAGTATCATATTTGGTGGAAGGTAGTGTTGTAAAAATACATATTGTAAAAATTCCAAACCACATTTGTGCGTATGGAAAAAGGAACAAAAGTCTTGCTGTGGACCTAATTCAATTTTGGTCCAATATGTATGGCTGCATTAGAATATTAAAACCTTTGCCTTCTGTCTGGTAGATGCAGATAATATCAGAGTGAGATCTCCGTATTTCACTTGCTTTATCTGTTGGTGACAATCCGGTGGATAAAGACAGGAAAAAACCACAACTACAGCGACCCCGTTCTAACAAGTGGCAGCAGATGGACCTGCAGACGGATATGTGTGAAGTAAACAATAACCCTGCAGAGTTCTCTTGTTATTCCTCACTGTATCTAGTCGAAACTCTGAGGCTCTGAAATGAATGGAAGCGCTGCATGTGTGGGAATCCTGGAGTTATCGTGTTATTGAGTAGTAAGCATCCTTTCATTTTCATTTATGTTTACATGCTTACCTCCTGAGTTCTTTTATTTTTTTTTGCCCTCATAGGCAAATATTTATATTTGGATTGCAGGGTTTCAAATATCAAGATTAGGCAAATTAGTCACGGGTTCCTCTGGAATTATGTTCTCTACTTGCCAATTTAATTGTGCAAACTGGTTTTAGTAAATTGTCATCATTATAAGGAACGAGTTTGAGGCACTTGTTCCCCACTTACTGTCACCTTACTAGTGTTTACTTAACAAAACTTGAAACTTAATAATTAGTTTGGCAGTTTAAATTGTGACTGAGAACATTAAATGTGGGTTGGGGAAATGTTCCATATGGATAAGATACACCGGAGTCTCATGCAGACACTGACAGGGTGGTGCTGGTGTTGAACGCACCGATGCACACCACGTTATCAGTACTGGCCCACAGATCAATGTCACATTGTGCGTGTGTGTGTGTGAACAACACTCACCCTTCACCCTCTCCCACATCACTCAATCCGGTAAAGACCAAGCATGTCTCACACACATTGAGGCCCGGTCATCACCAGTAATGTCCACTCTCTCGCTCTCTTTGCCCACCGTTCTGAATAATGTGTGGGAAATAAACTACTTGATGTTTTAAATGGCATATTTTCCCCATTTTGTATGAAACGCGAGAACCTTTTCTCAACAAGACAAATGCATGTTACACTCATCCAGGCCGAAGGACACGAGAATTCACGGCCGAGTCCTGCTGCGGTGTCTGTATGAATAGACAAGCCCTAACAACGTTATGCATAACGTAACATTGCTTTTTGTGTGTGTGTGCGTTTGAGGACTTTGGATTTTTTTTTTTTTTAACATCTTAATGCAAGAAAACGTCAGTCTACGGGGTACTGACATGTTGTTTGACCTTCATGCAGGGCTGTTGGACAAATGGGATTTGTGTGTGTCCACTAAGCGGCTGGCAGAGATCTTTGGAGATCCATAGCATCCGTCCTGCCGTTTCTTGTCGACGGACAATTGTTTACAGACGAACCAGTGTGGACCTCAGAAATACTCCTGGGCCAGATTGTATTATAGTATGACAAAGTCTCTCTGACATTAACCAGCCACCTGCTTACTCGTTGACACAACAGCCTTCCTACCTTGATTCAGAGAGCTACACGTTCCAGGATGACCCAAGTAAGAAGCCGGCGATCTGCAGGAAGAAAATGTGACCGTATTGAATTTTCCGTGAACCCGTTGGGTGACAGATGGTCTGCATGGATCCTGTGTGGGCTTCACACACACACACACACTTCAAACACTGCGGGGATTCATTTGCTGGCGTATTTGTATCCTTCTAGTTTAAGATCACGTTGTAATAGACCGACAACTCTTAACAAAATTGGTATGAACTATACATACTATACATCCCACTCTATGTAAACACAGCCTGGCAGGTCTCACATCGCCAGGGAGCGTTAGTCTCATGTTCACCTCAGACGCTCTATGGAGTATTTCCACAAGCATAATTGGCCATACTCTTTAAGAAACCCGAGGAGATTAGACAAACTGCATCCGCATTATGACTAAAATATATTTTTTTATTCAAAGGATCAAATTTAGTGATGATTTTTTTTTTTTTACAGTTGGTTTCGGGGAGGCCTTTGTATTTAAACTAAAGGTATTCCGCCAATCCAACATACGTTTAAACATGTATCTAAATGGTTCATCCCAATTTGTTCCCCTGCTGAAAAGAGCACAAGAGCCACAGCCATAAGTCAGACCCCGACGTTTGGCTAAAACAAAGATGAAAAAGTGCAGTCGTGCCAGTTTGAACTTTGACACCAGGAAAGAGGCATCAGCAGACATATGTTCTTCCACATCTTTTTGACATCCGTCATTGTTGTGGGGGCTTGTAGGTAGGCCTCCTCGTGGAGTTTTGTTCACGTTGGTTGGGGTAACAACAGTGTGACGAAGGAATGACGCTATGGAATTTTAGTGGATCTTCAATGGGATCAAAACAATGAAGCAGAAAGTCAATGTGTGCGATTGGGAAATAAAGGCAATTCATCTTAGGAAGACACTTGGCATTCCTTTGGGACAACTCTATTGTGGGGCGCCTTGAGAAGTGTGTGTGGCATTAGATTGGAAAAGCAGATAAAACAACATACATTCCACAAGAATACAGAAGTCAAACGAGAACAATTTAGTATCAAGGGTTTGAAAAGAAAACCCAAGTTTTATTCTATTCCACCAAAGCAATGAAGAAGGCAGGCATTGGGGCATCTAGCATTCTCACAATGTAAAAAGTGTGTGACACTGAAAGCCAGAATTCAGCTCGGTTAAAATGCAAAAGCATCGTAGTGGATAATGGGAAACAATGGAAAGCATGCTTTGT
Organism: Pungitius pungitius; assembly: GCF_949316345.1. Classification (NCBI taxonomy): domain Eukaryota; kingdom Metazoa; phylum Chordata; class Actinopteri; order Perciformes; family Gasterosteidae; genus Pungitius; species Pungitius pungitius. Next base: position 6,915,836 of record NC_084901.1, read on the forward strand.
ATCACGGCTCACGGAGAAAAAGTGATTGCATTACGACACATTATCATGAGTATCAGAAATAGATTTCCATATCAGTATGTGTCAATACAGCACAGTGATATCAAGAGTCAGCAGTGTTAGTTTTGTTGTATTCTTATTTCTAGCACTCAAATACTAATTACATTTCCATGGTTAAGATTCCTACAAAGTGCATGATTTCATTGCTCCCCGTTATGAATAGGTAGTCAAACTTTTTATGTGCAATCATGTATTTAATACTTAATGTATTCAAGTTACTGTCTTTTTTACAAAATAAGTTATATTCATTATTCTTGTGTCCCATTGTGCGTTCAGTCAATCGACAGCCTAAAATTCATAAATTTAAACGACATAAATATTGTACTTTCTTGCTTCATTCTGATCAAAGTGTATTATTCCATCTCCATCTCACACATTCTGTCCCAAAGAGACATGTCATTTCACACTATTGTTTACGGCATACTGTCATCTTGCCTAATGAATTAACTCACACTTCTCTACAGTCCTTTTTAAAGCTACGTTGACGACCAAACAACGTGTCCAGTTTGCCCCTTTTGTCTTCCGTGTCTTCAGAGCAGTCCCGCTCCGTGTCTGCTTACCTTCGTAACTCGCGGTCGCGCCGTTGCCGCGCCCGACGGCTACAGCTTGGAGACGAAGGGGAGCCCCTCGTACATGTTGGCCTTGAGCTTGGCCCACTCGGCCAGCCTCTGGATGGCGCTCTTCTCCTGGCCCAGCACGCTGGCCGCCTGCCTCAGCTTGGCGTCGTTGCGCTGCAGGTAGCGCTCCCCCTCGCCCTTGAGGAAGTTCAGCCTCTCCCCGCGGCTCTCGTTCAGCGGGATGTCCTCGCTCAGGTAGGGGTTGAAGCGGAAGTACGTGTCGGGGGGCAGCAGTGCGTCCAGCATGGTGTGCACCTCTGAAAGAAGCATTGTGAGGTCTTTAGCCGCAATGTTTAAAAGAGACGCCGCTGAACCGGTCCCCGCCTGTGACCACTAGGGTTGGGTATCGAGAATCGAGAATCGATTGGAATCGGAACTAGCTTTGCGATTTACCCGGTATCGTTCAAAAGTTTAAAATTCGATTCCTTGTTTCGATTCTCAGTCCGCCGGCGCCGACCGGAAATAGAAACCGCTGAACACCAACGAAGAAGCGTCCACCGGAAGTGTTGGCGTAACAGCGCGATCGAACATGTGTAGCGTGCGTCGGCGGTCCAAAGTGTAGTTACACTTTTCGAAACAAACCGAAAACTTGGCCAAAAACTCCCGGTTGTTGTGAAGTTGCGACGCATCAGACCAGTGCGCGCGGTGGTGCGGGGTGGCCCGAGCGGAGCGGTCCTCTGTTAAAATGAGCAGTGAGGCTGGCGCTGCAAAGAAAAAAAAAAGGTTGTACTAGCACTCCCCGCGTCGACCGCCAGCAGCCCCCCGTCAGCGAAAGTGTCCCTGATTTGAGGTTGGGAGAGTTGCGCGCCCCCCCCCTCCGTGTGCCCCGTGTTTGACGCGCTGCCTCTTCCTCTGATTCCAAGGGTTCGTCCATCAGTGGGAGCAAAGTAACGTTTAAGTACCTGCAGTATCACACACTCACGTGTAAATGTGTTTTTGTGAGGTTTCAAAAATAAAGAAAGTGAAAGTGTACCCCTGTTATTTATAATGTTTATACAATATTCAAGTTCATAGTTTGATATTCATATTGTAGTTGAAAACAGCCCTGTTAGAAATTCATAGTAAAGTTAATAAAAAGTTCATAGAATTAACATTGATGGAGAAGGTCAGACTATTTCCTTCAGAAAGACCCTTGGTTAGCTAGCTCATTTAAAATATCTTAAACTTAAACTTTTTTGACCCTGCCTCTTAAAAGAATCGGAATCGAGAATCGCTGGGAACCGGAATCGAAACAAGGAATCGGTATCGGAATCGGAATCGCTCAAATTCAAACGATACCCAACCCTAGTGACCACGCGCCTCTAATTCAAGGTTTAGAAATAAATGGCGTGTGGGACGTGGAAGCGCTTGGTGTGGTCCTACCCTCGGTGTCGGTGGCACTGCTGATGACGTGGCTGAGCTTGGTCTTGAGGCTCGTGTAGGTCGTGCCGTTGTTGTCCGCCGCCTCGTAGCGCCCGGTGCCCAGGGACAGCACGCACTGCAGCGGTGTGTTGGGCCACAGACACTTGCACTCGTGGATGGCCAAAGCCGTGGGGTTGTTGATCAGCAGCCCTCCGTCCTACAAAAGCAGAGGACAGAGGAGGGGGGGGGGGGCAGAAAGTTAAACCAACGGACACTTTGGTTGATGGGCTACCAGAAGCTGTAAAAGGCACCTTCAGCACTGCATCAGCCATGTTTGCTTACTAAGCAAGGGTAATGCTGCACATATGGGCCTCTGGTTTGGAGATCATTTTAGTGTGACAGCGAGTAGGGGACAAATGAGGTGAAGTGGACGAGCCGTGGGCCTGAGGAAAAGAAGCCCTCTGGCAAACAGCGCTGGTTATTCACAAGTGAACAAGCTGTCTTTAAAGAAGCTAAGGGGACAATCAAGCTGAATAGATGCCTGGACCGATTTAGAGCTAAAAGGCTGTTTTTCACTTTCCCCCAGTCCAGTTTGGACTAAATCCAACCACTGAAGGGCTTTCGGCCAGGATTGATAGACATGGTGAGTGTGGCACACAAGAGATCCGACCCCCCCCCCCCCCCCCCAAGCGGGGGTCATGGTCATCATGGTAATTTCCTCCCCTCTAAATGGGGTGGGCAGTAGAAACAACAAGGGTTATAATCCACATAAAGAAATCTCTCAGTAAGTGTCACTGAATCTTTATGAATTCAATGTAGTTACTTAGCCTTGACTAAATAATAAACATACTTTTCCTAGAACAGCATATAAAGTCTAATTCAAATCTCTCTCTCGGTGCATAATTATGGGACAATACAACATCATTCTCTGACCAATGGCATAGGTGTTCACCCTCAAGCCGCTGAAACTGTGGGACCCAGTTTGCATTTTTGAGACAGCATGTTAGTCACACAGCGGTTCCTCACCTCTGACCCTTCACCTCTCCCCCTGGGGTCTAACCTGAATGACAAGTAGCCTGCATCCAACGACGACACAGAAACAAAACGCTTCAGCATCCTCAAGTAGGCTAAAAATATCCTCCCAGAGTTCCAGCTCTGGGAGGATATTTGAGTTGTCTGGGAGACTTTGTCTGCTGGCCCATAATGGCAGAACTCTCCTGGGAAATACCGCTGCTGGTGCTGAAAACTAGAGTAGTAGTGGGACCGGTGGGTGGCAACGATAGCTCAAACTGCCAATGAAACACTTTCCAACACACACACAGACAGACACACATTCATTCTTTAACTTTCCAGAAAAACCCACGCACTGGGTTGGTAAGACAGCATGGATGGAACGTTAAAGAATGAATGAATGTGTGGTTTGGGTATGACCAATGGCCATTTTAAATGTATTATTATATGCAATAGAGATCTGCAGTTCACTGGGTGGCTCATTTTGAAACAAGCAACTACCACCCGGCGTTCTTTGAGGGCTCTACGGAGCATTTTAGGGGAGACTGATCACAGAAAAGATCAGCTGGTTATTTGGCATGCTTATGCAGGACATGATGAGATTACATTCTTCTTAATACACTTACAGCGTTTATGAGGGTTAGAGGTTGTCCTTACATTTCTTTACTTACTAGATTAGTAGCAGGAAAAGCTTGAGCTTGGGCAGTCATTTGTTTTCATTCTAATCGAGGCTCAGCTCTACAAACATGCACAGGGGACTGGAGATAAGGATTTGTTAATGACTAAAACATTGGGCTGTCTACCAGAACTTTCGCATTAGCAAATGGCAGGGGAGATAAATACTTGGAGTGTCAAGGCTAATTTTGCTTAAGTGGGTTATCAAAATGAAGCGAAGCCTTAAGGATCATTTCTGCCCACAAAGACCATCTAAAGATATCTGGCCTAATAATCAATGGCATGAAATAAAGGAGCTCTGATAGGGACCCAAGCATTAGACAGTAAAATAAAGGAATGCTATGGAGACAAGTAATTTATCTTCGATTCCTTTGTCTTGTCCTTAAATACCCCTCTGGGGGATTTACAAGTACGTCATCAAGCTAAATAATCAGCCTTTAAGGACTTGTTGGGAGTACTCGCACGTTACTCCCAGTACATGTGGCAGCCCTCCTGTTCTGCACAACGATTTAGAGACTGCCTTTGAGTTCATGGGTTTGGATAAGTGAGACACACACACACACTGCAGTGTAACCTCAGTGCTTTTATCCTTGGTACCAGACAACACAGTGCCAAGGCTGAAGTGTATTGATTGGTAAGATTCCACCCACGCTAAACTAGGGCTCAGATAAACGTGACTTTTCGGATCACTTTGGTGATCTGTGCCACTGCTAATGGAAATTTAAGAGGAAAAATCCCCTCCAAGGACGGTGGCTCAGCATTATCGATCAGTTCCTGAACGCATTATCTACTCTGCACACTGTTATCAACCTCCTACATACCCAGCGGAGACATCCCCCACCTCTCAGTTCCACGTCATACCTGATGCAGATCTTTTCCCAGGACAAACTCCTTGAAGTAGCCCGGAGCGGCAGAAGAGGCCCTGATAGCCTGCCACATTTTGTGGTTGCAGTCTCCAATGTAGTGGGACCTCACTCCCGGCATGAGTCTGTAGTTCCTAAACGTGTAGGCCTTGAGCGGTAGGCCCCTGTTCACAACAGTGCTCACTGCTGACACCTTGTGGACAAAGGGCACATTCAGAGAGGAGCCTGCCATGTTATTTATGTCTCTAAAAAAGGCAAGCTGCTGTTTTCCTTAGAGCTTTTGCGGTAAAAGTGACAGAAATCTTTAAAAATATATACTGCAAAGAGACTTCCTAACTATGTTTTTAATTCATTCACAAATAAAGCTTTAATATAGGCAGTTTAGAGGTGAAAAGTATTTTGGCTTACTTTAGGGCAGTGCGGGTCCCTGGCACTCTCAATCATACGCCCCTCACCCATCCGTTCCCTAAAAAAAAAGCGTATGAAAGATGCAGCCAAACACTATATATAGCTTGCTAGCTAGATACCCCAGTGTAATAAATATAGGAAGCTGTGCAAACTAACTTGAGGATGTTTTCCCATATCTCGCTGTCATAGAACGCGTGGCTCCAGCCCATCTTAACGGTCCCAACGATGACGTTCTGTTTGAAGACATCCGAGCCCAGCTTCCTGTACATCTCCTCGCACTCCTCTAAGGGGATCTGAAAAATGCCCAGCATGAAGGCCAGGATAGCTCCTGAAGCAGAGAGGGATGGTGTTATCAGGAGGACATACTTTCCTACGTGGGGTGATTAAAGAAGAGGACTATATTGATGATGATGAGGATATACCTGTGCTGACCCCACAGATGTAGTCAAACAGCTGGTGGATTCGTTTGCCGGTCAGGTTCTGCAGTTGATGCAGAGTCTGCAGTGCCAGCAGTCCCCTGTGACAAAGGGTACAATGTTTAAAAAAAACCCTCCACTGACAACGCCTCTGTTATATTTAATCCGCTACAACAAACATGCATTTTTCATAGCTTCCTACCTTGTTCCACCTCCGTCTATAGCCAGGACCCGAATTCCTCTGCCTTTGACTGGTTCAGCGTAGCCCACCAGGGCCAGTGCCTCTCTCACAGCAGCCTGAAGAGGGAGGTCTCTGGCTTGGCGTAATCGCAGCAGGCAGGGCAACACACTCTCCTAAACGTGTCACAATGACACGCAAAACACACTAAGATTTTGCTCTATGCAACACAGTCTGACGCCATCACACAACGCCATTCAGAAGCTGACCTTGATGGCTACACCTCGCGTCTCCGGGAACTCCAGGAGGTGAAAGCTGAGCTCCTCCACTCGACTGGTGAGGAGCTGGACATCGGTGACTCTCTGCAGGCCTCTCACCAGGGCTCTGGTCCTGTTGTCTACGCTCACCCTGGCTGTTATCTGCGGGGCAAAAACACACCGCGTGCAAAACATCAGGACCAACGACGACCAGGGGGAAATAAAGACAATCCAGGACATTGTTTTTTTTCCCCCAAGTGCCTCACAGCTGCACGGAGCGCCTCACCTTCTCTCTTTGAATCAGCAGCTGGCGCTTCACTTCGTCCGCTTTCTTCCCGTCGCTGTCCGCCTTCTGCTTCTTCTCCGCGGCGGGCTCTTCCTCGGGAGGCTTGTCTCCTTCGGCCGCGATGCTTCTGGAGTCCCCTCGGAATTTAGGGACCAGGGGCGTGATGTAGCTGCCGACGAACGCCTGAACGCTGGGCCGCGGGTAGGAGAGGTAGCGGGTGAAGCCTTTTTTGGAGGCGGCAGCGGGGACGGGCTGAGCTGCGGGGGTGTCGGGGGACGCCGTCCTCGTCGGGGAGCCGAGCTCTCCCGTTGAGCGAGGAGGGGGAGGAGAAGCAGCGGGCGCTTCGATACCTTTGGCCCCGGCCACTGGAGACGAAACCAGAGCGTGGCCCCGAGTTGCCCGAGCGGGCCCGGAAATGGGGCCCCCCGCTTTTGTGTGTTGGCGCTGTTGCGGCGCCCCGTTGTCTCCTTCTTCCTCTTGTGTGCCGGTGCCAAAGTAACTGTTGATGTGCTCGGCTAGAGTTTTGTAGGTGTCATCCATGGTGTTGGACAGAGCTGCCGGGTGAAACAGCTGCCCGGACTGTTTGGCCACGGCCGCGTTCTCTGCCGAGGCTGGGCCCGGCGTGGACTTCTTGGCGCCGGCGGAAGGACTTCCCGCCACTCGCTGGCGTCGCTTGTCCGGGTCTTCCTCTGCCATGGTCCTCTCGCGGCCTTCTTCTTTTTCTCCTTCCCTCGCGGCGGTTTCAGCCGCCGAGGCCGCCGCTCCGCTGCTGGGGGTCTCGGCTTTGACCGGAGACTTTTCCGCGGGACTCCCGGGCTTTAGGCGGGAGAACTTGGCGATGAGGTCCGTGCCGCCGACAGCCTTGGTGACGCTGTCCAGTGTGCTCCTGATCCGCGACATGCGTTGGCTGGCTCACTTGGAACAGCGGTCAATCAGGCAATCGGATGCTTAATGCATCCTCATGGGAGACTACCTGCCATCAGCAGTTTTTTTTTTGTATTAGGGTCAGGGCACTGCTTATTCGATTGTGTCCTGAAAAAAAAAAATTAAAACAAGGAATATTAAAATTAAAACCATTTTAATTAGGAGCCAGCTGATTGGACTGCCATGTCCACACCCACGCGTCCCGGTTGTCAGGGAAACTGACAACAAAAGCGGACAACCTCAACCCTCGGACACGGACAAAAAGGAGCTCTGGGCAGGTAGACGACACTCCGGACGGAGCGATGGCTGCCATCAGCTGGGTCGCGGTCAAAGACTTCACAGTGGACGCGGTGGAAAAGCAGCTCGAGGAGTACATTCAAACGTGGGAGATGCAGCGCTGCTGGCTCTACACTTTGGACTTCCTGTCCTCCACCGAGGAGGAGCATCGCACCTTCTACCACTACCGGGCCCGCTTCGGCGTGCCGACCGCCGGGGAACCCCTTCCGGGGACGGCGAGCGTGCGTTTCGACGTGTGCGTGTCGAGGGTTAAGCCCGCCAGCGTGCCCGTGGAGGTGCGCTTCGTGGTGGAGTCGAGCCGCCTCGTGCACACGCCCGCCGGCACGAGGTTCCGAGAGAAGTGGCTCGAGGACGTCGTGGAGAGCAAGACTTTGCTCCGAAGAGAGGCGGGCCTCTGAAGTGCTCTAATTGAGTATCGACCCACCATGGAACCCAGCGTACGGACTTCCCCTGACCCCCCCCCTAACGCCCGTGTTTTTAGTATGCGTGTGTGTGACTCTAGTAATGCCGTGTACACAAATGTCATGTCAAATAAACGAGCGTCTTCTCACCCAGCGGAGCCGAGACCGTTGAATATGTTGAGTGTTTCATTCGATGCGCGGATGGACTGGACTGCTGCTAACGGCTGCTAACCGCTAACATAAACAGGAAGTGGAGAGGATGTGACGACTTTCGCCCCCGCGAGCTGCGGTGCTGTCATTTGGCCACTAGGAGGCGACAGAGCAGCCATGGGGATTAAAGACATAATTTAAATACAGTAGATCACAGTTCAAACGTCTTTGTTACTTAGGTTGTGACTTAATGAGTGTTTCCTTGAGATAAATAATTTGAGAGTTAATTACACAAGTGGTGGACAGTACACACCACATTTCAGGGGCTGAAATAGACTGTGAGATTCCATTTTAACTCTCTAAGCTGGTGTTTATCTCGTCAGTGTTCTATACATTACATTGGACTTTTATACCCATGTTTTTTACATTTTAGCCTAGCCCAGGGAGCAATTAGGGATTGGGTGTCTTGCTCAGGGACACTTTGACATGGGACATAGAGCAGCCAGAGTTCAATCCACCTACCTTGTGGTTCCTGCCACACCTTCTCCAAACCATACACCACAGTATGTAGAGTCAAACCCAACACCAAAAAGTGTGACACTGTAGTGAAATTTCAAACCTATCAAAAAGTCAATTTAACTCTACTAAGTGTTGCAAATGAATCTGATCTCAACACTGGATTATGACTACAGCTCAGGAATCAGGGACCGTTTATTGCCATAATGTCAGACATACATGGAATTTGACTTGGCGGTTGGTGCATGACGGCAGACAGTATGACAATGTGACAACAGACAACGTAGTGCAGGGATAAGATGAAAATATAATGAAATATATGCTATGGGTTAGTAAGCTACAGCAAAAACAATTGAATCAACGTTTTGCAGTGTGATTTCAACACTTTTGCATAACCCCGGAAAATGAACTCTACAAATGTTTCTGTTTATGTTCAATCAATACATAATGCTGTACGATAGGCCTTACCAATTGCATTAACAATGTCTCTATAATGATTGCAGGTGTTCCAACAATGGGTCACTATGTACATTAGCGGGAAGCTGAAAGCCGAGCAGCTAAATATTATTCAGCCACCGTCGTTTGAATGTGACAGCAGATCTGTGCTTTTACTGCTGTGCAAGTTCTGAAAAATGACTGGCTCTTTCTTGAATGACATGGACACACACTCACACACTCTTACCAATCACTCAGTGGTGTTCATAATGGCTTTAGATTGAGGGTTACACAGCATGCATGTGAAGAAGAGGACTGGCACTGCCTGTGTCCAGCTGTTCACCTGAAAGGCAGTAGCGACTTTAAGTAGCCATAAATGACACGGTAGTAAGGACGTGCGTAGAGACTAGTTATTTTCAGATGGTAGAAAATGCAGTAAAAGAGTAGTGCATCCAGTTATACTGCTGTATTTATTTATTGTTTTGCAGCAGGCAAGGCTATAATGGAATAAACAATTTTCGGTCAACTGCTGCACCTGCCTTGGAAGCAATAAACCTGTAGCTCGATCAGGTACAATACAGACGCTCTATAAACAGCTTGTAAACGCTTTCATATTTTTAGTCCATGTATGATACATTTTTTGATATTCTGAATATGTAAACTACCATCACTTCGTTCCGCTTTTTAAAAATACGTTTTATATTATATCCTTCCTATAATCTTTTGCTCATATTCCCAATTTTTTATTTATTTAACAAAAAAAGTTGTTCATTTATCCTCTTATACATTTCCCTGGCTGTGAATGGCTTTGTTAATATCATACATTTCCAAACAAACTTGCAAATTAAGTCTAAATTGTCATCATTGTGGATTAGGGAGACTAATGTATGATGTTTGCTTTTTCTGCCGAAAGGCAAAGTAAAGTGATAAAGGCTGTTTCAGTTCAAAAAAACTATTTCTTAATATTTTGGGCCCAGTAATTCTTCACTAGGAAAAGTCACCTTGTAATCTGTTCAAATGATGCAAAACACCAGAAACATTTAAAATTGCACTTCACAAACCCACTTGTGCAATCATTTATATGGATTCCACCCCTTCCCCTGCCTCTCAATGACATCTAAAACCCCTGCATGTCCTCACAAGCAGATAAAGGTATGCAGCTCTTTTTTAGCCTAAATAATTGATGATTTAAAGTTGATTAAAAATATATATAATGTCTTAACATCCACTGTTCCAGCGATTCTATAAGCCGGCTGCAGTGCAGAGACCGCTGACGGTTCACTCTGAAAAGCTTCATGCAATAGGAATACGTACCTAATTTGATCAAAAAACTATGATGGCTAATTCAGAGCCCTGGGGTAGAAATGTGGCAGATAAATCCTGCAACAACTATGTGCTCCTGTGGGGGTTTAAAACAACCAAAAGGGACATAGTGGACACAAACAGAGCTCCCTTTAGGAAACACATTTATCATTCTACTACAAATTAAATCTATCATTGACTTTTCTCTAAAACAGAACATTTCACAGAGTGGCTGGTATGGGACGTCACAGAATTCCAATAAGCCTCTGCTGACATGGACATGAACCCGAGTGAATGACAATACGAGCAGCAACAGACGTCAGAATGGGTTTGTTGGAGTCGAGCATCGATTGGATGCGAATTTACACAGCAAGCAGCAACAAACTTCCCTGAAGTAAAACACAGCGCTCATGACCTGTAAATGAGAGTATTAAAATAGGTCTCAAACATACTTCATGGTAAGGGTTAATAAGTTATGATAATGCATTGACCACACCTGACTTCCATGTCAGATCAACAGTACATATATAAATATGTATGAGTTTCTCACCGCAGACATGGGAGAAGCGGTTGTGACTAATGAGGATGGCTCTGTTCTATACAAGTACCTCAATAAGCCATGACATTATGACATACAAACACAGCTTGATGAAAGACAGCCATAATTCATTTGAATCTGTTTGCTTATCGACATATGAACAAGAGAAATGAAGAACAAAGCGTTCAGGAGAGTTTTGAAAGACTCTGCAGGAAGTGACTCAATGGCAACAAATCCCTGATCATCCACAATCTCATTTCGTTAGCTTGAAAACTCCTCATACAATCAACATTGATGATATAGAATCTTCCAAAATCTTCTGCTTCTCTTTAAATACAACCCCGTCTCTCTTCAGGAGCGCTACCTCGGTCTCCAGAGCATGGATTTTGGTTAAGGTGCTCTCCTCCCTGTGGTCCAGTTCCAAGATCTTTGCATGCAAACTCAAGATCTTACGCCAAAGCTCCTCTTTGTCCGTGTCTGATCTGCAGTACGAGTGCTCGCAAAGGGAAATGTGCTCCCGCTCGCAGGGTCCCGCCTGCTCCGAAAAGCAGGCCGCCGGTTCGCCCTTGACCATTTGCACCGGGACGAAGCTGTAAGTCTGACCCAGCGCTGCTTTGAGTGCCGCCGCCTGCGCATTGTCCCCTCCGTCAGACAGGGGACCCAGTGACTCGCAGCACCACACGGTCACAATGGATTCAGCTTGCTCCTGAGGATGGGGATTGCTGCATGGGGACAGCGCGAGGTAGGACACCGTTGGCCTTCCGCTATCACCTGGTGAGTCACAGGGAGCAGTCCGCATCTCTGAAAGATCTGACTGGCCGCAGTGGCCAGACACCGGGGGCAGTTCAAATGCCGTCTCTGCAGCGTCAGCAGCAATGCTGTTCGTTGTGCAGGGCTGGACATTTTTACATGATCCGCTGAAAACGAGCGGCATCTTGCCGAGAGGAGAGTCAATGTCAAAGGTCAAGGGTTTGGCCGTGGGGCTTCTTTTAATGCATGTAACTTTTTCCTCAGCATCCTAAATCAGGGGGGAAAAATGGATCTAGTCAATCACAAGCAATGCAAAAATAAGACAAAATGAAGTTCAGGCTTGTTGCACACCAAAAACTCAGAGTCGAAAGCATCTTGGAATTTCCAGAAAGGGAAAGTTGACATTCAAATGTACTTTGTATTTCAGGAAATACTATACAATATCAGTGAGTTGGCCCAGAGACACGTTTGTGTTGTGCAGCAAGCCCTTACTGTACGGCTGTTGCATACATCTTCTGCGCAGAGAAACATGGTGGGGATGGCCGTGTTCTTCAGGTAGCGGATGCCCCATCGAACATCGAAGCAGTCCTCTGTAAAATGTTCGCTGCACAGGTACTGATGTCGACTCGGTGTCCACTCCTCCCGCTTCATGTTGTCCACCCATTTCTGAAGCCTGGGCTTGTCTTGCAAAGGGAACCTTTTGGGTGCAGGGCAAATGAAAGGGCTGGTTGGAAAAAGACTTTCCTCCTGGTTTCTACATCAGTTCACACTAGGATGTGTCAAGTAACTCCTCTTGTCTCACTACTTGAAGGTAACCATGACATACATAACGTCATATGCATGCATGCACCGGACATGCCATTATTGTGCACTTCCCGATGCCTCTTGAACTAAAATTATATTTGCCTGGAGATTCAGAGGATAATAAAAAAAAGCGGGACACACATTTAAACTCGGAAACATGTGGAAAAAAACAGCTAAGTTAACTTACGGGTAGAAGCTAATTCTTTTGTTGTCTTGTCTACATGAAGTTCCCCCGCGGTTTCTGCAAACTTTCACAGCGCAGTACCGCGGCATATCTGCAGAGAAACTACATGAAAACGCTTTACAAAAGACACGTTTGTCGATTATCTTTCTACACCAACAAGCTCGTAAACGGGCACTTCCGGGTTTCCGTGCTAAGAGCGGATATGACGTACCTCGTCACGGTAACGTTAGTTCACGAAAAATATAGGACGACAAGCTGTTGCGCAACGACGCAGAAGAAATCATTGTCAAGCCACGTAACGCTACATGTCTAATTTAGGAGTTCATCTACTTATACCAGACCACTAAAAAGAAAACGTATGAATTAATATATAACGTACATTTACTCCATTCAACAAACAAGACAGGCAAATTGCCAGCTGTCACGACAAACGGATAATAATGACATATCTAATTTGAGCATTCATCACATTTTATGCAAAAGACAAACATCAAGGTATTCAAGATACCAACTAACGTTATTTAAATTACGGGGCTGTAAATAATGTTAGGTTTCACAACACTCAATAATGCCGAAATAATAAAGTAAAGCAAAGACGGAAGTATGTGCATTTAACCCTCTTGTTTCGCTTGTATTCTTTGTAGAAACTCCCAACTCTCCACGTGCGCACTATTTCCACCAATCACCGTTCCATCAGTCATCGTGGTAAGAAATGGACCAATAGCGGGACGAGTCGTGGTGTTATTGCTCAGGAATGCAGCTCGTCAACAGTCTCTAGCTATCCTTGTTCCTCAGTTGGAGCGGTCGGCGGCTGATAGAAGTATCCCCCAGGCCGTACGTCACCTCGTCCTCAGGTAAACCCTCTTTTTCACCATACACATTAACGTTAATTTCTCATGGGTAGTTTTTGTCCTTCTGAGCACAAACGACATATTAGCATTAACAAGCTCATGGGAGGGAGATCCGCGTTTCAATTGTCTCCTTTTCCACATAAAAAGTTCTTTGTTAAAACGAACGTTAGCTAGCGACGTTACGTAACGTTAAGTTAACAATGGTACATAACCAGTATGCTGGCTGTTTTTTTTAAATGTTTTATTTAGAATAGTTGGATAATCAAGTTTCAACCCGCTTTTAAAGTCACCCACGGCTCTGACCGATCTCTCTCTCTCTCTCTCTCTCTCTCTCTCCAGCCGTAAAGCAACAGTATGGCCACCGTGCAGTCGGCGTTGCTGCTCGCCGTGCATGTTTTGGTGATCTCCGAGTTCATCCTGGCCAAGAGGGACTACTACGACGTACTTGGGGTTCCCAGAGACGCCACAGAACGCCTGATAAAAAAGGCTTTCCATAAGCTGGCCCTAAAGTACCATCCTGACCGAAACAAGGGCCCCGATGCAGAGTCCAAGTTCAGGGAGATAGCAGAGGGTGAGTGAGTCAAAAACAACAAAAACAACATTGATTTATTCCCTCAAAATCTCAACCATTCAATATGTCCACTACAGGTGCCTAACTACGGTTATTACAGTCGACAGTGTTTAAACTGACTTAATAAGACCTCTCGTTGTGCAATGGATAGATAATCAAAGTAGCACATACGTAACTCAAGATTGAACTTAAATAATGCTCTCACACCTTTGCGATGCAGTGTCATAGCATGACGTGTCTGTGTCTCACCCAGCGTACGAGACGCTCTCGGATGATAAGAGGCGGCGAGAGTACGACCAGTTCGGCCACGGCCCATCGCCGGGGGAGGGCCGCGGCGGAGGAGGTGACTACAACTTCAACCAGCACTACCAGTCCTTCAACTTCGATGACCTTTTCAAAGACGCTGACACTTTTGGTCAACACCGACACCATTTTCACTCCCAAAATCACGCCCACCACCAGGCACACTTTGACGGGCACTTCCAGGCCCACAGGGACGCTATGAACAGACAGAAGAGACAGTTTCAGCAGGGGGGCTTTGGTGGGGGACTCTTTGATGACATGTTTGAGGACTTGGAGAAGATGTTCTCCTTCAACACACACGGCTCCAGGACCGACGGCAGGTTCCAGGGCTCCGGGAAGCAGCACTGCAGGACAGTGACGCAGCGCAGAGGCAACATGGTGACCACCTTCACGGACTGCTCCTGAGACGGCGCCCCAAAGAGCGCAGCCACTTTGGGCACTTTAGGACTTATATTAGTTGAGATTTTGGAATTGGATGCTAATTTATCACTCGGTGGGAAAGAGAACGGTGTCGCCTGGTTTCATGTAATTCTCTGTGTGATTTCGTCGGAACAAAAATTTAAGCTGACCTGATAAAGGGCTGCTTTCAAGCAATAACTCACTCGAGTTGTTACGCATAAGCACAGGGCATCATTTAGCTTTCCGGATTCATTTTGTTTACGTATAAAGGTACAATCTAGCTATGGCCTAAGGTTAAAAGATCATTTTATTTCTTCATTTTCTTTGAGAGCAATTCAAGTTATCACCGTAGCATTTGTTCTACATCTAATCAGGCCATACTATTGTGCTCACATTATATGAAAAACACAGGCTCATCCAAGCACAGTGTATTCAGGATTTGAGCATTTTCTCTCTTGGTTTGTATTATCCAGTGTTGCAAAAAAAAAAAAAAGGTCTCGAATTGAAATATATTATTATCCAATATTTTTCTTAAAACTTAGCTTCACATCCTGAAAAGTGTGCAATTTGGCCACCATCAACTGTTACCTCGTTTTGTCTCTCCTACAGCGTTTCACCCACCTTCAGTCAGGGCAGGAGGTTAACACCAGTCCTGTGAAATGTGCTGGTGAACTTTTGTTTTCTCTCAGCTGTTTGGTAACCGGTTGTTTGCAGGGTTACAAAAAGCCTGGGGTCATAAACCAGCACAGCTGACTAATATGAGAAGTTTCTTAAACTGATCATTATGTGCAATAATCGGCACCTTTGCCCATCTTTCATAGAGAGTGCTTAGTTGATGTCTTTGTCGTTATGTCTGCACTTTGTGTGAGTGTGTGTGTGTGTGTGTGTATTGAGTGTGGCCTAAATTAGTTTGGTTGCATAATGTTTCGAGAATGAATAAAAAAGTTTCAAAAGCAAATTTCTGTTTTGTGCTGCGACCGGAAATGTGTTTAATGAGCATTAAATTGCATCAGTCTTTGCAGACTACACTTTCTATTGTAAATCCAACTGTTGTTCTGACTAAACACCAGCAGAGAGCGTACTGGCACAACACAGGTTCAGGATAACACAGACCGACCACCTGCAGAAGGGAACAGCCTCTAAGGGGGAGGAAGCTGACAAAATGTATGTATCGGTAGAAAGAATACTAGTAGGAACCACAGCAAAAGGTGTTATGCTACAGTCGATCAAACCGAGGGGAAGTTAATGCCAGTTGATAATACGTTGTGCACCGAATGACTGATTACTTTTAGTAATCAGTCATTTGAGTAAAATGAACGTGGCACTGAATGATTTGATACAACCCGGCATACTGATTCAGGCATCTTCACAAATAATAAAGATCTTTTTTAATTCTCAGCTTTTATTATTTTTTCCAATTGATTTGAGCTTCTCCCATTTCTGTGTTTTTTTTCCAATTCATTTGTTTCGGCAATGTTAAGAATTAATTTCTGTGCATTCCAACACATTTTCAGCAGGAAATTTTCATTATTACTAGAACATGTAGCAACTACATGTGAGCGTTATGCGGCCTGAACGCAATGGCATTGTCTCTGCTCACTGAGAACAGAACAGATTGTGACCCTGTGGTCTTGTGTGAGGACACACAGACGTATATCTTAAAAAGCTGTACAATAAAATTCCACCCAGCAAACTTAAATCTGTGGCCCACTTTGTTGTGTATGGTCTCCTCCTGCATATGATTTTACAAGCTGGTCACAAGCAAGCATGAAATTTGAAACCAATCAAGTCAATTTTCTATTGGATTAAAAAAAAAAAAGGTTTACAATTTATCATTCTGCCTGGGGGCAACCCTTGTTAGAATCTCAGATCCACAAATTCTAAAGCCGTTTTGCGAAATGAATATCCTACGTTACTTTTGGATAATTTGCAGTTAGATTAGCTCTGGAAAAAATTACAATGTTCACATTAGATTTCTAGTCTGACACAATCAAATAACTATCAAATAACTTTTTGCATGTTAACAGCAATCCACTTACGCGTGCCACAAGTGCAGTGTTTGCCCAATTGCATGTGTAATCAACAATTAAAAGCCAATTCTTGCTTAACAGGAATGCTTTTTATTGAGGAAATACTAAACAAACTACTTCCATCATGAAAATATTTCCAGCTCCGACATGGCTTAAAATCATTTCGCCACAACGTGTAATCTACTCAATAAATAGGCTCCCTTTGGAAGTTTCAGACTAAAACATTGTTCTTGTGCCTGCACAAACAAATCAAACCTCTTATTGTTCGGGGTTCAGCTCGGATATAAAACACAAAACCAGAAACTTTCTGAACCGAAAGTACTGTTCCAGATTTATTTATCCATATCTGACCTGTACTTGCAAATCAAATCAACATCATAACAACCATGTCCAATATGTGTAGAGCTTTTAATCACCGCATACATTCTTTCAATTCAAAGCAACCCCTTTAATTGCACGCTCTCTTCAGGGAGTGGCTTCCATTGTGGTACTACATGTACTTTTACATTACTAAGCCTAAGTGAGGCAAAAAACTATTCAGTTTCAACCCAAACAAATCAAAAAGGTGAAGATCATCTAGATCCTTCCCTTCTTCGCCTCTGTGTGTGTATATTTCAGATTCATCATTATGTAAAATTCAGAAAATATGGAAGTCTTTTAATACTTAAAGACAGGGACTTACCACACATACCATTTTTAAATTGTCTTGCTTTAAAAAAAAAAAAAAGACCGGAGTGACAAATACATACTAAGGCTACTTCTGACATTATCACCAGAGCAGCGAGGATTTAAATCAATTCATGCACAGAGATTTTTACATTATGCGTAAACACTATTGAAGCCTTTCGCCTTCACCCAAACTGTGCTGTATTTTTCGTAGACCTATTTAAAGCCTGAATAATGTTATACATACACCTTTCTGTTGCCTGTGTGTAACAAATCTGTCTCATTCATACACTGCAAAAAGAAAAAAAGCTTCCAACAAGAACAAAAAGGTTGAAAGTCTGGTTTGAGCCAGTTCTCCGGATGTGTTACCAGTCTTCCAATATATGCTGAATTGCAAATATACCTTGTCTCTCTATTAAACATGTTTACAGCATAATTTTTAATTAGTCGGAACAGTTTTTCCTCACTAGTTGTTCCGACGGTCGGCCAAAGTCTGGATTTTATCAATACCAGATGCACTTTAGCAGCTCCTGTGCCCCCACCCTCTCTATCTCACTGGCTTTAGTACACAAGAGGTTGTCACTTCTCTCTGTGCACTCTGCATGGACGGAAGGCTGCTCGTTGCCTGATCCTGCAAGAACTGCAACCCGAGACCCGACATGGCATCTTCGATTGCACTCAACAACGGAGCGAAAATCCCAATTGTGGGCATGGGAACCTGGCGGGTAAGGCAGCAGATCATTATAATGTTCCTACAGTTTAGAGATAGATGGAGGTTTTGATTTGATTCCTTGTCTCCACTCTCTGTTTCTCTCATTAACCTCTTTCAACTTTCAGGGGTTCTGATTTAAAAGTATCTAGCCTCCTTACATTCACTACAGGTAAATAGAGCGACTGCAGCGTAATAAAAGCCCGCTGGTGCAACTACTTATAGAAGGTTTGTCGTAAATATTGACATTGTGCTGCACAAAGCTCAGCCTGAACACATTTGGTAGTACTATTGTCACCAGAGGTGAAAAGGTCTTGTCTTTACATCTTATTATCATTTCTTATTTTCCAGTTATTACAGGTGTTGTAAAGACATAAATCACTTTTTTTTGTCTTAGTCAATAGAACTTAGACAACAGAGTCTGTGCTCTCTCTCTCAACAGAGATACATTGTGTTCCAGGTCAGCTGATGGCCAGGACGTTTGTGTGTAAATTTCCATATAATCACGTTGTGACTCATGGAGCAAAATGCATGTCCTGCGGTGTAGAACATAATGGCCCACATCCATGAGCCCCCCTCCTCCCGTTGTAGTAGCTGGAATAGCTGGACTTCTTGGACCTTTACCTCATGCATTTCCCTATGGGGGCCAAGGTCTGGATGCCACTGTCCGATACAACCACAGCATGGAGGGTGTAGTGGCCATTTGTCCTACAACTCTTTAAATATCAAATGGCGACTGCTGCACCTAGATTGTTTTCTTTCACGCAGTCAGAGAGCGTGTTGTTCCAACACATACAATAACCTTAGCTGCCTTCTCGCTGTCTCACTGATAAAAACTATTAGTCACCCAGGTGCATGCTGGTCCTACCTGGCTATGCCCTAAAGCAACCTCCAGGTGCCCAGAGTATTACCCAATTAGTAGTCCAATTAACCGAACAACATTAGAGAATCATGAAACAGTAGAAGGTCCCTCCTTATTATGGCTCATTTGTGAATAAGAAAGAGAAACATTTAATCTAACTTTACGTTTTGACTTTACCATTTTACATGTGGCCACTGAAGCCAGGCGATGAGCAATTTCCATTGGACGAAAATCAACAGCTCATTTCTGATGGAAGCAACTTCTTGGACACTTGGGAGGTGATTAAAGGGACTTTTGTACAGCAAAGGCTGACTCAGTGGGAGGTCAAGTGACTTGCTGCTCACCCTGAATCAAATATTTACATAAAGGTAAAGGTTTCTAGACACCCAACTAACACCTGCTCGCAATGTGTCACAAAGGCGATGGAGGAGCTGGTGGACGCTGGATTGGTCAAGGCTATCGGCATCTCCAACTTCAACAGAGACCAAATCGAGGCCATACTCAACAAGCCGGGCCTCAAGTACAAGCCGGCTAACAACCAGGTGCCGAGCATCACCGTCAACATAACATAAACGGGAAGATTTAAAAAAAAAAAAAAGCTAAGGGATTCTGATGTTTCCCCAGATTGAGTGCCACCCATTCTTGACCCAGGAGAAGCTGATCAACTACTGTCACTCAAAGGGCATCTCAGTCACCGCTTACAGCCCCCTGGGCTCCCCCGACCGACCCTGGTGAGAGGCAGTAACTAAAGGGTTTCTTCTGATGATCCCTCTCTGCTGGAGGAACCCAGGATCAAGGCTATAGCAGACAGGCACAACAAGACTCCAGCACAGGCAAGAGGAAAACACTTCAAATGCATGCCCAAAGTTCCCCTATTTGCTTGAAAAAGCTAGTGCAAAGCCCATCA
The DNA here is from genome assembly GCF_949316345.1 of Pungitius pungitius. Classification (NCBI taxonomy): domain Eukaryota; kingdom Metazoa; phylum Chordata; class Actinopteri; order Perciformes; family Gasterosteidae; genus Pungitius; species Pungitius pungitius. The sequence goes on from NC_084901.1 coordinate 6,935,544, forward strand.
ATAAGATGTCCCCCCCCCCCCCCGCCCCAGGTTCTCCTCAGGTTCCACATCCAGAGGAACGTGATTGTCATAGCCAAGTCAGCAACCCCCCATCGGATCAAGGAGAATCTGCAGGTTCCTAATCTTAATAACTTCAACACACGTTCAAGAGATATATTACGCATAGGCTCACATCTATTTGTTGTTGCAAGAAATGCATTGTTTTTCCATTTCCAGCTGTTTGACTTTGAGTTGAGCGAAGACGACATGAAGACCATGATGAGCTTCACCGAAAAAAGAGGATTTGTAATGAGATGGTGAGTATCTGCAGATCAGTTTATGCCTGTTGTCACTTTCACTGAATTATTTCAGGCGTGGGACTGGTTCAAAAAGGACCCGTCACCGTCGACTCCAGTAACGCATGTTCCTCGTCTTTTTCGTACAGGGCCTCAACACACAAAGACTTTCCACTGAATGCAGAGTATTAGCTCATCAGACCACGTGCTGCACTGCTATTGACATAAATAACATGAATGTATAAAAAAAATCGATGGGAAAATGTGATTTTTTTTATGCTTACTGTTGACGGGCTAACAGCTAACCCCTTTGATAATGCTGCATTACTTTAATGTTTTTAACAGGAAGTGCATTTTCGTATTCAATTTGCTGTGTAAATACACTGGATTATTCTCTTTAGCGTGAATAATATCCGGTTTGTAACAACCAAAACTACACAACGTTGTGTGCGTGATAACTATTTGAGTCGAAACACCATCGACACTTTTCTCAAAGTGAGCTCCCGTTCTTCTTCTTCTTCTTCCAGGCGGGAAATGCAGAGTCATTGCAAAGACTGTGTTTTCCTACACGGAGAAGTGGAAGTGACTATTTCATAATAGCGTCAATACACGTGATGTTCAAGTGCCATCTATGACTTGCAAGTAAATGTGGCAAATGCTTTGTAAAAAGCAGAACATACTTTGACTTGTTTTAGGATGTAAACAGGGTTTTTAATTTGCATCAAGTGTTATGTATAAGTGCTTACATGAAGGAGAAACAGGTTAACTTAAAATGAGGAGTGCGATGAAAAAAAATCTTCACCTGAATACAGATTTGATCTTTTAGGAGAATAAAATGTACACATGTGCTTACTGCAAAACTACAAATGACTGATGTCCCTGCTATTTCTCAGATCCGTTACACACTTTAACATTAGTGAACGTGACACATTTAGCTGACCAAAGTAGTTCACTAAGACAAGGCAACACGGGAAGAAATATTTAAAAAATCAAGCGAGCTACTTTTTTGCAGGCTATTAGGACAGAAAATCACAATATGAAAAAGAAAATATATGAGCACTCAATTATGTTTGTGCAAAATCAAACTTATAGCATTAGAACAAGATCAGTAAACACATTTTAGTGGAGACAAAATGACAATTATTGGATAAATCAACATTTCTCATGGTAAATGTACCATGAAAATAGTTATTTTGCAAACTACACTTGATTGCAGAAAATTAAGTAGATTAAATGGGGAAGACCAAGATGTCAACCTGTGGGAAAACCTGAGGACTTTCTTTCATTTCAGAATTCCACGTTGAAAGGATAGTCTGCATGCTTCAAGCTCCTGATGAGAGAAAAAAAGAAGAACAAAAAGAAATCACAAAAACGCCAGACAATATCACAGAAAAAAAGAAAAGGAAAAACAAGAACATATGAGCTCACCATTGCATGGGACAGACTCTCCAGTTCCTGTTGAATCCCACTATAGTCTTCATTTCCTCTGCGGTTAGTTCAAAGTCAAACACCTGCAGAGATTTAAACATCAGTGAGTGAGTGAGGCTCGCTGAGGGCTAATCCTAGAAAACATCTGAAAAATGCCCCATCTAATGACCTGGAAATTCTCCTGAATGCGCTGAGGTGTGATGGACTTGGGGATCACGACAATGTTCCTCTGGATTTGGAAGCGGATCAGGACCTGGCGGTTAAGAGAGAGGAGTATTAACATGTGAACGGGATCAAAGGTCGATACTACAAGGACAACGTGTTGCACCTGAGCCGAAGTCTTCTTGTGCTTCTCCGCAATGGCTTTGATTTTTGGATCTTCCAGCAGCGAGGGGTCGTCAGGTTTAGCCCTGTGACATGAACGCATCATCCGGAATTATACAGCGGGCCCGGCACACATCACATTATTTTTTGCTGACAATCATAGAGAGAAGTCAGAAGAGGGGACTGCAACAGATGCGGGCGGTTTGTAAAAGAACGTAAAACAATTAACGCGTGTGGGATTTTTTTCCAAAGCAAATACAGACAAAAAAATACAAATCTGGTCCAAAAAACAAAAAAGAGAGGTAATTTAGAGGTAGTTTTTAAAATGTCAAATAATATCCTCTGTAGATGATAAATGGACAAAGAGGAACAAGAACCACAAGCTGAAACCAACCGAAGGGATACAGCAGACGCAATACTGAATCAGCAATATGACCGCGATGTTGTAACTGTGCCGTGATGGAAGTGTCTCGTGGTGTTTTGACACGACTGACCAGGGTCTGTCGGGGGAGCCCAGGGGGCTGTAGGCCGTCACGGAGATGCCCTGAGAGTGGCAGAAGTCGACCAGCTTCTCCTGAGACAGGTACGGGTGGCACTCCACCTGTTGGGACAAACATAATACTCCAGGGATGCATTTAAAGAAAATAAAAATAACAATAAAAGATGGGGGAGATGCATGAACCCACTTAAGTGTTTGTAACTACCTTTGAGCATCATACGCGCAATGATTGGCTTCAAACTGCCTAATGTACATGTTTTTATTTTGGGGTTATAGATTTGCTTTTATTCAATACCATCTGTGGGTCAAATAAACCAGAACAGACAAAGCAACCCATTGATGGAGATGGATGCTAAAAAATAAGGTCACCTCAGCTCTTTAAGGACAGCTACCTTGTCTAGCATTGGTTTTCTTGCAGCTCAGAGTGTCTTGAACTAATAACCAGTTTGAAAGTCAATTAATCTGTAGATTATCACTTACCATTTTTTCATAGTCGAACCCTAACCCATAATAAAACAGCAGCTGGCAAATAGAGCGACTAGAAAGAGTGTGTTGTGGAGACGTCTTGGCAGTACCTGGTTGTTGGCAGGCTTGTATTTCAGGCCCGGCTTGTTGAGAATGGCTTCAATCTGCTCCTTGTTGAAGTTGGAGACACCGACAGCTTTGACCAAGCCAGCATCCACCAGCTCTTCCATTGCCTGAAAAAAAGTCACCATGAAACAAATATCCTTGTGAGCTTTGGTTCAGAAACTGTAGCTCCTATTAATTCCTTTTTGTGCCTATTCAGGGATGTGAAATAAATACCACCTCTCTGATTGCACGTTTTAAGCTTGTAAATGTTCCTCTTAAACCATAAACACATGAGTGTATATGTGCGTCGAGTTCAATGCTTCTGGTGTTAGATCATAATAACAGCACACAACTTCGTCATTTCAATTTCGCCCAAAAATTAAATGAGAGTAGATTGTTTTTGTTTAACTCACCACCCATGTTTCCAGGAAGTGAGTATCATCAGTGATTGTCTCTCCTGCGCTGTCCAGAGGAAAAAGCTCACTGCCGGCCTGTAACATGGCAAAAAAAGGATCAATAGTCAATATGCAGGCGGAACGCTGATGCCGATTGACTGATTGAGTCACAGGCGCACACAGAGGACACATATTTCAACACACGAGACTGTGCCTACCTTGAAACCCATCGGCCAATGCACCAGGTAGAGGTCCAAGTAGTCCAGTTTAAGATCACTGAGGGTCTTCTCACAGGCTTGCCGCACCAGAGACTTCTCATGAAAAGTGCACCACAGCTATAAAAAAAAAAAAGGAAGAAAGAAAGAAAATAAATCAAAGGACTTGAAAGTCAAGGAGAGAGCACGGACATGGGCGAGATTATAGCCCGATCCCACGACCCACCTTGCTAACGATGAAGAGATCCTCCCGCTTGACCACGCCATCCTTGATCATGGCGTTGACACCCTCTCCCACCTCCGCCTCGTTCTGGTAGACGTACGCTCCATCGATGTGCCTGTAGCCTGCTGAGATGGCTGCTTTCACCGCCGCGCTGACCTTGCCAGGGGGAGACTGTAAGACACATGGGGGGGGGGGTCAGGTGTACAGTAGTAATATAAAATCCAAACTCTGGAAAAGGAGGGACACTTCCTGGTGGTGTCCCACAGAGTAAATAAGGACCCGAAAGAATACTTACGTTGCACTTTAATACTGACCCCAATTATAGACACTAATTTCAACAATAATTATACTTTTTATGGAGAAAAAAAACACGCTGTTATTTTGGAAACAGCAGCATTCTCAATTGCAGATGATAATGTCGCTAAAATGAAAGCATATTTGACTGGGGGAAAGAAAAAAAAACATCATTCGAGTGAGGGTGTCTCCTCTGGGTCAAACTGCACAGATAACAGAGCATGCATTGGATAAGCTTGTGGCACCTCGGCACCAGCTCGACACGAACCCGCCGCTGGAACGCATTAAGCACGCTCTGCACATCGAGGCCGTCTGCACGAGCTCATTTAAAATATCCTGCCAGGCTCACGAGACTCCTGCCGACCCTGTAGTGACGTCATCGGCTGCTCTATAGACGAGCGCACGTTCAGCAAACTTAATTACTGTTGTATAACTAACGCTCGGTTACACGTACACGTCGTGTAGCCTACTAACTAAAAACGCACCTTCCACGTGCCAAGTCCCACGATGGGCATTCGTGCGCCGGTGTTTAGTGTCACGGTTGTTGCCATTTCTCCGGTGGGGGAACGAGGAGACTCCAGTGCGGGCAGGGCGAGCAGAGAGAGAGAGAGAGAGAGCCAATATTTCACCACCTGTTATGGAAAGCGAAGCAAATGCGGAAGTGCTTGAACTTGTATCCTTTCAAATAACCGAGAAGGGGCCCTTGGATCCACCTGCTGGTTGTAAAATAAACTGGAGGAGCGGAACGCTAGTATCGTCGATCGATTAGTGATGCCTTTCAGTTCATTCCAACGCGTGAGCGACACAAGGGGCCACACACTCTCTTGTCAATCACTTTTAAGTTATCACTGGGATGTAAAAGGATCTTCTTAAATTTCCCAGAGTGATGATAGCCACGTGACACATGGATAAACACACTAGGTCCACACTAGGTGTATTTAGTGATTTGATGCATCAGCAGTAGTTGACAAAGTACTACTGATCTCCTACTTAATTACTACCAAACTGCATTTAATTGTGCTTCAGTTTATTATTTATTTTATGTTCCGTTGCAACTTGTGTGAATCACCTCCTTTACACCTGGTTCAATTTATAATAATAATGCATCATATTTGTTTATCATAAATGTTGTGTATGAAATCTAAATCCACCGGATAAATGTAAAATACAGTATTTCCCTTTGCAATATATTTAAAGAAATTATCGTCTGAATGCGGTAATAATGTGGTTAATCTAGATTTTTTCTTAGTTTTTGATGATTCTGTCATTGAGCCACTAGAGGACACCATTGCCACACTTACCAGACGTGAGCCCATCTTTGATTACACAACTGCTGCACAACTACTCTCAAGTAAAATAATCACATCATTTCATACATTAGCTAATATGGCCAGTAATTACAATGACTAAAATGATTGATGAGTACTTTTCATTTCCCTTAAGGCTTTAAAGAAACACATATTTGATTAAATTTGATTGATAGAATGCTCTTGCAGCACGCCTTGGGTAAAGTCATTGTCCAGCATGTAATGTGGACGATACTATTTGTTTTAATTACTCCTTAAAATGTTGGACTACAACGTCTTCATGGCCTTATTCTGGTATTATAAAGGAGAGGTGCACCATTGTGAGTGTGCACCCACACACAACCAGCCTGAAACCCCCAAGAGACACCGAACAAAAAGCGAACAAATACCGGGTGTCTTTATTGTCAGAATCAGATAAAACCCGACAGACCTTTAGCTGAGCCATTCAACACTGAGCAGAAGATAAGAGAGGGAGAAGAGAGCAATATGAAAAAAAACACATACAAAAGGAAAAGTTATGGGAGCCAGCAGCCGCTGTGTACCTCACAATGGCTCTCGCTAAAGTTTGTGTCTCTTCTGATCTTCTCCCAGCTGGACGCCTGCTTTTCAGGGCCCGTCTCCTCTGATCTAACTTCAGACAGCGAAGGACCTTTCTGCCAGCCTGCAGACTGTCAAAGTACCCCAGGATTCAAACAGCGTTGCATGCTGTCATGATCAAAGAACCAGGTAAACCAGACTAAGACACAGCCACATACAATTGGCATCTGAAGGAGGGGGGAAAGTTTTCATTTCAGAGGCTTCTATTTTGCGTCTGCGGGCGGATACCTTTCCACTGTAATGAGTGCATTGATCAGAATAAAGGAAAACGGGCATTTGAAGATAGAACAGAGAGGCCCGGAGTAAAACCAAGTGTCTCTCTCTCAAGGAAAAGAAAAGAAGGAGTGAGAATGGTCGCTCACGGGGGTGAACGCAGAGATCACAAAGATCTCCTTTTTCCGTTTGGCGCGGCCGTAACGAATGCTCAGATTAAACACTGCACCAGTCAGACCTAACCTGTCCTGGGGAGATCAACCCCCCCCCCCCCCCACACACACACACACACATTTTTCCTGGGTGCTTGTGCTCCATTCTCTTCAACTCTTGTCTCTCAGTGGCACTGGCTTTGCTTTCCTCCTCTCTCTGTGACTGTGCCAGACTGCCCCCGGCTCCTAATCTTCACCCATAAATCTTGATGTCGAGCGGCAGCTCCGGCTGAGTTCACTCACACACTCGCATTCCACACATTCCCTCTGTCAAACAATAAACAGATCAGGGAGAGAAATCCCTACGTCATAAGTACATCAGGGTAATGTGTTGAGCGCATTGCATGTTTTTGGATATACTGAGGATTACTGAGGCTGATTGGAGCAACGCAGACATCATCGTTCTTTAAAAATTAGCATAATCCCACTGACATATTTGAATTAGGTAGGCAGTATGACATTGATAAACAGTTGTAACAATTAGATTATTCATCAGTCAACGACAGAAAATTGATCAGCAACAATTTCCATTAACGCTCTAACATTTACCAAATGTTTCAAGCAAAAAAACTTCGGGTTTCTCGGTCTTCTAAGATCGATTTTGAGATTTATTATACGTTATAACACTGAGCCATTTTGGTCTGTTGGTAAAACAAAAAAGCAAGCACTATCAGGATGTCACCTTGGATTGGTGTAAAAAATGCTTCCACACACAAAAAATAGATTGATTGAACAAATAGCCACACCCCTTAAATATATATATATATATATATATATATATATATATATATATATATATATATTTTTAGCTAAAAATATAGTAAAATATAATCTGTCAGATTTAGTGAGGGAAAGTGTACCAACTACAACCATGCAAAACACTACTAGTCTCCAAAGTAAATCACACACACTTTCAGCCAGCAGAGGACTCTAATGTCGCTGATGTTGGTGTGTGAATGGTATCATCGTGTTTAAGCCTTGATTATGCCTCCACCAGAATAGTTCAATTTATTCAGATAATGTGAAAGAGCCTCTATACTATTGTAAGCCACCATTAAACTAGCGTTTTGCAAATTCCTTTAATGCCTTAATGCTTTCAACAATTTGCACTCCTGTCTTAACGTGTGGTATTTTCAGTTGTTTTATTAGCACTTCATCAAGTTACTTTAAAAACACCTGCGGCCAATTATGTTTCTTTATAAGAAAATTAAAATATGCCTGCTGTGGCGGATACAGCCGAACAGCTGGGTGATGCCTCTTATATTATGTAAAGTCAAGGTACATTTTTATCAAATGCTGAAAAAGAGGGTTGTCATTCTACCAATCTAGCCCTGATGTATTGCCATGACATTTTCTGCAGACATCTATTGATATATATATAACTAGGTTGTTATTAATGGATAATAATCACATTGTTATGTGAGCAAGGACTCGGCCACTTTGCACCTGCGTGTGTCTACAGTAGCGCATAAACCAAGCACTGGCTCTAGTGAGGCCTTTTACGTCAGCTGAAGGCCACCGTAGCTCTCCGACAACTCAGCTGCAGAGTAAACAGAATGCCAGACGCCCTCAGACATGGCTTCACGGGGAAGCTAACGGCGTTAACACGTTTTTTTACTGTGGTCATTATGACAAAAGGGAGAGCTGAGCACAGGGCTTTCCTGCTAGATGCCATGCGATCTTTACACACGGCCCCTTTAGTGTGTCATGAATGTTAAGAACCCAGTAGTTAGCAAGCATTAGCATGCTAAATGTTACTAGGAGGTGGAACTTAGAAGTTAGCATAGTGAGCATTTTATAATGCCGATGTTAGCAATGCTTAGTGTATTTTGATGCATTTTTCATTTTCATTTCATTTCACTAACAACAGGGTTTGTTATGTTTCTATTCGGAACAATGCTTGCACCTTGGTATCTTCCATGTTCTAGCTTTGTATGGTCCAAATTATTTCATAATAATCATTAGTACATGGGGATTCTCTTTCAGTAATCTAGATTTCTTTGAACTAGGAGCGATCCGAACCACACACTTTATACTGTGTGCGCTTCCATACACAGCCGTGGCCTTGTCTGTGAGCAGAAGCGTCTCCTCTCTGGCCCCTCAGACGCAGTTGGGTTTTTGGCTTGATTAACCACTTAGTTCAGTCTCTCAGACACAAGATTGCAGGGAAAAAGCAAGTAATGAAGTGCTTTCGAATTTGCATTCCAGAGAGCTTTTACAGACGCCTTGATTTCAGTCGGCCTTTGCTGTTTGTTCTTCGTCAAGAGATGTCTGCTATTTTAACGGTAACGCGTAACAAGTGTCATCCAACCTCCTCCATATTGCTCCCTCATCAACCTAACTGCCATGAATAAACACAATCAACATGCATCTGAAGGGGGAATTTGGAGGCTTTTTCACTGAAATCGTCCCTGATGGGTTGTTCATCATCGTCATTATGTAGATTACAGTGTGACCGTGAAAGCAATATCGGAGCCCCTTTCCTCTGAAATGAAAATGACACCGTTCCGTAACGCTGGCCAAAACACTTGTGTGTTTTGTTCTTTTAAGTCGAGCAGCACTGATCAGATATGGATAAACTGTCTCAAGAATATGAAATGAACCGCATTCAGTCTGCACTTGAAAGTCAAGCCTTTATTTTTTCTATCGACCTTGACAACAATATGGGAGTGCATGCTTCCTTATCAGCTAAAGTATCTGCTGTAATTTACCAGGTAAGTACCATGATTTAGTTGAACATACCTGACCAACCTCTGGACAAAGTTGTATACGTAACAGACAGAAATGTAAGATGAAAACTTTTTGGGATCTTTAATTTACAAGCAATCAGGATTATGTAGCTGGATGATTTGGCATAATCTGTGATTATTTTTGTCTAAATTTTGGGGCAGTTGGCAAAAGCGCTTCCCTTTGCACCCTGCTCCTTGGTGCCCAAAAAGAGGAAACACATTTTGGTTTAAATTTAGGGCCCTTTCACTTGTCTCGCAGGAATGATTGAACATATAAAGGAGGTAGACCAACAAGAAAGCCAATTTGGATCATTTGATTTTGGACACACAGAAGATGAAATGACAATCTAGCAAGGGGACCTGTCATCCGTAGCCTCCAAGTTCAAAGGTAGTAATTTCTATTTATTGCTAAATGCAAAGAAGTTTGTCCTGCAATTGGAGGTGACTGTAATGAGACTTAATATGTAAAAATGTATCAGAGCCATTTCCCCACAGGAAATATCCTGTTTAACAGAAAGTTTCATAGTGGCATGATTAGAATGGAATTGTATATACATATTAGACACCTAAATCCATGTGTATTCATACGATATTACATATTATTTCAATGATTATGTAGAAATAATACTAAACCAAGAATGTATTTGAAAGTACAATTATTTGCAGATTACAAAAAACATGTAATATATCAAATATATGTGAACTTTAAGAACAACCAGTGGTGTAAAAGAAAAAGTTTTCTTTAAGAGGTATGCCCATCCTTAAGTCTATGCGAAGTTGTTTTTACCTTTATTTGGGGCATCAATGTTGACTATCATAACCCACCCCCTGGTTGAATTCATACCCCCAAAAACGTTAGGGTAATGGACTTTTAAAATCAATATTATTTTTTGTAACTAAATCATACATTCTTTTCTATTGGTTCGTGAAATAAATGCCACATACTTGCAGAAACTTTATAAAAATATTTATTTTAGATGATTTACTTAAGTAAAAGAAGAAATACCACAGTGTAGAAATACTCATAGAAAAGCTCTGAATTCAAAATTTTACTTAAGTAAAAGTACAAATGCATTTGAACTAAAATACATACAAGTGATGTATAATGCGTAAAAGATCACTAATGCGATGCATAAATATACATACATATATTGTATTCATTTACATATCAATTGATATGTTTATTTTATTTTAAATTATTAATCACAATCATATGAATGTAGTTGTGTAAGAAGTACACTATTTATCTCTGAAATGCTGAGGGGTGGAGGTCTACAAAAGCAGAAATATTGTACGTAAGAGACCCAACATTTTACCTGACTTTACTAAAGAGAGAATGCAGTAAGTTACTTTCCACTGCTGTACAAAGATATTTAATAGCGATTGCTTAAATGTCTCATTGCAGCCGATGTTTCGTTGGCATCTTGTCCTCGTGTGGGCACGTTGTATCTGAGCAAAAAGTTTGAGAAATCACAATGATACAGCGGGAAAATCTTTAAAGTTCCTCATGGGAGACTTCCTCATTTTAGTCACCTGATATTGTTTACAAAATATATTTAGAAAAACGTGACTTCCCTAATCTTGCCTCATTGGAATGTTGTTTTCAGAGTGTTGCGTGTGCAGGGTTTTGGGGGGGGGGGGGGGGGGGGGGGGGGGGGGGGGGGGGAGGGGGGGACGTGTGGATGGAATGAGCTACACAGCCAAGAGGGTGGACGTGTGTCAAATGGCTCATGGGACAGTGAGTCATACCCAAGATGACTAAGCAGTCACATTTCGGAAAAGCATCCTGAATAAAGTGTCAGTCACATATAATCCCAAGGAAGAACAGAAAAATATATGGGATTGATTGACATAAAATCACTTTAAACGTTGTATTAAAACTTACATTTTCTTTGTCTTTATCATAGAAGAGCCCTGGTGAGATTATTGGTGACCGTGCTGTGCAGTGTGCAGCAGCAGATACAGATGTGTGGAGGATGGGGTGCAAACGTGGCAAAGTGTGCAGCGGAATGAAAGTGTGCACTTTTTGATATTTGATATGTAGGTTTTTGCACACGGTTCTCCTAAAGTTTCGCAACTGTAGGCCACTCTTGTGTGAGTCATAACCTGTCGGTAATGTCTCACAGAAACCCTTTTTTTAATAGTTTTTTTTAAATTGTAGTTTGCTAAGTAGGGGAATACAACTTTGAACCATGTCTTCTCGGAGCAGTGAAACAGATGCGTTTCACACCACCTAGTGGACAATCTGAAAACGACAACTTATTAGTTTACATTTCCTAAGAAGTGAATTAGGAGATGCATTCATTCATGTATGCCTTCCCTATGATTGTCTAAGCTTCCTTTAAAGCTACTTACTGTACTGTAAAAACCTGAAACATTATCCAAAATATAATGAATAACACCGTTAACATAAATATTATAGTGAATACTATACTATACTATACACTATTTTACATATAACAGCAGTGACAATAATACTAGTATTTACAACCATTATTAAATCAGACTACTAATAATTATGATAATGTTAATTGTGCACACAGTGTCGGGGTGAGATTTGTTAAAAGAAAAAAAGAGGCCGGAGAAACTATCGCACTGGAAGGACGTAAACATTGTCCGAGGGTCGACCTCAAAGCCAGACGGTGGCAACCTCCTCTCAGCGGTTGACTGACAAAAAGCCAATGTTCATCCACCGTCTACGCCCTCTTCCCTGCAACCGCTCTTTGAGGTCACAAAATGGATCTAATTGAATTGTGAAGTAGTCACATATATCTATAGAATGGAATATAATTATATTTGACACTGCACGTTGCTGTCTGTGTTTCTTCCACAGGAAGCTTACTCACTGCATAAGGTGAGGAAAATACCTGTATTGTTTGAACTCATAAAGTCAATAATAAAACATCATCATCATCACAAGCCAAAATCAGAATTACATTTAGGCCTCTTAGAGAATCCAATAAATTGATTAGATGCTTTAATATCATTACTAGAAAGGCAATGTTAGTTCCATTAACTCAAAATAGCAAGTTTAACGCAGTAATAGTAGTACAGAGGGAACAGCTGAAAGGTAATCATGTGAATATGAATGATAAAAGAGGTTCGCTGAGCCTTAATGCGTTATAGTATCTGAAAGCGCACGCTGAATAAGGACACTTCTCTACTCAGTGAGGTCACTCACATCAAAGCTGTATTCGAGTGATTAGAGTGAGAACAAATAGTCTAAGAAAACCACTGAGGATTAAAACAACTCTAAATGGTGACCTCAGCTCTTCACACAAACCGAATGCACTGTAATAAGGGGCTTGTGTGACGGTTGTATGCTGAGACTTTGCAGTTGTGAACACCGATAGAGGCTGGATCTCCTGTGTGTGTCCGGGCTCTTCATCATTATCTTGGCTCGCTGACTCATATCTTGAGCACAAAACTCTCGTGGCGGCCTTCTTCCCGACGCGATGGGACGCCAGGAGGGACAATGACAGAGAATTAGCGGTGAAACAAAACAAAAGAAACGCAAACAAATAGGTGATTCAATACATGACAGCCCAGCCACAAAGGGAGAGAGAGATAGAGAGAGACCTGATGAAAATAAATAGTGGTGCTCAAAGAGACGCAAGGGTTGAGTGGATTGGAGGTGATGATGAGTGGAGAGCAGTACAAAGTAGTACATCTATGGGAAAGGTTTTAATGAGGCAGACGGCCGTGTGTGTGTGTGTGTGTGTGTGTGTGTGAGTTTTCTCATCTGTGAAACAGACACTCAGAAAATCCTCAGCAACGATACTCCAAACTTCCTGTCTCCACGTGGGTGGGTGAGGATTTGTGAAAGTGTGCAACACTATCATTAGATGTGTTAAAAGGCAATAGTTACTTTTTCTATAATATATTTTGTGTATTTAAAGAAATGGGGCGAGAAACAACCTTGCAATAAGGTGCAATAAGGTGCAATAAGGTGTGATCATTGTCATCTATTGAGAGCATGAAGAGGGGGTGCTTATTTACTCAGTGTTCGTGTGTGAGGCACTAACGTCCGAATCGTTGCTTAATAGGCCTGCTGTATTCTAGCTGATTAAATTATAAAGGCAGATTAATTCACAATCTATTTTTCCAACGATATGTCGCCCATCTAGAAGAACAACCGAGCCGGGAGAAGCTCAGCCCATTCCCGTTGTCTTCCAACAGCTCCAAGGCCCTCTATCTTCGGAGCAAAAGGAGGCCTTTGGTTTTACTGTGGGCTCTTAGTTGGATTAAAAGGAAGTCATGCCAGACTTCTGGCTTTAAATCCTCACTGTTAGAAGAAAAAAATCCTGTATTGATGTTTAATTGAATAATATTTTCAAGGACAATAGTTCAATGCATCATCCAAATATAACCCCTACAGCAGTTTAAACTAAAATCAGACTTTAGGGGTAAGAATTGGAGTAACGGGGGGGGGGACAGAAACCTACTAGAGGGGCTTTCCCATACTCATAGAACTATCACCATGCGTTTAGCCAGTTCATTGTTATTTAAGAAGGATGCCTTGCTCATGGGCTGACAGAGAAGCACACAAACCAGGGACAAAGACTTAGGCTAAACCCACACAGACCGTCCACTTGTTCCAAATGACCATTCTTGGAGGAATGCAGCGAGGTGGACAAAAGGTTTTCTCTACATTTTACGAAAAACCTGTTTTCTCATGCCCACGTCGTCCATACGTTGCTTTTACACAGTGCCAACAACCAAATGGCCAGTTCTGCAGGAAAGGTATTCTGCAATGTTGGTGACTGAGAATGAAAGCAATTAAACACAGTGTGCACAGTGCTTGGACAGCCAGGTTGTGTTCCTTTGCCGATTCAGCTCCCACATAAGGAGGGAAGAAGAGAATCTAGACTCCGAGATTATAACCACACATATTCTCTTTGTGTTCATGCAGTTCTGCGATGTTAGCAAACGTATGAGCATGCTTTTTTTTTGTTGCATGTATTCTCCATTTGTACTCTGGTGGCACTGACAGCTAATTTGCACTCGGAAATTGTAATTTAGCTATAAAGGACTTTCTTTCATACTCTCGGCTCCCCTTGGGACCGACTGCTATAGAGTATTCTTCCCCATTTTAGCCACATCTGTGCTGGTGCCTTCAAGTTGTGACCCATCACCTTTATATATAAAAAAAAAAAAAAGAAAGACACAAAGTGGTATTTTTTAATTCGTAGGATGGCACCAGTGATGCTTTGGAGGCTCGAAAAAACCCCCAGAAAGTCTGAATTTCCTGAGTTAATTAAAAGTATCCAGCAAAGCACTGCATGTGATGCGTGCAGTAAAAATGTTTTGTCCGTTTATTTTCTTTTTCTTTTTTTTTACTTCTTTCGCTTCTTAGACTTGTATATCCAGAAATGAGAAATAAAGAACATTCCAGTCACAAGACCACTGGCGCTACCACTAATCTAATGAATATATATTATTTGTTTTCCAAGAAAAAATAGACGACAGTGTCTTTCCAGTAAAATTGGCTTTTGATTTCATAACACTGTTACGGGCATAGCCTCCAAGTGGCTGGGGTTTTAGGGCAGGCTGCATGTTGAACTCAGACACACAAACACTTAATTTTGTCTATTCATTCACTCAATAATCAAAATAGTAAAATTTAAGATTAAATCCAACGAATTGTCATCTATTCATTTCACAAATAAACCCAATGTACTCCTGTGTTCTTTTGTTGTTGCCCATGATTCATTTTCGGATCGGCAGAAATGTTCCAGTCGTGCTCAGGCCCAGACAACCAGTGGGTGATCAGTCAGGAGGATGACGGATACGGCTTTTACGGTTCCCAACAACTTCCAGAGAGATGGCCTCAGTTCTTCTCGCCTCGACCCAGTGGCACCGTTCATCATGGCGGAGCCTGCACCACAGCGCACGTCCCTGTTTGGTGCCAATCCCAAAACATGTGGAAGGTAGGTAGAAAGACCCAAAGACCCATGTGCCTAATAAGCTTAAGAAACAACAACGTATAATACAGGGACATAATTGGATGTTTTGTGCTCAAGGTATTAATGTTTTCATTTTGCTACTGATCTCCTATTAGCTGTTCAGCATCTCTGGTGGCTTTGTCCTCTTTATGTGTATTACTCTCCCTTTGTTCTTTGTTGCTCTCTTTACATTGAGTTCATTTGTTATCACAATGCAAACAACTGGTTTGGTTTCAAAGAATCCCCCCCCCCCCCCCCCCCCCCCCCTCCTCAACCCATTAATGTTAGTTGTTGTTATTCGCACACCTCCCTTAATGGCCCGTATATCAACACAGGCATATAATCACCCAATAGATGTCATGTATAATTACGGAGCTCCGTCAAATGCATCAACTGTCATAAATATGATATCCAGCCAGGCCATAAACCCAGCGGGACTCCGCAGGTACACCCTCTCTTCTTTCAATGACTCATTGTTGTCAACCCATCGCAGCCGATTAGAGGCTGTTCCCGGGGAAGGGCCCTTGGAAAGGTGACCTATGTATTTCTCAGGAGTCTCCTCAAATAGTGCTTCTAGCGACAATGCATCCTTGTGTAACTGTGGATATGATCCCGATTGTGACTCTAAGGCTGTTTTTTACGCACGGCGCCAAACATTTGAATGAACTCTGTGTTGTTTAGGGGCCATTTCTTTGGAATTCAGCCTTGATTGTAGGACCATTGTCCAGGCGACTGACACTCCTCACACAATGTGCTGACTGATCAAGTGACTGGCTGCTGCAATCACTGTATGCCATTCGATGCATGCAAACGGTGTGCTCTCGTATAAATGTGCATTTCTTTGGGATTGCACAAGATTGCAGATCTCATTTGGGAGATGGAATAATCGGGTCTATTTTTCTGCTTTGATGCAAAAGTGAGACTGAATTTTGGATGTTCTGGATGCGTCTGGGATATTGTGAAAGGAGCCAAATGACTCCCAGATCGGCTGTAGTTTTACGGAGTGAATTCCTGGAAGGGAGATATGAATCAGACTATCAGAGGAGGAGGAACAGAAAACATCCCTACGTTAGATGGATGACTGATAGACTTCAAAGCATTGTTACAGTATGTTTTCTATCTTCCTTAGGAGGCCTTTCATGTGCTGAAGATGCTGCAGTGTGTGATGTGTGTGTTTTTGTGAATGAGTAAATGCATATTTGTGTGTTTGTGAGTCGATACTGGCCACAAGGCACACATTTCCCCTTCAATATTGGAGAAGATGAAGTGAGGAAGTGAGACAGGAGGGTAAAGATTTATTCTCCAAAAGAAAATAACAGCACAATGCCATCACTCAAGGAAAAATGTTTATACCTTATATAAAATAAAGTGTATAAATTAGGGCTGACTCTAGCAAACTTACATTTATATATACTTCACAGTGTACTGGAGAACTTCACTCTAACAGGGAGACTTGAAAATTGATTATTGATCCATAGATAGATAGTTAGATAGATAGTTAGAGAATGCAAAGGAAAAACAGATTTATAAATGTTAACTTGCCTGGTATAATGTGATAATCAGAAGGAAAACACGTTTTTCTATAACAATCCAGATAAAACGTTAATGCCCTAGCAGTGGCAAATAGCTTCGGTTTTATATATATTTTAAAATTAAGTTTGAATTGAGATTTACAAGACACATATTTTAATTGTGTAAAGGGAATACTGTTGTTAAAAAGTACCATTTTAATGAAAGTGTTTGCACTAATAAAAGTGTGCAATACTCTACTTTTGAATTCTTTACTGACATTGCGCATTACAACTGAAGCCTTATATATACTGTATTGATACTTGGTGTATTTCCATAAATAATGAAGTCAGCGTTTCGGGAGATTCACAGTACAATTACAGATAAACACATTATATGCAAAAAACTGCTTGTTATGCAGTATTCTGAGTCTATTGTATTAAATTGGCAGTACCATGTCAACATCTGGTTCCATTTCACAAACTCACAGTGTGGCGATCACAGAAAAGGGCAGTGGTGTGTGTGTTTACACACGTCCATCTTTCCATTTGGTCTGTGCAAGTGCACTCAGTCGAATCTTACAAGACATCAGGAGAAAAAAAGAAATGAGAGGAACATAGGCACAGGGAGACGGTCCAGAAAAGGAGGAGGCAAGCGGGGACTCTAGCGGGCCAGAGCATGGGATTGGTCTGGACCACCCATCTGGACTGGCTGAGCGCCTGGGCTGGCTGGACTGGATGCACGGATGAGTGAATGGAGGGATAAAGACGGACAGAAGTCCCGCGTAATGATTCAGGTAGACGGAACAATGTGGTGGAAACATTCAAACGTGACCTGTGACCAGAACATACACGCGATTGCACTTACACTGTATTGGGTATAACTGTTAAGCAAGGTTTGCATCTTGTGTTTTTCAGTCCCAGAACACAAAACTATTTGGTGAGCCAAGAATGCTGGTCAAATGAATGAGACCTTTATATTATAAGTAACTTCATAACTTTTCATTAATTAGATAATTCACTAAATATATTTAATAACAAGTAGATTAACTCACGTAAAATGTTACTCGCTACCACTTTATTACAACGGCATCACACCAGCTGTAACGACAAACCAGGCCATGGACCTAAAATGCCGGGTGGCACTTCCTCGGCCCTACTTCAGGCCCCCTTGTTCGGGCCGCACCACTCTTCCATCTTCAATTTGACCTAAACTAAACACATGCCATCATCCGTGACTGCACATCCGTCCACAAATCAAGTAGAGTATTCAAACCCTGGCTCGGCTGTTGTTCCTGCCAACAACAGGTGTCTCCAGGATTGCATCTTTCCGTGACACAACAAACAGAGAACCATGCCAGCCGCAGTCTTCCTCAGCGCAGCAGCAACCTTGAGACAGTCCCACAGTGGACAGACAGCAAGAGGCTAGATTGATGTTTATTTGCTGATTAGATCTGTCTAAACAGCAGCTAATAGTTTTGGGCCATTTTTATCTGCCCAACTTCCCCAAACCCTTTGGCTTGTCTCTCTCTGCATGTTCAACTACTGGACTGATTTACGCAGCGTACTGTAAATTAAATTAGCTAATCAAATAAAGTCTCTGGCTTAAATTGTGTTTTCTGTGTGACCTGAGAAGTACATCCCTCAAGGGACAACGGTCTCACTTGTTCTTCCTCACCCCTAAATAAGCACACCTATACATAGGTAAAGAATGCTGTACGTTGTAGGCATGGCGTCTCATTAAAGGGTATGAAGGAAACACCCCTTACTCACTGACAGCTCAGAGCCACAGTAGTGCCCGAGCATCTGTGTTTTTGTTAGCATGAATTAGCTAGCTAGGGCTCGGGCAAAGAGCTAAGTAGAAAAAGCTACGTAAAAAGGACATTTTTATAATGAAAAAAAATGCCTAGGTTCGTAAAGATGATCAAATTGATGTATTTATGGAGCCATAACCCGATAGACCTTTTCTTTTTGGATCTGCAGCAATGAATATGCTGTTCATCTGCTCAACAGGAAAACATTTAGACACTGTTATATATTGATGTTGTCTGTGACAGCCTTTATTTTATAATCATAAATGAAAGGACACAGCCACAGGTTTTTCTCTTGACCCCGTCTGATGAGGCACGGATATCTCAAACGCTAATCGGATTAGACAAAACATCTTTTCTAAATGTTTCACATTCAGCTCTTTAGTGTCTCACACTGAACCTAACTCCATCTTAACAACACAAACGTACACACACACCGCCCCCCCCCCTCCCTGCAACTCACCTCTGACCTTCCTCATATGCCAATTGTCACAGACATCAGAGATCAGGCCATTAGACTGTCTCCATACTCGACACTCAGAACAAAAACACAGGCCAATTCTGGGTAAAACATATCATAATCCCCCAAGGTGGGGCCATGGGGGGGTTTCAAGGCCACCAAGACAGCTATTCACAGCATCCAGACACATGGAGGGACCTCCGGGAAAGACATTGTGAGGTGTTGGTATGAGACTTGGTATGACACGCCTGGGAAGAATGGTGATTAGCAACCAAGAGGGTTGACTATAGTCTAGGTTTTTGGTCATTGGTGGAACCACACAAGTCTTTAACTAACGCTTTCTTCACCCTAATATGGTAGTAGTAAGAAAATATGTTTTAGTACAGAAACACGCTTGCTCTTGTTGCACACTATGACAATACACACACAATTCTCTGCTTATTTATTTATTGAAAGTACAATCATAAGACTAATTTAAAGAAGGGTACGTACTCATCAGCACCAAGGGTCATGGACTGTGAATTTCTCTGCAGTTATCTTGAAATTATACCACCGCCATGTTGTATTTTTTGCAACCAATGAACAGAAGTCACTGTGTTTGGAATGTGGAGGATTGACGTACGGCTGCCAGACAGTGGCAGCACTTCCAATTCTGGAAAGAAAAAAAGACGGGACTCTGAAAGCAAACCTCTTTCTCTAGTGTCAAAGTAACTTTGTGTGTTCTCCCTAATTGTTGGTCTGTGAGGCATTACTTAGTAATACATTATTGGATAGAAGAGTATTACATCACAGTTATTACGTCGACTACTGGCTGTCTTACCAGAGTGTCACTTGTTCTTTTGGTGCATCCTGCCGAAATTGAAGGCCACTTTGAGACAGGCCTGGTTCTACAAGGTTGATCGCATGCATCGCACCCTTAATTTGGCATTTAACTATTTCAAATTTGCCAAAGCAAGGAAACTAATAGTGATTTATTTCACTTCCTGATTAACATGACCTCCTTTTCCTACACTATCACGTTTTGCATGTATTCTTTAACTTTGATTGTTAACGTGTAGTGTTGCTGATGTTGAAGACATTACTTGCACTTTGACAATATTATATTATGATGACTTTGACGACACTATTGTTAATTCCTTCATCAATCAGCAGCTATACGTACAAAGTTAAAAGGCTTTGAAAGATATTGCGTGGATGGTGAAGTGATCCGGTTTTGTGTGGATAAGATCAAGCAGTAAACTGGTTACTGACGTGCTAAAAGTTTATTGTTCTCAGTTAAGAGACAATGCTAACAGCATGAGCCTCATCAAGCCCATCAAGGGCTCATTAAACACCAACTCTCATCCATCCCCATATCTTTAAATGTATGCCTTCCTTTCCCAAACGTCACCAGAAGGGGTTTCTTCAGCCATAAGTTAGAAGAAAATTGTAGTAATATTATATCACCATTATAATTGCGCTGATGATAAACTCCTAAAATCCTAAATCCTTGGTCAAAAGCATGGATGATGCCCTCTGATGCCCTCTTTCACCACTGGTCCACACCTCCCCTGATGGCATCAAGACTAACCAGAGCCCTTCATCCAACCGTTCAACCCCTGGGCATCACAGGGGCCCCTGCATACTACGCAGCCTTTATACGATTAATGCAATGGATGGAGCAGGTGTCTGCCAAAATTCCATTCCTATTTAAACCTCAGAGCCCATACCAGCAACCTAATCCTATTAGGCCTAATTGAGTGAAGTCGACAGTCTTTTTCAGTTAAACTAAGTTCACGCACTAATAGGATTCAAAAGGGGGCTGAAAAAAGGTACAATGTGTAGAGCGTAGTCGCGTTAGTGTGTGGTTGGGGAAGTGGACAGTGTGGATCGGGGGCGCGAGAAGCCAGGTACTGTGTGTGTTGGGACCAGTGAAGGCTTCCCGCTGGGTTTGGGGATCTGTGCTTAAGGAAGGAGGGGGATGTGGCCTGGAGGTCTCCCAGGAGGCTAGATAAGCTCAGAGGGGGGACCAAGAACTACATAATTGGTGTATGGGAGCCCCTGGTGTGTTTGTGTGCGTGTGCCTGTATGTGTATGTTTTTGATACTCGTATGAGAATATCTAAATAAATAAAAAAAAATGATCTGGTGTCAAAGCATTTGTGAAATTGATCGAACTCTTGAGGGACATACTGTACATCACACCCAATGAAGCAATATGTCAAGATATGATCCACCGTGATACGACTTCAGGCTGAAAGACAAAACAACAAAGCACATAAAGGTCACATAAAGTTTACCCTGCACTTATTTCCATTGTGACGGTAAGTTCAATGTATTTCTTCTACATTGGGAAATAAGGATGCAGCCTGCTTTAATTTAAACTGGCTCGGACGGTGAAAAATCCAGAGGTCGACACTTATTACAAACTGTTTCAGAAGTGCATGTGTGGTTTTATGGTCAATTATTTGCCGGGCTATTTTTGAAGCTAACCAGCTGCTGGCTAACCTCAGCATTTAGACGTAGCTGTACACAAGAACATGAATAAACGTGTTTCCTAACACACCGTATTGTCTTCCAACACGGACACACACGCTTAATTAAAGGAGGTCAGAGTGTGACACAGTGTTTAGCCAGTGGCGTCAGTGACACAGACGCGGCCCGAGGACATAACCTTTGAGGGCTTCCCATAGCCGGAGGCGCTACATAGGACTCCCTTTGAAGAGATCACATCCAAAAGGACGTAGGAGACAAAAGGTTAACACAGGCTTTTGCTGTTGTGATGGAAGAGACAGTTGAGATCTAACAGGAAGTGAAGATGTTATCTTGAGCTTTGAGTCATTTAGAGTGAGTTTGAAGTTGGATAATTGTTTCATCGTCGCATAATGTCTGAATTTCTCACAGCATTCGGCGATTTGATTACAATAGGCTGTAAGGTTGGTTAAATATGAGCCGTTAACATTTTTCTAATGTTTTTGGTATTTTCATTCTATCGGGGGAGGCTACTGTTTGATTAATCAAGACAATAGAATGTGGGATCCAGTACAGGTCTATATACATATCAAGTCAAAGTCTAGCATGACAGATATCACAATTTAAATATGAATTATCCTCAATCGTCATAGGTTCACATTCATCACTAAAATTGTCTGCATACAGCTGATTAGCAGCCTGAGAGCAAACATTTTTGTATTAGACAAAACAAGACTTTAATAGATTACATTTTTTTAACTTACCAGTTAGTCATTATTCCTCACTCAGGAAAGGATTAGCAATTTGATTCCAATCAAAATCAAATGTTCATTTGGACTAAAACCCACTAAAATCAGACTTTAAAAAAAACTATTTTCCAATTTTTAACATGTTCCCATTATTTTTGAAAGCTGTGTGCTCAAAGACTTTCTAAAAACAACATTTTTGATTTAATTCATTGTAGCCGTGATTTAGAATAAATGAATTATAAGCTGCCTGAGAAATAATCAAACGGTATACTCTATGCCATCTTTCCCCCTAACTATGTTAAAGAAGGACTGCTTTCAAATACCTTTCCTAATGTGATTACATCTGATTTCACTCGTGAAATGGCTTGCCTCAGTTTCATGCATCTCTGTGGCAACCGGAGTAAATGTCTAAATGTCTAAATTTGTCTCTGACTGCGCAACTTGAAAACTGTGCATATCTGCATATTAAAGATGAGTGCAATATATTTCCTAAAACTGGAGAAACACTGACGCAAACCCCACTAGTGGATCTTCCTCCGGATTTAAGTAATGCGTTTCCAACTGTCCATTTAAAGTGGCTCAGACTGTGAAAAATCCAATGCTTTTCCGCATTTATGGGAGCTTTGCATGAAATAATACACAGCTCTGGTCAGGGACAGTTTAACCTGGAGAAGACCTGAACCTTCCTGGGTCCACCATGTCCACCCTGGATCCTCGCCAAAACACCATGCACTTGTTCAGGAGCATGCATCTGTGTGTGTGTGTGTGTGTGTGTGTGTGTGTGTGTGTGTGCTTGTAAGTGAGACAGTCCAGTGGATGAGACGGAACTATGAAAAGTCCAAAAGAGTGAGGGCGGTTTGGAGTGTAGGGACGTAGGGGGTGGGGGGGGGGGGGGGGGGGTGCACACAGCTTAGTGCAATGATAGAACAGAGACAGGAAAAAAAAAAGAAATCAAAGAATTGGAATAATTGGCATAATTCAAGGTGACTGGGCACAGTCGGGGGGAGTGTCAGTGTTGGGCGAATCTTTTGCCATCCTCAAAGAGAGACGGTCTGCACAATTAGCCACACAAACTCTGACCCGGCTCAGAATAATTAATGAATAACAGAGGGGAATAAAGACAAAAAGGCGCAGAGTGGTCTGGTTGAGTGGCGAGCGAGGGTAATACATCAAAGAATGCCGTTAATTGGCCCTGTGGCTTTCATTCTTTGCCCTATTTCTTTCAATTCATTGACTCAAAATAATGGGTTCAGGTTCATTATAAACAGGTCGTTGGCCCTGGGAGTGCCAAAATTCAACAGGAGAGTCGGGGGGCGTGTGTGATTGTGTGTGTGTGTCCGTTCGTTGCCAGTGCACAAGTGTGTGTCTGGGCGTGTGTGTGTGTGTCTGTGTGCGTGTGTGTGTGTGTGTGTGTGTGATGGCTTAGCTTTCGCCTGGCCCCCCCAAAAGTCCTGACGACATCAATCCCTCGAAGGGAAAAGTAGTAAAGTTGTGTTGAGAGGAGAGCGACAGGTCGCATTTGCTTCCGTTTTTTTTGTTGTTGTTGTTGTGTAAGAACATACAAGTGCAGTTTTCCTCCCGTGCGCTTGTTAACGCCACAAGTGTCGTCACGATGCTGGAATATAGCTGGTACGGACAGGTAAGTGACACCCCCACGCCCGCTATGACGCTATCTGATGTCTGCTTATTTACCCGAGTGACGAGGCCTCAAGGCCCCTTCAGTCAAGTGATAATAAGACCGGATTTAGACAACTACTACAAGCAAACATTGCAGACTGCATTTCCACTGCTTCAAAATAAGGAGCCACCTTGTTTCCGACTGACAACTGTGTTAGATGTGAAATTTGAATAAACACAGACGAAAATGGCATTAGACTCACTTAAAATAATTTAACACTGGAATTAGAGAAGCATTTTCAGACCAGAGTGGTGCACGACAAATGTCATGGCCATAAATGTTGATTAAAACATAGCAGAGACACAGAACACTTAACATGATGTAAGTGGGAACAAATGACTACTATTTACTTTGTGCATGGCTGCAGATAATGATGTGTTACAATAACAGAAATAGTTTTTCTCACTGTCAGATAGAAAACCTCCTCTCTCCAAATTCTGTGATTAAGGGATGTGAAATTTCTTATCTTTTTGTGACTTGTAAGCCAAATGGATTATCTGGGTAATTCACACAGCTGAAGACATGACCGTCTTTCTTTAATTCTGAAAGGTTATGGATGAACATTTCTTGTGGCAGCGATGATATTTCTTTAATTCATGTTAAACATTAATAACTGTACTACAGCAACAACAAAAAAAGCAGGCAGACAAAGTCAGCTTTTCACATCATACATTTGGCAAAGCAGAGCCCTTTCAGGAAAGACTTTATTCAATGATGACAGTTTAAAATGTTGCTTTTAGTTTATGAAGCATAAAGTGAAAGATTCTGCAGGGTTTTCCTTCAACAGCAGCACTTATTCTATTTTGCTCGAAAATCCATTTTCCCGCTGGTATAGCGTGCTCTTCTTTGCGTTGACGCTGGACCTATTTCCCCCTTTTGATTCCACACAGTGGGACTACGTGTCGTAATGCTTCATCTGTATCCACCCCCCCAGTCACTTTTATCCACATTTGACTGTCTGTTTAGTTTCTTAACTCTTTTTTTCAACTCTGTGGCTCTTGTTTTTTGTCTTTTAATCTACTAACAAGCGCAGTTTTTGGGGTAAACCCCCCCCCCGCCCCCCTCCCCAAGTCATGTGAAACTGCTCCCACTCACGCACAGAACAAGACGCACCATGAAAGAGCGAGGGGCGGGATGGCTGGTTAACTCAATTACACTAACTTTTTCTGCTCTCGGCACGTGATTTTGTCGGAAATACTTCTCTTCTTGTTCCGAACAAAACATTTTTTTAGCCATCCTCTTGGCCAACCACAGTACTTTTTTTTCTCCTCCGGGCTTGTCGTTTTTTTCATTCCTATTTCAAAGTGTTCCCAAACCTGGGTGAGCCATGTCAAGCAATTAATACCCTGGAATAGGCCTTTTAAGTGAGTCTTTTGGTCTCTGTGGCTTCCCATTGTGATGAAACGATTGGTGTCGCCTCACGTTAGCCTCACACAGGTACCTTCTCTGCCTGCACATCAAGTCATTAACATAACCATAGATGGAGAGAGAGAGAGAGAGAGAGAGAGACGTATCCAGAGTCAGAGAAAATAGAAGTAAATCAAGGTGAAATACTTTGGTGGGACTTGCTTGAAGTCGAAATGCACTCATGACCTCTGGATAGTTCAGTGATTAACACACACACACACACACACACACACACAGACAATGGAAGATGACTGCTGCATTATGCATTGCATTGTCATCATGTACTGCAGATAAGGGACCATCTGCATTTGGAAAATTCTCGTACAAGGATGTTCGATGCATTACAAAAAAGCTGTGTGAAACCACATTATCCCAGATAATAACATAGCTTTGACATGTATGGACAGATAATGTGTATAGGTGTACTGAACGTATGATGAATTCTGAGACCAATTCCTATCTAAAGAGAATCGCCGGCTGCAATGTGTAAACAACTTGATTGTAAAGGGCTGAAACACCAGCATGTTCCTTTCTTCTAATACATTTTCGTTGCAGACTGGGAACACTTCTATTTGCACAGTTAGTGCAGCTTAAATACACTGAGATAAAAGTGATCAGACACGATTATTATAATTATGGAATCACAACAAGGTTTTATGGTCATTTTTGGTTCACTGATCTTTCATTGGGAAAAGCTTCACGGAAGGTGGGGGAAAAAATAGTAAAGCAACATTAGTTTTGGTTCATTTATGCATTCTTAACACATAAACAGTTTAACAGCTTAAACAGTGAAGCTGCTGGGAGCAGAAGAGAGCAAGTAGCGTTAAGTCCAAAACATTTGTGCTAGATACATTTAGAATTATAATTGAGCTTTTCTAAATAGTTTTAGTGAAGCTTTTTACGAACGTCACTGCATATTGATAAGATTCTGTATTTTTCCAATGGAGAAGAAAGCGTTGATGCAGTTTGTAACAAATGATGGAAATTCAAGGATTACCATCGTAGTGTATGTATCCCTCCGCTAAGTAGCATTTACAGCTAAGAACTTGACCTTTAGACTCCAAAATCTAAAAGGATATTTTTGCTACCGCTCAGTTGCTCCTGGGCCTCTGGAATACAAAATCGATAAATAAAAAACATATTACTTATTAATTCAAAGCATTTTTTTTTTTTTTTTGGCTCATAAAATGTCCCGGAATCTTTAAAAGAGAAGCATAATACGGTGGAACGAGAGAGGCTGGACAGATGGGCACACAAAGCACAGGGCTTTGACAACGGAGGGCTCGTATTGTGCATCTCTAATGACATGGGACATACATGGTGGAATGCTGGATCATCCATGTACAATATTCTGGGGTGGCATCCTGTTGGAAGGTTTAGCAATTTAAACACAAGCGAAGGGAGACAGAGCCGCTAGTCGACTTTTCAGATGAAGAGAATTCCATTCATGAATGGGACGGCGCTTCGATCTTGGTTTAAAGGTTTGAACCAAACATGCAGGCCCGATTCTGGACACAGGTCCTTCAAGTCTCACGCGTGGAGCAAGTTAAGCCGCGCAGCTGGGTAGTCTTGGCGAAACTCATTTGGTGGAAAGAAGCGGCTGGCATGTGCATCGGAGGAGGCACGCGCTCTTCTGCACGGGAGCACTTGGCAGTCCCAGACATCCCACACACTTGGAACTGGCAGCGACTAACTTGATGGAGGACATAAATTGAACTCAGGCACAGCTAATTACTCAATTTATTTGAGACTATCAATTGGGGTGATGAGACAAGGGGGGGGGGAGAGGGAGGGGGGGGGGGGGGACTGGCGACGTAGCATGATTCAATTAATGAGAGATAAATAGAGAAATCTTCAAACAGAAATGCACATCATTAGCCAATTATTTAAAAAGATTTGGAGTTAAAGTTTAGGATAATACATCATCACAACATATACTGTGAGATTCCAGCTAATACGTATTAACTGTGATGTAACTTCCTGATGTGAGTGCTCGATTAAACCTCTGACTCACCCTCACTAAATCTTCCTCTAATGCGTGACTGTGAAGAGGAGCAGGGGCGGTCCTCCCCTCGTCACAGCGACTTACTCCCTCAAACGGCAGAGGCACAAAGATAGCTAAACAGAGCAAACAAACAGCTCTTTGTCCACTAACCATGTATGACGAGTTCTGGTAAGGTCAAAGTTGATTTAATTTTGTGATTAGTTCATATTAAACAGCTATTGCATTACTTAATTTCCCACAATCAAGTTAACAGCGGAGGAGAAACCAATACATCTCTACCAAGGGCCTTTTGAACAGGGACTTGCAAGTTTAAGTCACAAATGCACTTTGTGTTGGTTCGGGGGGGGGGGGGGCAGCGTCCTCTTTTTTCATGTCAAGTTTCAAGAGGTCAAGGGAGCTGCGTTGACATATTTAAAGTTTAAACTACACTATTATGCTAAAGGGAAAAAAAAAATCTATTCATCTTTGAGATTTGCAAAAAAAGACCAGAAATGTAAACCTCAAGTTTCCAGGCTCAACTGGCTACGTCGTCTAATAAAGTGATTGCATGAATCTTCTGTGATTGTGGAGAAGGTCAATTAAATGGAAATAGTTTAGGATTTGATTCTGAAACATTTATTAAGTCAGGTGTAACGCCTTAACAGGACATCTTGCGGTTGAAACTAGTTAGCGCGCAAGCAGGTATGTCCAAACCATTAATTAAAGTGAACTTAAGCCCTATTGAATATGTGGTTAAGGTAGTTGGCAAGTGATGCACATAATCTTTGAATAGTTTGCTGAATGTAATGAGTAAATGGTTGATACCGCTAAAAGTAAAGGATGAATAAGAAATTAAATGTTTTACACCTTTTTCCCAATTTCTCTGGAGAACTATTAATGCGCTGAGCTCATAATGTATTGTCAAAAGCGCACAATAAAACAGGATAAAATTACCGTAATGCATGATCTGAGCAACTTCAGAGGGACGTGAGTGTCTCCATTGGCACCTGCTGCGCTATCAAACAATGTGGCATTATGCATAGAAATCACTATATATTGTGAAGTGAACAGTGAAAAAGTGGATGACTTCAGATAGAGCTCCAGTAATTCTACAGGTGAATTATAATGTCAAACAAACAATAGAAAATACAAACCGTAAACTGTGTTTGCAAAGCACCTTTTACTCAAGTTCCTTTAGTTTCATTTGGTGTCAAACGCAATAAGAAAGGGACAGAAAGAGTGATGGAGGTGGAAAGTTCCCTCGTGCTAACCTTAAATCTCAGACTAAGCATGTGCACACACAAGATTACAGGGTCCAGTTTGCAGCTCGTACTCGCGTGAGACGGAAACCCTCCAGCAAAAGTGAGACAACAAACATTCCTTTGTCCACCACACAAACCCCCGTATGACCAGTTTGTGTAAGGCCAAATTACATTTTCTGCTTAGGTCTTATTAAACATATCTTGCATTATTTATTTTTCCACAATCAAGTTAAGGGAGCGGTGATGGGGAGAAATCAATATGTCTCAACTTCCTGCCTGTTATTGAGCGTGATTTGGTGATTCATTTCTGCCATCTAGAATATGACTATGGACCTGTGCTATGGGGTGAGAGAGATGAGTGAGTGAGTGAGAGATTTCAAGATCAAGAAGTTTTCCTTCATTGTTGTTTTACTGAAATCCCGCGTGACATTATGTTACTTACTTTTCATCCAATCCTCATACCCCTCTAAGCAGAAAATGAGTCTAAACACAGGCTCTGCTGACGGCTCTGCTCTTATTTGCCTTACCTGGCCTTTGATTATAAATTTCAACTTTTTCTTACCTATTTGTACTTGTAATATATCTCTAAATCCCTCCACAGTCATATCGCCTTGTGTTTCAAACAATGGGATCACTATTGTCGGTTAGCTGGGAAATTAAATGAAATATGAAACACCAAATTCTTTTGAATGATCGAATCGCATTAGGGTTTTTAGAGAGTGGAACATGGATATTTTTCTCAGTGCAGTGGGCATTTTTTCTTTAGGCTGTTGCCCATGCTTGAAAGGCCTTTACTTTGGCGAGCCGGCACTGTCTCGCAATCAATCATGTGCATAATTTTAATAAGACTTCATCTTCGTAGTTATAGTTGGAGCCCACCAGGGGCTCCTTTTCACTGTCTGCCAGAGTGAGAGATTAAAGTTGTCTACAGTACAGCTTTCTGACATCATTCAGAGAGGCAACGCTGAGCACCGGTCTATTCTGTTCACGCTCAATGGACAGTGAGGGTCAGGGATGAGGTGCCCCTTTCAGGAACACATCCACAATCAACAACATTTACCCACAATCCTCTACACTCTGTATTGGACACAGCTTAGACCTGCCTTTGAACGTTTGTTTGGATCTATATGCCATTTTATCACTGTAAGTCAAATTTTGTTGATTTGATGGCAATATTGTTGGCCCAAGATAGGACTGTAGTGTTTGATGCAATGCATGCAATGATTAGGCGACAAAATGGAGTGATCCCAGTGAACAAATGGACAGACTTTGTGTACATTTAATTGCAGGAGGTTTATCTTACCTTTAAAATGTGTGCAGTTATATTACTTAGAAAATGGTTAAGATGAGAATACGTCTGAAATAAAAATGTTAGTTCTCTATGAGAGATTAAGTGATCCAGACTGTGTTATTTTGTGCAAGTCTCCTTGTGCGCATGCATGCATTCATGTAGAAGCTCTACGATCTCTCAGGTTCTGCCGAGCGGGCTCCCTTTTACTGCTCACAAAAAAAGAATTTACTCGGGCTGATTTATCCAAAATTATATTATTCCATTCTGACTAATTTCATCTGTTTTGTGCCGCCGGAGACCACAGGCTGCACCGCATCCCCCTCATCCTGTTTCCTCCCTCTCTCTCACTCGGCTCTCTGTTCACTGAGAACTTCTGGAACATTGTGTAATATCGATCAATCAAACTTTATTTCAGCCTCCGGAGGAGACAAGACAAAAAATTCAAAAAATAAATAAATACAAATAAACAGGACAGTGCTTATATATATATATATATATATATATATATATATATATATATATATATATATATATATATATATATATATACACATATATATACAGTGCTTATACAGTGCTTATATATATATATATATATATATATATATATATATATATATATATTCAGCCCATGTCAACATCCAATTTGTAGAGATGAAAGCATTTTTAAAGCTCTCTTAGGACTAAAGAATAAACCTTCTCTGTTTTGGAAAATGGTTTTAAAGCTAAATCCATCAGATCCATTTTTTTCTTTTTTTTTACAATCAAAATTCCACCAGGTGCTTAGCTAATGTTCCTTCTTTACTCTAACAATGAATTTTGATATAAATTCTCACACTGTCAAGGCAGACCATTTTCATAAATGTACTATTTCATCAAGGTAACAAGTACACACAAACACACTCTCTCTCTCTCTCTCACACACACACAGTTCCACATGTATCCAGTTAAAATTGCTATAATATTTAATTCATATGATAATCATTAAAAGTGCAGTGGTGCCGTGTCCATTACGCATTCCTTTTCTAGCAGGATAAAACAGTCCTCAGATGTGGTAGCTGCACTTTGAAGTGTTGTCTCAGAAGCAGGCCGACTCTTACAGGAAGTCCCTGATGTTTAAAACATGCGATGCGGGGGGGGGGGGAGAGACTAACAAAGGTGAGCACTTGTGGCTTGCCCCAAGATGAGTGAAAAATGGCCAGGTAGGAATTTGGCTGCACGTGAAAATAGATGTGCAGCGGACATCAAATAAACAACAAGCAGAAAAATATACACGTGGGTAATAGTTGTAAAAACACTGGTGTCCATACAGATACATGCATGGACACACACACACACACACTCTTGCATGTGTCAAATGGACCCTCAAATATCGGCGAAATGATTAGGACACAAGAAGCTAAAATACAAACTGAGGAAACAATTTCTATAAACCAGTTACAGGTCATCTGCAATGATCCCGTTTCGTTTTGCTGTGTCCAGGGATTCTCTGAGAGGCATTCTGGGAAGCCCTGTATTGCCCTTTGTAATGGCCCGCCAGTGACTTGGCGATGATAACAAACGTGCACGTTTGCGAGTTTTAGCATAACTGCACACATGCACAGATTTCCTCAGTCTGAATCTGTGAGTGCAGTTTGATGGTTAAAAAGCCGCCCAAGGGAAGTCGGTGTCAATGAGATAGCCTGGGAGAATGTGCTGCGCTGGGCTGGATGTTCTGCAGGAAGGAAAGTGTGGTGGTCCACAAGCAGGAACTCACATTTTGTCCACTCATTACACCCCCTGCACATGCACACTCCAAACCCCTAACAGACATCCGTATTTCTGCCTCTGTCAGGCCTTTTTTCCCTGACCAAAAGCACAACACACAGACACACAGACACCCGCGCACACAGGAAGTGGCCCGTGTGGGCTCCGAAATAAGCTGATGTGTCATGCCTTCCTTTCCGATATTTCTGCAAAAGCTCAGGAAAGGGGCTGCAGTAGCTCTCTCCCTCCTTTTCTTCCTCTTCTTCTCCCCTCGCTAAAGCTGCCACACTTGACGTTCCTATGTAAGAATCTGCCATTCACCCGCGTTGGGAGACGCTGCAACTCTGGGAGCCATGAGTCGCTGTTGCGTGGTCAAAGTGACCACCTTGACAGAGATCCAACTTCTACAGGTAGGCGGAGCGACTGGACTACGGACTGGTTCCAATCGGGACTGGGTCAGGTATAGAACAGTGGATGTGTGTGTGTGTGTGTGTGTGACTTGAGTTGTTTGTGTTTGCGTGCAAGACGAATGCATTGCCCGTGCTTTATAAAAGACAAAGCACCTACAGCCACAATAAATGAATAGCCACCGTGGAATGCACATTTGGGGATTTGTAATCCCAGGCTTATCTTCCTTCATGTTTCACAATCTGGGGTGTGCGGTTGGAGCGATTTGGTGGTTCGCAGGCTCAGCAAAAAATGACGGCGAGCTCGTCTGCGAAGGCTTTTGGTACCACTCACGTCTTATATCTGTTTCAAGATGGGGAAAGGAAAGCCGATCATTTGCACTCTCTCAATATGTCAGTATGTTGTAAGAATACAACTAGAGGAATGAATCCAAACACCCTACACTAGGTTTTTGCCCATAATTTGTACAGATTTTAAATGTCACCATCACCCAGTGTTTCATAAGTTGGCTTTTTTTTTCTGAAGTGAAAGGAGAACTTGGGCAAGACTGAAACTGAGTTAAGCAAGAGCTTTTTATTTGGAGGAGACACCTGTGAGTGTGTCTGTTGCAATGGCAGTGTGAGTGCAGCTTGTTCAGTGGGACAGACGAAAAACACCTTTTAACTCAAGAGGTAAATCACACCACTATACAAATAGAGGCTGAGGAAATCATGACTGTCTGTGTGCTTGCGTGCGTGTGTGTGTGTTTGTGGGAAATGTAAAGTTCTGTTTTTATCTTTAAAACTTTTTTTGTTTTTGTTTTCCAGTACGTGATTTTGAATGTACAGCATGTCCTTTAAATCTTGATCGATAGTTTGTATTTTAGGGATAATGTTGTCATTATAGCATCGCTTCGACATAGCTGCAGCAATGTGTAATTGACTGCAAGAATCAGATACATATTCAACATAACTGCCGGAAAGACAACATTTGCTCTAGACAAACAATATCATTTGTTGGATTTGATTAACCTGCTGCATTCATGCAAGATCACATTATCAGACAAAGCGTTTGTGAAAGAATTCCATCGAGAGAAACAGAAAGGAAAAAGTTGTTGAGTAGGTTGTCTGCTTACGTCTTGATTTCAGAGGTTTGACTGTTCTAATGAAGTTAGGGGAAGCATCTGATCTCATCAACACAGTGCATTTTATAACTTTTGAAAGGAGACAGAAACTATAAACTCTACTCTGAAAAACAAACAAATATTATTGTGGTATTCTAACATTCAATAATAAGGCAAACGAGGCAATAATCCCATGCATTTAGTAATAACTGCTTTGATATTAGTGAATTGGCATTTGTTTCCTGTATACTCTGCCAGGAGTTAGCATGTCAGTAATAACTGTTCAAATCTGTCTAAATGGAAAGTGAACCTGTGACATCTTCTCCACCAGTAACCTCAAACACTACCTCGGTTGTTGTAGCAGGTGCAAGTAGCCATGAGTAAGAAAAAAAAAAAAATCAAGTGTCTCCAACCTCAGAATAGTCCCCACAATCCCAAACCTGAACCCTGATTGATTAGATTCGTATCTCATTCCTGTCCCATGTGTATGGCGGGCATTGACAATTCTCCTCATGTCCCCTTCACACATACACAGGCATGCCATTGTCGAGGTTGGCCTCAGCGACTGAAGCACCATTACCTCACAAATCTAATCAGATTCCCTTAAGTGGATAACCACCGTGTCTCCGGCATTTACAGTAGTGAGAAAGCTGAAGTGAAACCAGGACAAACCGCTGTCACACAAAGCAGATGTGGTGTGCAGCAGTCCTGGCATCCCTCCTGCTCTCTCCGTAGTGGAAAAGAAATGTTGATTGGCTAACAACTGGCATCTTGTTTGGCCTGGAGGAGTCAGATAAGAGCTCTCAGTCAGTACTGACAAGTTGAGTATTGTGGCGAGCCTGTTCTTAGTTAGGTGGACGAGGGGTGAATAAGGCTAGCTGACGATGGGGAATTTGTTGCTGAGTTTTGATACAGAACCACGGTTGCCATTGCTGAAAGCCCCTGTGATTAAGCAGTGGCGACATTTAACCTTGATAGCAAGCAACTCATTTCCAGAATATTCTGAACTTTTGGGACTTAAAAAAAAAAACGAGAAGACAAGATACAAGCAAAAAATCCAGTTGCTCCAATAAATTCACTCCTGTGTTGTGTTGTAATAGCCCTATTTGATCAGAGATTTGAAGCAGCTAATGGTAGCTTATAGTACAGGTATGATCCAAGGTAATGCTGCACTAATATGGGAGCAGGGATAGTACAGATGATACAATGTTCTACAAGGACCTCATGGTCATCCTCCAGTAAATCTGATAAAGTAAAACCAAAGCATGGTTGCTTATCTGACTTTTTTCTATTTGTAATGGAATATAGGGAATAGCGGTTTACTGAAAAATAGCAGCCATGTAATCATGAAAAGGTTCATTGACATCCATAGTCCTACTTTAACCAGAACAAACAGAGCAATTAACAACAAAATATCAAAGATAAAGATGCATATAAAAAAAGTAAACTGGATGTTTGCTCTGTTAAATTCACCTTAAATACAACAATAACAACCTCAAAATAGCTTCATTAGAGTTATTGTTTGGGGAAATTGATAATACGTTACGGTCTGCTATTAAACCAGTGAGGGAATGAAAAGGCTTGGTTAAAAATGGCTATAGAGTTATTTAAAACCTCCATCAGGGAACAAGGGTCAATTGTGCTGCCACAACCCCTGGAGGAGGCCGTAGAGGACGTTGCAAGCTGAGCACTGATTGGCCAGTCTGACAGCAAAGGGCGGTCCAGATGAATTAGGGACAGACGCTAAAGGCAGATATCCTGCAGTGATCAAACCCTGGGTGATCTGACAGTCCAGTGTTTGAAGTGATTATCCTGCTATGCAATATAAAGGCTTACCCCCAGCTCTGTGCCTAATTAGTTCACTTAGGGCCCTTTATAAGACTTTAGTAGGGGACTGGGCGGAACAGACACTTGCTGAGGAGTCCGTAGCTCAACAGGATAGCAGCAGCAGCAGCAGCAGCAGCAGCAGATTGTGGATCCTTAAAGTTGACTCGCTGGTTCACAAAAACAAACCGATCTGAAGACTACCTGCTTTTCTGAGAATGCCACACTTAACTGGCTGCAGTTACTACACAATGCGGGATGCAACCAGAGCTTCAAATGTAAGGACAACAACATTTTGAATATGACTTGGTGTTTTGCTGAACAGCCAAGCTTGTTTTCTGCAGTTGTAAGGCTTTTATTGCAGGTTTGTCAGTTTTGACCACTGACTGTATGTATAGACTACCGCAGATTAATATCATTTGTTGTTGGATTCTCGGGCAAATGTTTTAAAATCCACCACATTTTTCAAAAAATAATTAGTCACAATTTTTACAAAGACGCAACCTACACATTCCAAACCTGACTTGCTTACAAAATACAGTTCTGTTTGGTCGGTTAATTTGCTCCGCATTAGTGACTAATAATGGAAAATGGTAAAAACAATTCCTATGTGCTGGATCATCTTCTCGCAAAGCTGACAGCTGCTGTGACCGCGTCTTCTGCATGCATTCTTAGTCAGCACTCTCTCAGTGGCGTGAAAAACTGACTATCTCATTTTGTATTCCCTCAACTAACTGAACTTGTTTTGTTTTGTTTTGGTCTTTTTTTTCTCCTGCAGGTACAGAGCCACCTGGAGAACTCCAAGTTCCACCTCCATCAGACCCAGAATCAGCAGGTCAAGCAGTACCTGACCCTCGGCTCCAAACTGGCCTCTTCGGCCGGGCAGGGCCACGCCGTTCTGCATCCGCACGCCTCCGGCCAGCCGCTGGCCACCGTGCCGATCATGAGGAACGGGCACATGCCTCCGGTCAGCGACGGCAGTAACCCCAACAGCCCCGTCACCCTGCTCAGCATGGCCAGCCACGACAGCGAGGTGAGTGGACTTACGGGAAAAAAAGAAGCCGCGGAATCAGGATGTTGCTGAGTAAATGAAACCGAAAGATTGGGGAAACTCAGAATGTACCTAGGAGAGACTGGAAGGGGGAAATTGCGTGAGACAAAGTATGGTTTTGTAGATTTCGCAACCTTCGTGGCATCTTGGATCTTTGTGTCCAAGGAAATGTCTTGTTTTGCTTTAATTTGTAATGAGATTCGTAAGAATTTTGTCTTAGCTCGTCTTTGTCCTGTCATTTGGAGGGTTGGGTGATGTTTGGACACAGTCAACTTGTACAATTCCAATGTGGATTGGGTTTTGAGATCGTAGTTCCATTAAATCCTATCACCAAAGTCAAGCCAACATTGATCTCCCTCTCACTCTGATGTGCCCATCAATAACTTCAGACACGCAGTCTCAGATGAGGGAACCATCTCAAAAGGAGGACACTAGTTTGACAACAGATTCATGTTTTTTCCCTTTCCTTTGGAGAACCTGTTTGTTATTGGATTAGTCCCTTTTCCTAATGTTTATTTTTGAATGTTGAGATTTCAAAGATCAGCTTTGGACAGCATTGATATTCTGGTGCAAACATCATCCGTCTGTCTATGAGTACACTGAAATGACATGAAATGTTTTTCTTTTAGTTCCCAATGGATGAGGTTATTGATGACCTGATTAGTCTTGAATCCGGTTTCAATGACGGAGGCTTGGATTGCATGGAGCCTAACCTCATGATGCAAAACAATGTGAGTATGATGTCCATTACCAGCTACATAGAAACACGGTTTTAAGGTGTATCGTGTTCATTTCTGCATGGCCCTTCATTTGTTAACCTGCTCACACGTGTGCAGCCAGGTTGACGTAAAGTGAAATTCTTTGACCCATAGCTTTTAAGTTGAACAGGGACTTGAA
This sequence comes from Pungitius pungitius, assembly GCF_949316345.1. NCBI lineage: Eukaryota > Metazoa > Chordata > Actinopteri > Perciformes > Gasterosteidae > Pungitius > Pungitius pungitius. Next base: position 6,972,398 of record NC_084901.1, read on the forward strand.
AGTGAGATTACGTCATTTCCACCAAAATATTCAGGGGCATGCTTGACTTGCGTGGGAAGAAAGGGACCTGTCTTAGTTTGGGGTCAGCTTAAGTCTGGAGATGAGTGAAAGTTCATTGGGGCTTAGCAACATTTCTCACATTACTCAAGAAGATCAACAACACAGATTAGGTCCAAAAAGGAGGATGTTGGTCAACGCAGGTATACACCGAAAAGGATATGAATGAATGGTTACTGTCTAACAATGCTCTGCCATAAGGAAGACAACCAACAAGAAGTGGCACCACAGACAAGCACTATCAGAGATTCATGAGCCAAGGAGGAATTCAAAAACTCCAGGCAAAACATGTAGGACAAGGGTTGCATTTGGCCAGAGAATGTAGCAACACCTGAAGCAAATACAGGCACAGTTTGTAGGATGGGAGCGCTGCCAATCTGGCCTGACTCCTCAAATACAGAGAGAGGACAGAGACTGGAAGACAAAGAATCTCACACACACACACACACACACACACACACACACACACACACACACACACACACACACACACACACGCATGCACACACTGATAAAGTGACGGGCAGCAAAACATAACAGACACTGTGACACAGAAGGAATGACAGGGGGGGAGAAAAAGATAAGGACGTGGGGGGGGTGGGGGGGGTTAAAATGTGGATTTTGTTGGGGAGAGTCACTGAGCCATTGGATTGGGCTAATGCATACACTCCCCGTGGGCTTGTTCAGAAATGATACCATGCTTAAATGGATCAATTCATCCTAATTAGTCACACGGTACGATGCATCACGTCGTTACGCACTGTCAACACGTCCCGGGAACCCGGACAGGGGGGGGGAGGGGGGGGGGGGAGGACTCAAGTGATTACAACAGGAGTAGTAGGGGGAATTGTTGCAATCTTTCATTCAAGTACTTCTGTACCCTCCTCCTCCTCCTGCTCTTCCTCCATCATATTGGTGAGATAATGGGAGAAAAAGAAGCACGCGCAGACTAAACCGACTGCAGATATCTTTTACGTCCGCAGTTTCTTCTGTCTTGTTTCTTCTTTGACTCCCCATTCCCTCCCTTCTCCTGACTCGACACGCAGCCTTATCACGTTCACCGGTCTGGCGGGAAGATTTGACACACATCCAACGGGGAATGCATGGTGGCCTCTGCAGCATTTTTTCCCACAAATACACAAATGCAAAATTAGTCACACGTGTGTGTGTGTGTGTGTGTGTGTGTGTGTGTGTGTGTGTGTGTTGGCAGCGCGCACTATCTCGACATCTCCCCGGTCCATGAAAACACGTCGCTATCACAGAACTGCTGCACGCTTTCCCAGACAAGAGGAGACCCGAAAAACAACTTTGCCCTTGTTCAAGGCGTTGACCTAGCAACACAGAGCACATCTCTGTGTTGGGAGCACTTTCAAGTGGGTTAGGGGTTTAGGAAATGTCGGGGACGGCAGATCAAGGGACAACTTAAGGAACAAACCAAACCTCAGAGGGCTGCCAGCTTGGGTTGGAGGTTAGGCTTTGATGGAGGAGAGAGGGGGGGTCTGGAGGGGGAGGAGGGTGGGGGGGTGACCCTTCATTGACCCGGTTTCACCAAGGTTAAGTTTTTGTTGGCTCGTTTACTACTACAATGATACTAAATGACAGGGCAACCTGATGGTGGCAGCGCTTTCCCGAAAACGCATTAGAGCGCTTGCACGTTCCTGCAGAGGACGCATGGGGATACTGCAGCTCCCTGCTGGGAGCTCCAAAGCCAGCGGCCTGGGGGCCGGCAACCTTCCCTGCAAAGGCTCTGATCATTACCCTCGCCTCTTGTCATGTTTGTCAATGATAGACAAAGGCACACAGCAGCGAAACACAACCGTTTGTGTTGTGGCTGTTGTTAAAGCAAATGCAAATTCTTTCGCACGCATGACTGACAAATGATCTTTCTCCCCTCCTCCCTCCTCCCTCTCCCTCCTAGGTGTCCCTCAGTGGCAGCATGCTGGATGTCTATGGGGGTGAGCCAGGTATGTAGCCACTGTTGGTGGAATAAGCACGGGGTATGAACTCATATCTGAACAACGAACCCCTCAATAAACGGGGGACACAATTGTAGCTGGATAAAAAAAGTCATACATTGTTTTTAGATGTAAACTATAGATGGGTGATGAACGGAACTCGAGTCCAATTAAGTTTGTCAGTCAAGTCAAATGTCCAAGGCGATATGTGAGCATTTGAAGCTACCCCGCGTATCACTGGTTCTGTTAATAAGCTGTAGACGTTTTTTGTCACATTGTAAAAAAAACAAAAAAGAACAAAGCGCCCTTTATGACATTTCTTATTAATGTCATGCATCAAGGAAAAATGCTTAATTGATTTAGGAAATAGAAAGGATGCCCAAAGAGCCCCTTCACCCTCAACAGGCAAATGAGTAAATTGCTATTTGTTTCATTTGTGTGTAGGCAGAGAGGACAATGGGCTGTTCCACAGAGTTTAAATTGTCTTGATTGAATCAACAGAGACAAATTGGGAAATCCAATCTCAGGTCCCCAATTACGTAATTAGGAAGAATGTGAATACGAATATGGATGCTCTGGCATTTTTGTCCTCCAGGACAGATTAGTGAATTTGTTAAACTGTCTTGATTATGGTGGTTTAAAAGTGATCCGCACAATGGGCTTCACACATGGCAGAGGGGATAAATTGGGCTCTTTCAGAGTGTGCGTGTGTATGTGTGAGTTTGTGTGTGTGTGTGTGTGTGTTTGCAGGGTGATCTGGCTTGTGTCTGTGGTGTGCACAGAAACTCCAAATTCAGGCTGACCCCGGCACTGAACTCGCTCAAAACAACTGATTGTGCGTCTGCTGACTGGACCTTTTGTAGCGATTGGTGTTGGTTGTCTTACACTTTCTAAATTAGTGTGCGTTGCTAATCGATTTTGCTTTTGTCCCCCCTGTGACCAACTATTTTTCCACAGTGCATGACACAAGAGTGATGGCCAAAGAGAGACAGAAAAAAGACAACCACAATCTGAGTAAGTGTCTCCCCCTCCGTCACAGTTCCTCCTCTGAAAATGCCTTCATGGAGTTGTGGCTGAAGGCGTCCATTATCATTTATTCATTTTTTTTTCTTTTTTCGCTCTGCTTGCTTAGTTGAAAGAAGGCGAAGATACAACATCAACTACAGGATTAAGGAACTGGGGACGCTCATACCTAAGTCGAATGACCCGTAAGTTCCGAATGTATTTGAGGAAACAATGCCGCTGCTTCTCTTTACTTTTACGTCACTGAAACAACTGCAGGACTTTGTCTGCCGGGAGAGCGTATTAAATTCCAAGCACAAAGACACTAAACGTTGTTCATTGAATTCAAATGAGTACTCAAGCAGTCATATTTCAAGGGTGCACTTGAACTTCCATTGTAGTCCGCGCTCCGAGAGCTGTACATCATCTCGCTGGGTCCCGGCAGTTCAGCTCAAAGCATGAATGATGAGGAAAGGGTCAAATGCAAAGAAGCAGGCCACACCATTTGAATCAAAGTTTGAAGCACAATTGGAACACAGAGATGGAGTGTGGAGGTGAATTGAAATCCACCGGCCATCTCTTGCAATTGAACTTTGCTTCGAATTTAAATGGAAGGTTGGCGTTGTCACTGTGCCATTAACACGTGATAAAAGAGATTATTAGCGCTGATCAGACCAACGTCTTCGCCCGTGTGGAAAAGGACAATTTTAATGCAGGTTCCCTTAACTTCTTAGCAAAAGCAATAATATCTGCAGAAGAATGACTTGCACTCTTGCACCTCATGTCCGATGCTCCATTTTCTCCTCCGTCTCCCTACTTAGCTCATTTTCCCCTCACCTATTTTTACTCGAGGATTAATTTTACTGAACAAGGAGGTACGAGAATGGACTTTCCGCATTGCTACTTAACTATTCTATTAAAATTCCCATTCAGTGTCCCCATGTAATGTCCAAGGATGAATAATTGCACCGTGTAAATCTCCATTTCGTATTCATTTCATAAAAGGGGAAAAAACCTCAGAGTTAAAACTTTTCCCCGTTTTTTTTTTACATTATTATTACAGAGGATATTCTGCCGACATCAGGGGGTTCTGTGTAAAAGGTCATGTTTTACATTTCTCCCTTTCTGCAGGGACATGCGCTGGAACAAAGGCACTATCCTGAAGGCCTCGGTGGAGTACATAAGGTGGCTGCAGAAGGAGCAGCAGCATGCTCGGGAGCTGGAGAGCCGTCAGAAAAAGCTGGAGCAAGCAAACAGGAGACTTCTGCTGAGGATCCAGGTAAAAAAAAAAAAAATACAACCGTCCGAATCCTGAACAGTCTGATCACAACACAGATTGAGTCCAAAAAAATCGACATTGTGACATTGAATATTAGATTCACCAACGTTAGAAAGTATTTGCTGGACGAGAGAGTTTAAAGTTTAGACCTATAATCAGGAATCAGGAATCATTTATTGCCATAATATGTCAGACATACATGGAATTTGACTTGCATGTTTATTGGCTTGCTAATGAACTATTTTAACTTGGCTTGGGATACTTGAATTGCATATCATGACCAACTACACAGTTTCAGATGTAAACATATGCAACACAAAAACAGTGTTCCTTCCGTTATATATATATATATATGCATGTGTTGCCAATCAACTCACGGATGTCTCAGCATTAAATCCCAGTGCAGGACGCAGGCATCTGAAAGGCCTGATTCGTTTTCCCCCGAGATCCGTTTGGCTCACTCTGTCGACCACATCTGGCTCAATCGTCCTTCGCCCTCATTTCCAATTACAAAGTTTTACAACCTTACAAGCTAAACTAATTTCTATCTCCAAAAGACTAAACCCCCCCCCCCCCCCCCCCTGTGTTCACTCCTGACGTTTTGCATGTCTCACGTAGCTCAGTGTGTGTTTCCTCATGAATAAAAACAATGCACTCGGTAGGAAAGCCGCAGGTTAGAAAACAGATTACGAGAATCAATTAAAGAGATTCGCAAGGGAGGGGGGAAGGATGGGGTTCACCTGAATTTAGGTCACTGACGGGGGGAGGAACACAAAATCTGTTATCATCTTCAGAGATGACAAAACTATACATGAACCACCGGCCATCACTTAACGCAAAGAGTACAGATAACAAATGTCAAACAGCCATTTGTGGTGACACTGAGCGGTGTGGATGATTAAAGCGTGATTAAAGCGGGTGTGGGAGACCGCTGCGGCCAAACACCCAAACGCCAGAAGCGCGGCGGCTCACTGCGACCTCAGTTTGCGGACGCGATGAGGCGTGGGCACGGCGTATCTGCTCGTAATCCAGCACGTTGCAATCTATTCACACATGAGTATGAATGAATGAGTGTGGGGGTCATATGACTCATGATTTGATGTCTTTCCCAGGAGCTTGAGATCCAGGCACGAGCACACGGCCTCCCGAACATGACCTCCGCCCTGGGGGCCGCAGAACCGAGCTCCCAGCTCCTCAAACAACCGCAGCAGCTCCAGTCGTCTCCCCAGGCCCAGCAGACCCAGCAGCCGCCCCTCTACCAGGAGGACCCCAACGGGGACTACCTCCAGAGGATCGCCGGCGTGCCGCCGTCCCTCCCCGCCGGCGGCGGCGGGGCGCACGACCACATCCCCGGCGCCGACGGCTGCACCACCTTCTCCGACCCGCTGTCCCACTTCACAGACTTCTTCAGCGCGACCCTCAAGGAGGAGCACCGGCTGGACGAGATCCTGATGGACGACCCGCTGTCGCCGTTTGGCGCCGACCCGCTGCTCTCGGCCGGCTCGCCCGAGGCCGCGTCCAAGGACAGCAGCCGCAGGAGCAGCTTCAGCTCGGACGAGAGCGACAACGACCTATAAGGGGTGGGGGCGGGGCTCCGTGGCGACAAACTCTTGTTATCTTCCCTGGCGACATCGCTGTTGTGATGCCCTGTGAGCGGGAGTCTCTACAAGACTGACTGATGGCCGACTGAACCGCTCACAGGGTTGCGACAGCTAACACACCTGGCAGCGCCTCTCAAAGTGCCAACTGTAAATAAAGAAAAACGTCGCTCTTGTTGATCAGGTGGATTGGTGCCAACGCTTTAAAGCTCAGCGGGACTAGAAACAGCTCAAGGACCTCCTGCTCCTCCACCTGCTCTTTTTTTTAACATTTTTTTTTTTTTTTTTTTTTTACCTCACAACAGACAATGAAATTTGTTTCTCTGCCTCCCGGACAGAGCTGAAACAGACACACAAGAAAAAGGGAGACATTTATAAGCCTTTTTTAGTACGTGATATAAATGAGTGTCCATTGTTGTTTTTGGTTAACACTGTTGTAGCTGTACACTGTAATGTGTGCAAAATAATCACTGGAATGCAGCCAGAATGGTCCATGAATGAAATGAAAATACTACTACTTTTAACGAAGGACTGTAAACAGTACAGTTTCAACATGGGATCAACACGGGACGGACATACTCACTGCAATGCCTAACATGTCTTGTCTGTGTCCTTTAAGTGTTTTTTCATATAATTGCTTTTGTATTTATATACGTTTTAATCCATGTTTTTGTGAAAAATATATATATATATTATTATCCAACATGTTACTTTTTTATTCTTCGTATAGGGGTGGGAAACAATATAATAAACCCCTTTTTGGTAAATGCTATTTTGGCGTATTGTTTCAATCTCACTGACCAGACGTCTGCAGATGTACAACTAAAATATGTAAATACCCAAAAAACTGGAACCATAATACAAGTATACACACATATGGATACATCTCTCACTCTGCGCTCTTGCTAAGTGTACAGGGAGCGCAACACGTTAGGGGCGGGATGATAGTGGGCAAAGATCATATTGCCGGACAGCAACAGGCCAAAAGAGCGAACAAAGCGCAAAAAGTTTCACACCGGAAGGTGAAGGGCCGGCTCACAAGGTGGCTGATTGGCAATGAGTGGCAGAAAGGAGGAGAGAGGAAGGAAATGAGATAATAAAGACAAGTAGAGGAGGAGTAATAATTCTGATGAGCCCACTGTGAACTGATGAGCCCTCGAGGATGAATAATGTAGAGGAATAAAGAGCTGCTGTAAGAGCTGTTAGCTGAGAGCTGCGAAACTTTCCTCTGAGGTAAGCCTTTATGGTGTAGGAATATGATCACAACGTGTAATATTAATAAAGTTTGTTTGTAAAACACTAATCAAAATACTTCAGTCATTTTTTGTAAAAAAAAAAAGAAACTCAACATGTAGTTTTCTAATCTTGTAATCATGCATTAATAAAACAACAAACAGACCAGTCTGAAAAGGAAAAAAAAAAGAAAAAGAAGAACACACGCCAATACTTCCCAAATGGATTTATCATCAAAGCCTCCCTGAATTAATGTTTTAGAGTGTTATTAGCGTGTCTTTCTCCATAATGAAATCGAAACGTTCTGCGGCCGGTTTGCTTCAGCCGCAAACAAGACTGAACCAATCAATCATTGTGGAGCACAGTCAGTCCGACTACAAAGTGGTGAGTGATGTTTACGGGTAATTGGCCAAAGCAGTTATGGAAGGTAAATATAGATTTTTATGAAGAGCATCTAAGAAAGCGTCAGCATGACTCAAATTTCAAAGGCTTCATTTACATTTAGACTTTCTCTTCTCCTTGCTCGTATTTGCGGAAAAAAATACACAAAATCCAAATTAGTTTAGTGCAGGAATGGAATAAAGTCAAAGTAAGAAAATACAAATGAATAGCCTTTACTTCAATGAAAGTATTGACAATAAAAACCTATACACATTCACACAACACTCGTTTGAGGCTTAACAGATCGGACGAAGCATTCTGCTCCGAAAAAGAGAGTCAGATTAAACTTCCTAACTCATTTATTTCCCTCCATATCAAAGGCTATTATGGCCAGAGTTCCAGGCCAGTTATGCACACACTTCAAAAGGAAATGTGGTCGGATGAGGCAACGGTGACATCAGAACAACTGACTTTTTATTTGGATTATCACAGTTAATCAGCTCACGGTACAAAGGAACCAATATGGAGAAGTATGCTGTGGAAGCAGCGCAGGTAACGCCGTTAAGTTACAGGCTTTAGTTGCACATGCTTTAGGACGAGAACGTCAATCTGAACATGTAAAACAAATCTGAGAAAGTTTGCAAAAACCTCTGTTCCTTCTACCACATCCTCTGCTTTCCAAAGACCCTCCCTCGAGGGAGGCAGATTGGTTTGTGGCTAGTTACAACACGTGCCCCCCCAAAAAATGCACGCCTTGTAAAATAATCTTTCCATTCCTTTTGTCTTGCACATGCTGGTTCTCCCCTAAATAATGACCTCACCTTCCGTGTCAGAGGTTTGCTGCTGTGTTAAATCTTAAACAGCAGGTGGCAGCAGTGGGCTGTGTGTTTTCATCACATTGTGCAGTTGGTTCATAAAAAGAAACCCCAAAACAGGACGTGTGGTACAACAGCAGGTGATGGTGGTGGATTTCTTTTTTCTTTTTTTAAAGCCAATCAAGTGAAATAAAAATATTATCACAATAGTTAGCAAACAGCACTCTTTCACATATGGAATAATGCTTGGTAGTATATGCTAAAGTCCACGGTAGTCCCTATACTTCCCAGTAAAAACTGACAAATCTAAAGAAGGCAAGTGTTGTCGTGAACCGCACAGAGCAGTCGTTCTGTCACCAAAACAACGTCGTCGGTCCTCCTGCCACCCACCAACTCTGCCACCACCACTGAGCAGGAGAAGCTGTCACCTGAGCAGATGCCACAGCTGCCAGTGTGCTACAATGCACTCACCTGTCGAGCCTGCCATTGGCAACTCTTAATCACCTCCTGCTGAGGTGACTCACTTTGGAGCACAGCAAACACACACACACACACACACACACACACACACACACACACACACACACACACACACACACACACACACACACACACACACAGGGTCGCACGCACTCATACACACAAATAGGCCTAATCAAATGTGTTTGGGTGCAAACACAAATGTGCCACACACACCTCCCCTCCTATCACACACACACACACACACACACACAAATAGGTATGGATGCACAGGTGTGTATCTCATTGTACCGCGATGCTACACAAACGAGGAAGAGGAGGGAAAAAAAACAAACACCTAAAAGCCCTCATCAGGGTTTGGACTGACAAGACTTGTGCACAAATTAGGTGAAATTTGAGAAACAATATGACAGCCGGCGGTGAGGCACCAAACATCGAGTGTCATATCTATTTCCAGCCACGACTCAGAGCTGAGTGACAAACAACACCAGTCAGCCCGTCTCCTGGAAATGCAGCAAACTAGGCCCTGGTTGAGTTTTCCCTTCTGGAAAGAAAAGGCCAACTGATGTGAAGTTAAAGTCAAAGTTGAAATTATAAAACTGGGCCCAAACTGCAGCATTACCTTTGAAGAACAGGAACTCAAGCGATCAATATTGTTTCCTCTCTGAACTACAGTCCTTCATCCCATGATTCTGTAGGGCCTTCGCCCCCATGCTGCTTTTATTAAGGACCACACCCTTACCAGTGCTCCCATGTCACTGGCCTAGCAAGGCCCCACGTGCATTTACGATGGAACACTAGAGAGATGAAAAAAAAAAAACCTGGCCGGGCCGGGCCTGCTGTAGATGCTATAAAATTAATGTGATTTCCAGAGTTTTTATGAAACGAGCCAGATGCCAAATACATAACTTCAAACAAATTGACTCCCAATTATTGGTGCGGCGCACCACTTCCAGATGTGCAACAGATGGGGCCGGGGCGACCGAAGGTGTCTCAACCCGCGCTTTGTGTTACTCTGCAGTAAAAAGGCAGTACAGTTGTATGTGTTTCAAATCACCGCGGGCTGCAGGCTGGAGGTGAAGGGAAGGACAGGGGGATAGTGGAGGAAAAATGAAAGCACATCATTAGGGAAAATATAAACCTACGCAGCACAGACAGTAGAGCTCTGTATGCTGCCTTAATACAGCCTGATATTATGTGAAGGCAGATGAGGATGCTGAGGCTGAAAGCTGGACTTTATCAAGGAGATGGGGTATTGAGAAATGTAAATGTTAATGTGATCTTTGCTGTATCTTGCAGTGCTGGGATTAAATGGTAAAAAGGAACAATTATGGCGCTAGCTTTTTTGGTGCATATGTTAATACAATATCCCTGCATGCGTTAAGTACATTAGATATTATTAGAAGATATCCACAGTACATAGCGATATCTACCAGAAGCTTTTACAGTAGTCATAAGTAGCACTGCACTTAAATTGGTAATAGGGTCCCTTCCTGGAAACTTTCAACAGTGTGATCAGTCACTGTTAAAGCTAAATAGAAGTGGAACAAATGGGATTCACTGTTTAAACTACATAAAAGTAAAACAAATGTGATTCCGAGTGAGAAAAGTAGCTGAGCACTGACTTCTTTTCACTATAGAGGAAACTAATAGAATATCCAATAGTGGTACGGTGTCCTGGGAGGGTCATGGCTGTGATCCCATTATTACCACAGACTTGAGCCCAGAGGGAGCAAAAAATGGCTGTGTATATTTCCCGGAGCTCATAGTGAAGACGTCTACTGGGCCCCTATCTACTTAACTAGCAGTCCGCTTGAGTGCCACAGGATCCCCCCGCCTCTGATCCTGGGGGCCAAGGAGCCCCTCCTTACCGCCTCTCTGTTTTCACGTTTCTTAGGCCGTCTATTCAAATACAGCGGAGACCTGGGACCATTTTGCTTGGCCGTCGCACCTCTGTGTTGGCTTTCATTCCCTCGCTCTGTCGGAGTTGTATGCTAATCCAACTGGAGTCAGTCCCCCCCACCCCCCCTCCGACCTCCCCAAACCCCCTCCTCCCTCTCAGGTCTTTCTGCATGCACACACACTTCAACACACACACACACACACACACACACTTTAACCTTATGTAATCTGGGTGACCTTGGACTGAAGGGAAGCTACTGAAGAGAGGACCCTGATTGATTTGTCTTTCAAAAGTGGAGCGATGGTCAGTGTAACCCCCCCCCCCCCCCAAACACAAGGAAATCCCTTTGCTACCCCCGACGAAATGCAATAATATATGGACTCTAAAACTCCTTTCTTGGTTTTGGTGAGTTATGGAGCAGAATGCACGGTGAGGTGCAGGGGCAGCGGGGTAAATGTCAGATTTAGGCATGGGGGAGCAGGGCGGTGAGGGCGTTGGGGGATTGCATCAAGATGATCATCATTAGCAGGGGGAGATAATTGGCGCTGCATGGGCCCCGGCCTTATGGCGCTCTGATGGGCATCTTGTCTGCATTATTCATTATTCTTCTCTCCCTCCTATTCTCTCTCTCTCCTCCCGACCCGGGCCAGCACTGGGCCATAGGAGCCGGACTCATCTATTATAGATGGGTAATTGTTTATTAAATGCAGGCCTGACCCTATTATGCCTATTAACCACGTGCCACACACTGGAGGCGGGCAAGCGCCTGTCTTCTTCCATATTCTAGAAGATCTGACAATCCCCTGTCGAGGACCTGAGGTCGCTTTGGCATCAGCAAGTGTCACTATTCACTGATGGCGGCAAGAAAAAAAGTGGAGGGAGGGGTAAAAAAAACATAAATGGAGGACGCCGGCAGGGAGGAAAGGAGAAGAGGACGATGAAAAATAAAGCCAATGCCCGTGTGGCCGCCACTGGCCAGAGAAGCACGTCTCCTCCAAGGCTCGGCGGATGTAGGCAAAGACAAAGGGTGAGCTAAAGAGATGCTATGCTTCTCATTACACTGACTCCTAATCTACCGCTGCCCTATCCTGGGCAATCCCTGCTCCAGGCGTTTGGAGGCTAAAGCTCCAGCACTCGGCAGTTTGTCCAAAGCGGATTTATTACTTTAGATAGGACCACCAATGAGCCTGCTAAAATGTCACATTTAAAACTCACACCGCCGCCGCCGCCGCCAGAGCCCGGGCAAACTGACACTAGAGGTCAGTGTTGTAACAGAGTTCAGGCACCTGCTCGGTTTTCAGGACCAGACAACAGCGAGCTTCAAGCAGACACGTCCATTACAAAAGCAAAATAACTCAGGTGAAGGAAAGGAATTGAAATGAAATGATTAAGTTCAGTTAATTACCGGGTAGCTTAAGCAAATCAGCTCAACTTATATCAAAATCATTATTTCAGCCAGAACGGCAGACTCACCAGGAGGATATTTCCCCAACACGTGCTTAAAATCAGTGCATGTAAATCAGGATGAGGCTAACTGATTAGATCAAATACATCCTGCCCTCGCTGCGGTGACAAAAATAAATGTGCCATTAGGAACGATATACGACAACCCGGGTACAATTTAGAGACACACGGAGCGCTCGGGTGGCGATGGCGAACATGCGTCGTTCAAGTATTCCTTCCACCCCAGTATCACTCTCTGCAACCAAGTCCTGCTAAATAACTTTCTGTTGAGGGAAAACAGTTGAAAGTGTCGTTGCCATACTGTCATAAGTGAGTCAAAATACTCAGTGAGACGTCTCTACAACACTGAGGGGGGGGGGGGGGGGGGAGGGAAAATGTCGCCCGGCTTGGATGTGCCGCTGTGCTGCTGGTATGATGTAGTGATCTGCGCGACGGCATGTCACTGGTTATTGGCTGGGTTGAGAGTGATTAACATGGGGTGTTAATTAGTGGGTCGTCAGGAGTGGGTGTGTGGCTAACGACACGGCTCCGAACAGCTCGGTCACACATAAACACACGGCACAGCTCGGGCCTTCTTTTACAATTAAAATGGATTTCACAATTAGTGCTGGGGAGAATAATTTAAATTACATCTCTCAACATGTTGGGTTTAATCAACGGCTTAAAGGAAGATACTGAAAATTAAATCATTCCTAGAGAAACAGAATCAGAGGGACATAGGGATGTTTAAATTATGATTTTTTATGAACATATAAAGAACTGCAGATTGATAAACATTTGTCTATCAGATTTAATTTGAGATTATGGGAATTTTACCCTTTGAAGGCTCAGATTAGTAGAAAACTGGTGTTTGTGAAGAAGGAAACTGCTGTAATAGTTTTTGTATTCATTGGGTGTTATTTATCAATGACAGGATGTGTTATTTTATTTAGAGTTACTGGCTCTAATACAACAAAATGTTAATATAATATTGTATGGAGTGGACCACAAAATAAAGAAAACTCAACATCTTAAAAAAAAAAAAGAAGTGAAAATCAATGACACGTTATTTACAATCTTGCTGTTAATTCAATAGTGCCGTAATGCTGTTGAGATGTGAGAGGAGAGGGACTGAGTGACTGAGTGAGGGAATATAAGAAGAGAGGAAGGAGGGAGTGAGTGAGCGAGTCGAGCCGCCCCTCTTCCCAAAGCGTATGTATTCCTCCAGCATCCAGCCCCCTGATAAGGCAGACACACTCGTAATGCCTCCCCGCGCTGAATGAGCTGCCGCACTTTCGGTGGACTTAACTGTTGTGCTGTGTTGGGTAAACAACGCGGCGCCTGTCATTGGCCCCCAAAATGCACCATCCGTGCGGCTAATGCTACGTTGGGATTAGCCGCCTTGAATGAAGTCGTGTCACCGAGCAAAGGAAGCTTTGCCGAGCTCCAAACAGTTTACAGGACCCTCCGCCCCGAGTGGAACAAATAGAATGTAATTAAGGAAGATGAGAGCACGGAGGAGGCGTAGTTAGACAGGGATGCACACATACACACACACACACACACACTAACCCATGCACGCATGACTCTCACATTTTCCTCAGCAAATGCAAATGCCTCTTTGTTAGTTGCCGTTGCCTTTTAATACCCACAGAGGGTAAAATACCTCTTTTTTTCACATTATGGAATTTGTCATGTTCAGTTGGAGCTGTCATAGCTAGAACAGTGTGCGCTAATGTGTGTAATCTGCTTTGCAACACATCAATTATGATGGATATTGCTCCACCGCCATGCTTCCAGGGTTTTTATACAAGCCTGCAGGGGAATCAGTCTTTTCTTGTTAGGCAACCTGTTTAGTAAATAATGATCCACTTTGAGCCCTGCTGATGCCGTATAATGTAATGTAATGTGTGTGCGTGTTTGTGTGCGTGGTGGTATTTTGTTGAGCAAGGATCAAGCCAACTAGATCAAAAAACACTTACGTCGGGGCTGGAATTCAATCATGCCGTGCGGAAGAAAAAAAAAAAAAAAAACACGTCACAGAGAAAGCTAAAGCGCTTCTGAACGTGCTACGAGACCACATGTAAAAACTGTAAATATTATCAGTGACTTGTAAAAGTATTTCCAGAGCCGTCTGGGCCAACAAAGAGAGAGAGAAAGATAAATATTTAGATCTTACACTGTGTCAAACTAAATTGCCTTTTTCTTTTTTCCAAATCAGCTTTACCATTTTCTTTCTCGCAGGGATGCTCCGGGGCGCACACGCACCACCTCTCCTCCTCCTTTCATCTCCTCTCTCCCCTTCAATAATACCACCGTTATTTGTCTGTTTGGCTACCTTTATCCCCCTCTGCCACATTTTTTCCACTCCATGCCCTTCTTCTTCTTCTTCTTCTTTGTTTCTAAAGCCAGATCGGGCTCATGAACTCCCCCGTTGCTGGTGCTTTAAATGATGCTTCTCCACCTCAGGCCCTCCAGCTGGCTGTCTCCATGACAGGGCAGCACGGCGAGGGTGTAGCTCAAGTGTAACCGTGCACTCTTATCTCTGGCCGCAGTTCCATTCTCTCCATCTCCAACAAAGTCAGATATTTTCAGTCGACCCCAGGTCTCTGAAGGCCCGGCCCTCCACCAACAATCCCAAGCTTTTGCCTATCAATCGTTCCCCCGACTTGGCTTTCCCATTTAGCCGTCACTCATCCAGAGCAACCTCCGCTGACCCGACCTGCAGGGGATAGATTCTTTTGCCGAAGCGCATTTTGACAAAAACACACACGGGGGGGGGGGGGGGGGGGGGGGGGGGGACAAAGCTATCTAACGTCGAGGGCCCGCCCCGTATGTCGCCTTCGGTCAGATGGATTAGTGTTTTGCTTGGGAAGGGCTTCAACTCCGCGCTGGGGCCCACTCAGGGATTCTACCCTGTGGATCTTTTTTTATTTTGTGTGTTGAAAGTGTGTTGCGGAAGCGTTTGTACGTATTCATGTGTGTCTTCGCACACCTCTGTCAGGAGTGAGAAACAAATGAGATTTTGGTGGCTTAATCTGAGATTGGGACAGACACTACTGGATATTCTATTTACTCCATGCAAGCTGCTCCCCAATGCCCCATAAAGCCCCTCGCCTCTGAACTAAGCTGGTCAGGGTTAAAGCTCCCCAGCGACAGGAGACTGAGTACCTGCCCAGAGTGTGTGTGTGTGTGTGTGTGTGTGTGTGTGCGTGTGTGTGTGTGCGTGTGAGAGAATCTGTCCATGGGAACACACAGTCCCGTCCCTCGCCTCTCAGCAGTGTAATGGCTTTATTTATGAAGTGGCATCAGCAGTAACAGGCAGGCGATAAAGGAGCAGACAGCATGCCATTCCATGGCCTGCAGCCATGCTATCCTCACGCCTTTAAAAAGATTGATAATGTTTGTATGTTGTGGGCTGACACGGTGAGAGAAAAGGTGCAGGAGGGATGCGGTAAATACTGCTGATGGAGAGCTGGGAGAAGCTATAGGACTTGAAACAAGACTATGTGTGGTAATTTTCACATGATGTGATACTCTTCTGATTCTGTTGAGGGCAAAACGTCCGACTATACTTTTGCTAATTGCTGCATTGAAAAATGGTCCTTAAATCTTTTTTAATTAAGCAAGAGAGACGGCGTGGAGTTTGCACTATTTCTGCAACATAGGACATTAAAAAAGTATGCAAATTGACAAATGGCATTAATAAATACATAAGATAAGATAATCTTGCATTACTTGTGGCGGTGTAACTTTATGATGCTCGACCATAAAAATGTACGCTTTCCTGTAAAAGGGATTATTGTGTTTTGAAACTACTGATAGGAAAGAAAATACAACTACAGTTATTTTACGGAAGTTAATACCAGACAAAATAAAAAAAATATCTTGATTGAGAAAAACTCCCTTTTCTTGAATGATTTTCTAGAAGTCGCACCTGCAACTGGTGCTCCCAAACGCACACCCTCACAGACACAGACAGGCGGAGAGGTGCGCCTCTGAAACCAGAACGATGAGGACATTTCCTCCCTATTCCCCGAGGCGGCGGCCTGCAGGCCAATGAGACCAGCCGGTTTCCTGGAGATGCAGAAACCTGTTGGAACACATAGGACTCATTCAAGCTCTTCTGCCTTTCCACCCAATCCCCCCCCCCCCCCCCCCCCGGACCCTACTCTGCACACACACACACACACACACACCTTCCGCTAGCTCTACTTTAAATTTATGTGACAGCGAGCTTAACGTCTTTCCTCAAACCCTCTGTTTAGACGCACCTGTGCAGAGCCGTCATTAAAAATGAACATATGACTCGCCGTTAAATGGGCACATTCGCTGTGTTTGTCTTTCTCCTCGTGCCACCGCGAGTGAACCCGACAGTTCTCCAGGGTACCATTCCTGAGTTGTTTACCCCAATAACTAATGTGATTTACTATTTCTTTCTTTACACCCGACGACACTGAATTGATGGCGTCTGACCGCGGCCGACAGCTTATGGGGGGGGGGGGCGGAGAAACAGAGATGCATTCACACGCGCAATGAAAGCAACGTTTAATCCGAACCAAATGCCAAGACGAGCGCTGTTACCAACCAAAATATCTGCAAAGTAGATTTGTGAGGCAAGGCTGCTGTGATCACAGCCACTTGGTGTGTGTGTGTGTGTGTGTGTGTGTGTGTGTGTGTGTGTATCAGACGAGACAGACGGAGAGAGGGAGGTGAGGACACTTTGTCTCCGCTCATGACTCCCAAAGACTAAATATAGCGTCTGGCTTTTGTAGCCTCCGTTAGATCCCATATTTCAGTCTGACCCTGATACGAAGACAAAGCAGGAGTGCATCATCGCTCTTTTTTCTTCTCAACCCATGACACCCCCCCCCCCCCTCCCTCCTTTTTTTCCACTGACTGCGTTATGCCTAAATTTACTGCATTCCCAACAGAGTGCGGGCCTTTCAGATGTGTCATCTCAGTAAACTGCTCGTTTGTTAGCAGCGATGTTATGTTATTCTCGCTGTCACGCCGGTGTCCCATCTTGTTTTGCCAGGTGGATCGGGGGCCCTTCCCGCCAGCTCTGCCTTGACTGTTTGGATCCAAAGCAGCTGGTCGGACGCGATGCCCGTTTAGTCTGAGAAATCAGCTTGTGCAAACAAACACCTCGCTCTCCGCGCAGCCACACACAAGCCAGTACATCTGCCAACCATTAAATAGCAATATCTGCATCGTATCAGCCCTCTTGCGATACATCAGCCAGGTCCTGTTTCCAGGGCCAGGGAATAAACAACATCGGCCCTCTGGCATCATTATTCATTATCAAAGATGATATGGCGTAGGCGGGGGCAGTTTACAAAGTACACCTGCGATACACAGTGATTCGGCCCTTTATTCCACATCTCTCAAGGGGGATGCCGAGCGCTACGCTCACAGGTGTGCTGAGTAATGCAACTGACAAGGTGGGGTGACATGTCTTTGAGATATGCCATTACCTCATGTGGAAGCCATTCATTGGTATTCATGAATTCAGCTTTCAATCAGACGCAAAAAAAGCCAGTTCAAGAGTTAGTTTAAGAGTGAAAACTCTTAAACCCTTGCAGAGATCTTGTAGTGCGCCTGACACATACAACGCGCAAACATGCAGCCAAATGGCTGTATGTTGTCAGTCATTCTGACGCCAAACTGCCAGGCTGATGAAATAAAAATGCTGCGTCAAGCGACTCTGGAGTGTCACTGTTTAAGTTAAACGTTTGGCCGACTGAGCACTTTACTCCCCGAAGTAAAAACGCGTAACAAAGGGCTTTCGTGTCGATGGAGGGAAAATGAACGTCGCTACAGGTAGTTACAAGGACTCAACGCTTTGAAGACACTGTGCACGAGAAGGTGACAGTATGGGAAGATTAGAAGAAGAAAAAATGACAGAAAAGTGAGGGAGAAGAGGCGTAAGGTGTAACAGTGTGCGTGTTTGCGCAAATGACTTTGGACGTAACGGGGTGAAGGGGAAGGTGGGTAGTCGTGGCTTGTTTTCCTTGGCGCACCTGCCTCGAGAAGCAGCCACGAACTAGGAAGGCCCAAAAGTTAATTACATCAGCCGTCCAAGCCAAAATAAATGTCAGCCCGTGATGGACGTTGTAACACCTGGTCGCCTTTCGCTTGCCTCTCAGCAGGCATTTCGTGTGCTTTCAGTCAAATGCCTTAGCCCCAATGACCTGGATAATACCCTATACAAGATGAACTGTCTCTGAAACCATCTGAAATGTTTATGTTGTGCGTGCTGAGGTTCTAGACGAAGGCCAAACACAATTATTTGGGGATTAGAATGATCTTTTGTCAATAGGATAATGGATAGCCATTTTGACTTTTCTACATGCAATGCTTCACTCTGAATATTTTCCCCTTAAAGTCTCTTTCCCCGTGCTCTTTCTCCACTAGCTATGTTCATCGAGCCACGCTCATTCAGAGGCAATGCTTGCGGTCTTCCTTGACTCCCAGATTTTCCACAGCACCTCAGGGTGCCTTCCGCCCGGTGCCTCTACCAATCCAGCACCTCTGGCCTCCCCTCCAACCCGGTCCAGCTTCAGCTACTCACAAACCGCCAACCAACCCCACGGAGAGCCTCAAAGCAATGTGGACTCAAGAGCACGTTATCTCCCAATGTACGCAGATGATCCCTGCAACATTATCGTAACTTAAGCCGACACCGCCGGTCAGCCGTTATGCGTCGCTACAGAGAGAGCGAATAAAACGCACCCTTCTACCGGGGCATAACTTAAAGAGAAGTGTGAAGCGTGTAGGAAAACCTTTAATTAAATTGCATGTGTGTATTATGTGCAGGCTACACAGTACAAGAGCATCAGTCATCCTCTCTCCGTACACACCATGTACTTTTAATTACTTCCTGCATCCTTATACGACCATATGACGTGTCCCCGAAGCAACAAGAACACAGATGAACACCTGTTACGACTAGCAAAATACCAGCAGTGCCCATAGAAATGACCTCCAGATCACCAACTGCTGTTTAACACGGGGGATTTTTGTTTGTATATAATTCATATTTGGATGATTTACATATACAAAGTTTCAGTTTAAAAAGGCTTGCCACACTAAATGTTACTGCAGGAATTCATCATGAAAGATTAGCAAGTTGCTTGTGAGAAGCGCTGACAACGAGACAAATGATTACACCCGAAAAGCCCGCTGATCACCTGGGAGGACAGACGCCTGTAGCTGGAACACAGCATTGCCCGTGCATCTCCCGCTGCGGCGCGGTGAAGGACGAGTGGGCGTGCAGACGGAGGGGGGGCGAGGCGCCTCGCATCTTCCTCACGCTGTCACTTCCAGCATCCTCTCCTCTTTAAGTCTCCTCTCTCCTCCTCTCCCCTTTTCACTCATGGCGGGGGGAGCGGCGCGTGGGAGTTGCTCAGGAGACATCATCATGAGCCACTTCACTCGAGTGCTGCCTTCAATCAGCCCTTGAATTAATATTAATCATTTCTCCACCCCCCCCCCCCCTCCCCACACAACAACCCTTTCGTCTCCAGACTACTGCTGATAAATACCGATGTGAGGAGAAGATGAAGCAGATGAAGGTGTGTCAGTGACCGCACATTGACAACAGGCGTCTCTTTCCTTCCCCTCCGTCTGTCTCAGCAGTTTCACGGTCCAAACTGCCGTTCAGGACTTAATTGTCCCTAATCATTGCTGAAGGTCACGGCTACTCAGCGATACATCTCCGCTCCCCTGGCCTGTCCTTCTCACCCCTCCTCTTTTTCTGCCCTCTCCCTGGCAACCATCACGTCACCTTCAAGCAAGAAGACACTCAAAGCAACTGTCCATTAAGAAATCTGGAAAGAAGTGAAAGCGTCATCGGGACCTTTATTCCCTGATTTATTCTGCTGATACCTACGGGACTGGAATCATCTACTGTCGTGCTGTGATGGGCATTTAGCTTTGAGGGAGAAGAATGAGAAATGGGAAAAAAAAGCATAAGCCCTAAAATCAGAAGTGATCATCCAGAGGAATGTTTTTCGTATGTGTGTGTGTGTGTGTGTGTGTGTGTGTGTATGAGGGGGCGAGAGCACGGAAGATGGCTGAAGGTCAGGGAGACATTGAGGCAATCACACTAATGAAAACAAACGAGGGGTACAGTTGGAGGGGAGAGATGGAAAAAAGGAAGGGACAGAGACAAAAAAAAAGAGAGTGGTAGCGTGTGTTTGTGTGGGTGTGTGTGTGTGTGTGTGTGTGTGTTTGCGGAGAGGAAACCTCGCCTCGCCTCAGACTGATCAAACACAACACACTGCTTTAAAAGGACGGTGAGAATGTACAGAAACATGAGCAAACTCTGCCTTGTACTGTCCTTTTATTTGCATGCCCTCCTAACCTTTAGGGAGACTCGAGGCACACTCACAAGATGTGCTGGAAAATAAGCAAGCACACGAACACACACAAACACACACACACGTACCATGGCAGTGGCAATATGTGAAGGTTATTCCTGCAGAGAGATGACAGTGTTTATTCAGGGCTAGCAGGCAGACTCTGTGACATTCAGCGAGGAGAAAATGATTAATGCTACAATATACATAGGCACGAGGAGGAAGAAAAACGTGTTGCACCGGGTCCTTCGCACAGAGCAGAGGCCTTTGGAGCCACAAATACATCGTCTTCCTTCAGCTCACTGTGCTTCATTAGTGTGTCTCCGAGAATGGGTTCAAATTACAGTGATCATGACTCTTGATATCGAAGGCTTTTGTCAGTTTTCATATCAAGAACCTCTAATTTGTTCTAACACGTTCAAATATAAAGAAACAATGAGAGAGAAGTAAGGAAAGAGACAAAAGTTTGATTCAGAGGAGAAGAGAGGGCAGGCGGGGAAGAGCAGCGATGAGATGTAAGTGAATAAAAACTCCTTTACAAGGCTGAATGTAAAGGAAGTGGGGTTTTTAATTAACAGCGCTGCTAATTAACGGGTGGTTATAGATCAAAAAGAGAGACAGTGGCACAGTACCCACACACTCGTCCCCACATACCGGCACAAACACACACACACATACACACTATCACACGCTATCCGCACCAATCAGTGAGCATGCGGACCCAACGGCGTCTCGCCAATAACACGCGCTGGAGATCATTGAGGCATTAGGAGTGATCAATAAGCAGAGGGCCGACCGCTGCATATAAATCTTCCCCAGAGGAGAGTCACCGCCTCGGGCGGAGAGCAGAGTGAGCTGTGTAGAGGCGTTCGCTGCAAAAAAAACAATGCAAAAATCAAGAGTCGGACACAGAGTCCACAGAAAGGCTTTCTGGTGCAAAGAGAACCATTTTTATAGATAATTTTCAGATTAAATGGTTGATTTAAAATCTGAATAACTGCTCATTAACCACCCACTGTTCCGCCCGCGGGACGCTAACATCATCTACAATTTTCACAGCGTGCTAGTGCTATCAAACATTACATTTATATCAACACAATACATGTTTTAATAGGTTGAGTTCTTCAAAGTGTGGGAGGTGCAAGATGCAGCCAGTGAGGGGGAGACTTTGTGGTAAAGATGGGGCTGGTTTGGTAGAAACGGAGCTTAAGGCTTCCAAAGGGAGCTGGAATTACATTCATTGGTCTATCAGTGAGACAGGAAGTCCCTCCCACCCAGAAAGGTTATTGAGCACCCTACTTTTAATTAGAAAATCGACCAGTTTTCACTTGTTTCCTAGGAAATTTTAACAGCCCTCAATGAATCATTTGGCAAGATAAGGGCGAGATCTTTTCGGCTGATGGACCCAGTCTACAAACCGAGCCAGTCAGTCGGCCAGTCAACCCCAACACTCGGCGAGCCGCTGGATCACCCGACAAGCCGGTGACCCCCGGGCGAGCCGCGCAGGCTGACTATGCAGCTTCCAAGACGCCGCGCCGGGCCGAGCTGCGCCGGGCGTGCCTGTTCCACTTCAGAGGAGGCCCCTCTGGTTTATTTTTCATCGGAGAGGGGATTTGGTCTGCTATCAAGTGGTAGCAGCCCAGTATCAAACACATGTCTGGCTTGTAAACAGGCAGCTGGCAGCTCTCCAAGCTCCCCGCAGCGTGCGGCGCGGCCGAGCTGAGCGGAGTGCAGTTGTGACACTGATCCCACCCCTATCAGTCCCCGACAGCCTGCGCTAATAGACCCTTCAAACACTCTCACCTCTATCTATATTTTATTTGAGACATGCCTAGTCTGTTGTGTATACGTGTGTGTGTGTGTGTGTGTGTGTGTGTGTGTGTGTGTGTGCGTGTCTCTCTGGATGAGGCATCTTCTTTATTGCTTGTTGTTGACACGGATCCCTTTAGCCCTTAACAGGAGTGAGCGGGAGGGCTAAGCTGCTAACCAGCCACACCGAGACAAACACACACACACATGCACGCACGCACGCACGCACGCACGCACACAAGCTCACACACAAGCTCACACTTTGCACCGCTTCACCAGTCCAAAAGCATTATTCAGCAGGTCAACAGCCACTCTCACAGCTAGGGAGTGTGTATACAGTATGTGTCTGCTGGATGTGTGTGTGTGTGTGTGTGTTCTTGCGCTCAGCGCTTCGGGCTAAAGCACTCAGAGTGAAATTATGTTCTCAGACTGGCTCCGTGTTGCCCTCTTTATCCTGACAGGCGAGGAAACAGCCACAAATAAATAAGCGGAGAGCGCTCTCTCCCCGGACGTGACCGCCATGCCATACTAGCACTCCACAAGGCGGCGTGAAGAAAACAGAATTGCATTTTATTGTCGGGGGCGGCAGGGGACTGGGACCCGATAAGCACGCTGTATTTGTTGTATTTGTGCCACTTAAAGTAAAGCAGCTTGTGTGGGGATGGGTGTTAAGGGGTCGTGTGAGGACACAACAGGCATCGGAGAAAGATGCTCCCCAGGCAAAAGGGCCGCTCACAGCTCCAGGCTGTGGGTGTTTTTTTGATCTGCATGCCGTGAATCTTGTTTTGAGAAGGTTATAAAAAATATAACAACTGAAGATCAATGTTGAATCATTTAACAAAAATATGGTTTGTATTGACGCTAAAATACATGACGCTTTTTTCAAGTAACATCTTGGTGTTCTATTCCCCCCTGAATCATTGCGGTGTGTCATAAAGCGAGATATAACACGGTAACTACGGTGACAGCCGGCCACACCCCCTCAGGGTGTGTGTGGTGCAGGCTGATCACACCTCTGCTCAGGTTAAAGTTGTCTTCTGAGGCTTCTCCAAACTTAATGAACCAATAATGATGATGCGAGCGTAACTTCTTGGAAAAAAAAAAAAACAAGGTTCGAGGAGCTGTCAATCAATCAATAGTCCTATAATCTGTCAATAAAATACACATGAATTTCCCAAAGGAGGCCGAGCTTGTCTGGTCTTGCATAATAATATGTGCAAATTCAATTAAAGTCTCATTATGATTTATTGACAGAAATGACAGTTTTTTTGTTTCTTATTCAGCAACTTGAATGTTAACACAACATGTATCTGTGATAAGCTAAAATTGGGTATAAGGTAGCAGCTCAGGCTCTGGAATACAGTCTTCATGAAATCATCTTATTCGTATTCTGTGTAAATTTTAAATACATTTTGAATTTTAATCCAATAAGCCATTAAGTAACAAAAAAAAAGCCTGTTTTAATTTCCCCCATCATAAACCTCCAGAACAAAGTCTAAAGTCAAAACTCTATCCTAGCCTAAAGGATCCATGTGAATGTGATAGCTGACCTTATAGTTATTCACTCCAAACAAACATGGTCTTGTTGGAGAGACTTTTAAGGACACTAAGTTCTTACAGTTTCATAATGAACCACCATTTTATTTTTGCTTATAGCCAGAGGGAATCTAATCGATTTTTTGTGTTGACAGCAGTTTTATTTAAATGTGCACGGCTATGGACAAAAAAGGAAAAAAAGTGAGTGTTCAAATGGTGGCTGATGATAATGAAAAGAAAACCCCTCCCCAGCTGGCCTATAAAAGACTTGCAGAGAGACATCTTTGAAGGTTCTCCTTCAAAGCCCCGGCTTGCCTCCACGGCCGCATTGGGGGATTTCTGTTATTAATTGAAGTTAATTTTCTGGGATATCAGTTTGCTGGGCACGTGGGTAAGATTGATAGCCCCCACGCGTCTCCCGAGTGTTGGGATGTGCAGGGGGGGGGGGGGGGGGGCGGAGGCGAGAGAGGACAGAGAAAATGACACTGTTCCCCTCACCATTCCACAACCCGCCTTTCACTTTTATCATCCCCAAATCAAATTACAAACATCGGAGGCCAACCTTGGCTGGAGGAGATTTCCATAAGATTAATTAGGCCCGGCCAGCCAAAGACTGAGTGAGCAGGGAAAATATAAAATAATAAATATAAAAGGAGGGGGGGTGGGGGGGGGGGGGAGCTCGTGATGGGGGTTGGTCGAGGGATAAGGGATGAAACGTGTGTGTCTGGGTGAGAATGGGCGAGTCAAATGGACAATGGGTAATTAGCGCAAGCAGCAGATTCTCAAAGGCACAGGGAGGACAGCCCGAGCGGGGGGCTCTCCGTTGGCCCCGCGATGTGGAGGGCCGTACGGCGGGGCCCACATTTAATTAGCGCCACTTTGATACCCACAGGAGTGCCAGGGGCCCGGGGGCAACCTAAACAGTGACTGACAACCCCGCACCTCCGGACGCTCCCTGCTCTCCAATTATAGACGCACCAAGCTGAGAGGGCCCCGTGTAAACCCCTGTTCCACAGGAACTCATGCACGCACACGCGCACGCACACACACACACACACACACACATGCAGGAGACCCGACACACACCTTTGTACCGCACGCGCACAAAATGCCCAAACAAGCCAGCCAACCAGGACGGCTGGGCTCCATCCTCTTCCTATTTGTGAGCTACAAATTGGCATTTGGATTAAATGGAGCTTGAGATGCCCCGAAGGCGAAAGGAGAAGACAATCCCTCACCTGGCCTGATCCGCGAGCGGGGGCAGACGTTTAAAACGAGGATTAATTTTTGGGGGAGGAAGGAGAAAAGAGGAACGAAGCATCAGTGAAATCCTCTTTTGCCTCTGTTTTGGGAGACAAGGCGCATTAGCAAACAGGGGGGGGGGTAAAAAAAAACAGGCAAGCTAGGCGCAGACCCACACGCACACACACACACGCACACACAAGCACAAAGCCTTTGTGAACCCGTGTACAATCTGCAATATTGATGTGTGGAAGCGGGCATGAATAAGTGACTGGAAAGCAGAAGCTTTGCGCTTGTGTTGCAGCGGTCTATTTTTAATGCGCAGGGATGTGCCCCCGACACCACAACGTTTTACAGCGCTCGAGTTACGCGCACAAACAATGCCCCCGCGATCCATGAATTATGCAACCGCAGTGTTTTCATCCAACTCCAAAACACATATTTAGTAAACAAACTGCTTACTCTTCAGCTAACAAGATGTTTGTGTAAATAATAGATATTCAAATCTGTTCTCCCGACACAGAGGCAGTTGCCATGCGGTTTGCTGTATTATTCAAGGTGTCCTCTTTTCGCGCTCGCCCCCCCCCATCGTCGATTCGGGACGCCTCAATGGCAAACACACAAATGAGAACATCAACAGCAACACAGTTGTTGTTTTTTCTTAATATGCCCTGTGAAAACACCTTTTTTTTTCTTTCTTGTTTTCCTCTGCGCCGCGACAACCAACCGTCATAAATGAATTACCAGACGTTGAAGAAATGTTAATCCACACGAGGCGCATCCCTCACAAAAGGGAAGATGTGTGAAGATTTTCCAAGGTGACGAGACGACGCCGACGGCTGAGACTTTTGAATCGAAAGAAATCAATGGGATCGCTCTAGCAATACGGCGTCTTTGTATCAATACGGCATCTAATGACATGCCTTTGCTTGTGCTGTCAAAAGATAATTCCTCCACAAGTCTCTTATGGGAAACCACGACTTTTGTAGAGCGGACTGCTGTCGTGGCCACAAATACAGCGTACACAACGGGCCGTGTGGTGTTTATCCAGGGAGCGGGAGGTGGTGTTGTTTCATCAATAGAGCTTGTTTGGTCGGGGATTTGCCTTTAATCGATGGAGGAAATCAAACACACCGAGGCTGCTAATAGCTGGATAATCTGTGACAAGAGATCTGAAATCCACAAAAAGCCCAGGGGTTTGATCCACCTCACACCCCAGGGCGAGGGCAGGGGGGGGGGGGGGGGGCAATGGAAAAAGATGAGTGTTTCTATTGCACATGCACAAACAACCTGTATTTAAACAGATCTAATCTGACAGGATTCAACGGCCAAACCGCCTTGTATTTCCACCCAACGTTAACTCAATGTAATGGTCCTATTCCATGTAGGTTAATAACTAACTACGGTAAAGGTAGCCACGATTGGCTGATATGACAGTGTAGGTAATGTGGGTCGTTCGGGCTACGGACACAGGGACTTGAGGCCAGGGTCGGGTAGTATAAACAGTTTTATTTCGTTTGCTTCCAGGCGGAACCACTCCGGCGTCCAGCTCTCCTTTCGCCCCCTCTCTCCTCATTCCTTAAATGCCGGAGAGCGCACACACACACACACACAATCACCAACAGCTGATTATTGCTTTCACCTGGCACTGTTCCCCGAGCCGCTCCCCCTCTCTCCCACCTGCAGCCGAGCTGAAACCACGCCCGCCACCACATACCCCCACCGCCCGACTTAGGCCGGGGAGCCGTCCGGCCTAGCTTACTCCCCCCCCCCTCCCTCCAGAGGGCGGGAGAGGAAGTCCGCCACGACCATCTGCGTCCCCGGCCTATGGACCACCTTGAAGTTAAACGGCTGCATGGCCAGATACCACCGAGTGATCCGGGCGTTAGTATCCTTCATGCGGTGGAGCCATTGGAGCGGGGCGTGGTCCGAACAGAGGGTGAATGAGCGTCCCAGGAGGTAGTAGCGCAGGGAGCCCACCGCCCACCGGATGGCCAGGCACTCCTTCTCCACCGTGCTGTACCTGGCCTCCCTCTCCGACAGTTTCCGGCTGATGTAGACCACCGGGCGGTCGACCCCCTCGACCTCCTGGGACAAAACGGCCCCCAGCCCTCTGTCCGACGCGTCAGTCTGCAGAACAAACGGGAGAGAAAAGTTAGGTGTGTGGAGGAGCGGCTCCCCACAGAGAGTCTGTTTTACCTTCTCAAACGCCCGCTGGCACTGCTCCGACCACTGGACCGGATCTGACGCACCTTTCCGGGTCAGGTCGGTCAAGGGGCTGGTGAGGTCCGCGAAACCGGCGATGAACCGTCTGTAGTAACCTGCCAGCCCCAAAAACCGCCTCACCTCCTTTTTCGTCTTGGGGCGCGGGCAGGCTGCAATTGCCGCGGTCTTGTCTACCTGGGGACGCACCTGCCCCCCCCCCAAGTGGTACCCCAAATACCGTACCTCCCTCCGTCCAACTGCACACTTCCCCGGGTTGGCGGTGAGCCCGGCCCGCCTCAGCGACCCCAGCACCGCGTCCACCCGCCGCACATGCTCCGCCCAGGTGGAGCTGTGGATAATAACATCATCCAGGTATGCGGCTGCATATGCGGCGTGCGGGCGCAGCACCTTGTCCATGAGGCGCTGGAACGTGGCCGGGGCACCGAACAAGCCGAAGGGAAGCATGGTAAATTGGTACAAACCATACGGAGTGGAGAAAGCTGTTTTCTCTTTGGACTCTGACGACAGGGGAATCTGCCAGTAGCCCTTAGTTAAATCCAGGGTCGTAAAAAAACGTGCAGTGCCCAGCCGGTCCAGGAGTTCGTCGACCCGGGGCATTGGGTAGGCGTCGAATCGTGACACGTCGTTCACCTTGCGGTAGTCCACACAGAACCGCACAGTCCCATCCTTCTTGGCCACCAGAACGATGGGGCTGCACCACGCACTGTTGGACTCTTCTATTACTCCCATCTCCAACATAGCTGCTAATTCCTCCCGGACCACTTTTCGTTTGTGTTCGGGTAGTCTGTAGGGTCGTGACCTTACCGTCACCCCCGGGGGAGTCTCGATTCGGTGCGTTATCAGGTTGGTCCGGCCTGGCCGGGGGGAGAACACATCAGCAAACCGCTTCTGCAACTGGGCAATGTCTGCTCTCTGGTCCTCAGAGAGATGACCCTCACACGGGAGCGGGGTGGGATTAGCCGCTTTTGGCACCTCCGGCCCCAGGTCCTCTCTTTCCGATACTGTGGAAATCAGAGAAACAGACTCCACCTCCCTCCAGGCTTTCAGGAGGTTGAGGTGGTATATTTGTGTAGCACCGCCCCTGTCAGACCGCACCACCTCATAATCAACATCCCCCACCCGGCGTGTGACCTCGAAGGGCCCTTGCCACTTAGCCAGGAGTTTTGAGTTGGAAGAAGGAAGTAATACAAGTACCTTTTCTCCCGGTGTGAATTCTCGCAGCCTGGCCCCTCTGTTGTACAGCCGTTGTTGTTGTTCCTGGGCCTGGAGCAAATTCTCTCGTGACATCCTACCCAGTGTGTGGAGCTTTGCTCGCAGGTCCAGGACGTACTGGATCTCGTTTTTCCCGGGGCTCGGACCTTCCTCCCAGCTTTCTTTAATAAGGTCCAGCACCCCTCTCGGTGACCTGCCAAACAGAAGTTCAAAGGGAGAAAATCCCGTGGAGGCCTGGGGGACCTCCCGGACTGCAAACAACAGAGGGTCAAGCCATTTGTCCCAATTACGTTCATCGTCGCTAATAAATTTACGAATCATGGACTTCAGCGTCCTATTCATCCGCTCCACCAACCCGTCAGTCTGGGGATGGTAAACGCTGGTGCGGATGGACTTAATGCCCAGTAACCCGTAAAGTTCTCCCAGTGTGCGCGACATGAACGAGGTGCCCTGGTCTGTTAGAATCTCTTTCGGGATTCCAACCCGGGAGATGACCTGAAACAGAGCCTGCGCGACGCTCTTTGCAGAGATATTGCGCAACGGCACTGCCTCCGGATACCGGGTTGCGTAATCCATGAGGACTAACACAAAGCGGTATCCGCGTGCGCTCCGGTGAAATGGCCCGATTAGATCCATGCCGATGCGCTCGAACGGGACCTCCACCAGCGGTAGAGGCCGCAGCGGGGCACGCGGGATGGCTGGTGCATTGACTAACTGACACTCTGGGCAGGACGCACACCAGCGGCGCGCGTCCGCCCGGATGCCTGGCCAATAAAATCGGGCCATTATCCGGTCTAGTGTTTTCCCGTATCCCATGTGACCCGCCATCGGATTATAGTGAGCCGCCTGGAAAATCATTTCCCGGCGGCTTTTCGGTACCAGTAACTGTGTGTTTTCCTGCCCCGTTCGAGTGTCACGACTCACTCTATACAGTCTGTCCCTAATCAATGAGAAGTGCGGGTATGACTGTGCTGCGTCAGGGCGCACCAAATGACCATCAATTCTTATCACCTGGTCGTAGGCTGAGCGTAGAGTATCGTCACGAGACTGCTCGAGTGGAAAATCTTCCATGGAGCGGAACTCGGGAACCGCCGGCGTCTCCAGCGGAGGCACCGCCGGTTCCCCCTCTCCCCCGGCGGCGTCGGACGACCTCGCGTCACCGCTGAGCACCGCACACATACCGCATGTCCCTGTCGGCCGTGAACGCACCCCCGCCGCCTGCCCCATTAGCGTGTTAAATCCCTCCCAATCCGTTCCCAAGATTACGGGGTGCGTCAGGTGGGAGCTAACCGCGACCTTTATTCTATATTTTTTCCCCCTGAACCTAAGTTCAACGGCCACAATAGGATACTCGTGAATGTCCCCGTGCACACACCTAATTTTCACCCGCGACGCTTCTACCAATGCCCCGGGCCGAACCAGGCTCTGATGTATCATGGATTGCGAGCAGCCCGAATCCACCATCGCCTGGCGTGTACCCCCCTGGATTCTTACCGGAACGCGGTACGTCGCTCCCGGGCCGGGGGAGGGTGATGGAGCGCCGGCAACCCGGATCACCTGTCCCACCTCCATCAGCGGGCACTCCCTCCGCAGGTGGCCGGGCCGCCCGCACTTCCAGCACTCCTGCCCTGGCGTTTGAGAACCTCCGTGTGGGTCAGGAAGGGTGCCGGGGCTTGCTGCGGTCGGGGGGTCCCGGTGTCGGGTCATCGGCTCCCGCCGTGGGGCTGGTCGGGCTCGCCCTGTAGTCAGCTGCTGGCCCCATCCCCGTGGTGCGGCTGCTTCCCGGGTCGATGGTGGCGCGCCCTCCCGGTCGTCGCGCCCGCTGGGGTGCACCGCCAGGTGGTCCTCGGCCAGGGTGGTGGCTGCCTCCAGCGTCGGTGGGCGGTGGTACCGGACCCACGCCGCTGTTCGGGCCGGGAGCCCCTCCATAAACTGCTCCAGTACCACCTTTCCGATCACCTCCGACGCTGTTCCCACCCCGTTCGGTAGGAGCCACCTGGCGGCCGCGTCCCGGAGCCGCTGCCCGTAGGCGAACGGCCGGTCCTCCGGTCCCAGCCTGGCCTCCCGGAATCGCCGCCGGTGGTCCTCAGGCAGCAGCCCCAGCCGGTCCACCACCGCCTTCCTCACCGCCGGGTATTCCCGCCGGGCCGCCGGAGGTAGCCCCATGGCGGCCGTTTGTGCCTCCCCGGTGAGTAGCGGGAGCAGCCTAACGGCCCATTCCCCCGCCGGCCATCCGCATGCCTCCGCCGTCGCCTCAAAGGCCTCCAAGAACGACTGGACGTCGTCCTCCCCCGTCATGCGGTGGAGGGTCGGGCTCGCTAGTGCTGTCGGCCCCGGTGGTGGTGGCGCGAGACCCGACCGCGCCGCCAATTGTTCCAATGCCTGGGCCTGTCTCCCCACCTGGACCTGGAGCATCCCCATGAACTGACGGTTCGCCTCTGCTTGCTCGCGTTGGATCCCCGCCAGCTCCCCAATCATCTGCGCCAGTGCGAGCGCCGGTTGGGTCGGCATCCCCTGCTGCCCTTCGTCCGTCATCCGCCGAGTTGGGCGCCACTGTAGGTAATGTGGGTCGTTCGGGCTACGGACACAGGGACTTGAGGCCAGGGTCGGGTAGTATAAACAGTTTTATTTCGTTTGCTTCCAGGCGGAACCACTCCGGCGTCCAGCTCTCCTTTCGCCCCCTCTCTCCTCATTCCTTAAATGCCGGAGAGCGCACACACACACACACACAATCACCAACAGCTGATTATTGCTTTCACCTGGCACTGTTCCCCGAGCCGCTCCCCCTCTCTCCCACCTGCAGCCGAGCTGAAACCACGCCCGCCACCACAGACAGTATCACATAAGAAAATCAAATCCTGAAAAGGCGACACACACCCACGCACACACATGGTATACATTCACCAAACCCACCCCGAAGGGCTGATCTCATGCCCACCCATCCCCAACACTACCACATTAGCGCAATTGTCACACTCCAGGCCCCCCGGAGGAACTCCATAGAGTCGACCCTGATGACCCAGACACTCTCTCACCCAACTGCCTAGAGAGTCGCTGGTGCCCCTTCTGTAACCACCAACACCCTTCCGACCTCGCGTACTACTGCTGCTGCTCCGCCTTCCTTTACCAACCTCCTCTCTGTCTACACGTGCAGCCTGGGGAAGCTAAAGCAGCGCCAGATGGGGCCTCTTGTTGCCACAACAGGCATTTGCTACTTTGCCCTCTCAGACTCAGACTGTTCGCCTTGTCCACATTGATGTACAGAAACTTGGCGGCCCACGTAGAATCTGGACTCAGTTCTTGTCGACCCCCAACAGCTGTCAGACATTACATCCAATCATTTGGGCTCTAACCAGCCATTGGGCAATGAGCCCAGACTGCTGAGCCCCAATGGGTTTTATTGGAGACGACAAATTGGGCCCTCTCAAAAACTCGGCCATTTGCTTTTGCAATTTGTCACCGCTTCGTCTACGTTCTTTGGTGGTCACCAATGGAATCGCACCTCCTCCCAGAGGATATCGTTCCACATATTGCATTACAGGCTATTTCCCCCTTACCTGAACTCCTTTATATTGCAGCCCTCGCTCTTGATCAAAGTACCTCTCTTGCCAAGTGATTGACAGAAGAGGTCACCAACATCTGCCGTGGATCCAAACAGATCCAAACAGGGTGCCTTCTTTGAGGTGACATCAGATAGAAAAAGAGCCTGATCACTGTTCATCATGCATGGGTATGCAAGTTGAAATCATGAGGCAGGAGGAAACAAGCTAAATGGGACCACATGCTTCAATGTGATATTGTGCTCTTCATTTTACTGAATAATTGCCTTTCTAAAATAATGTTTACTTCCCACTTACTCAATTTCAACATCATAAAGGGATTCAACAGACTCTTGATTGCTGGGTTTCTTTGAGCCCCTTCACACTGATCACTTGAGTCCCATTCTCATCGCAACTCGAAATCTCCCCGTTGAAATCCAACCGCCAGTTTACCCCAAACTGCATAGAAATACCCAAGTAATAAACTTCACATTCACACAACTCATGTTGAAGCAATCGAGCGACACCGAGCCCCATCCCACAGCTGCATTCCATTATCATTTGTTATAGATTCTGTATATCAACAAGGCAAACGTTAGATAAAGGGTTCCATATGGCCAAGAAACGCCATTTTGTGCATTAGACACTAAACGGTTTGGAGTAATTTAACATGATCCCTTTGGAGAAAGATTCTTGCCCCCTTCCAGCTAAATTTCTGACAAAAGACACAAAACATGTGGTGTTGATGCATGCGAGTGCAATAACATTTACCCTGCAAATCACTACCACATTGGGCTGTGTTGAATCAGGTAAGTTGCCTCAACAATAACTGTTCATGCAGTGAAATCAACCTGTTTCCACTAATGAAGGAATGCCTTGAAATATGTGCACATTTTAAGCAATTATCAGAAAAAGGGTTGCAGACATTTCCTGTTCGAGCTCATTTGGTCAACAATAAATCTTTTTAGATTTTGACGTTGAAGGAGTCAAATTTCACCCTGCGTACAATAAACATGCAGCAATCCTGACAGAAGAAGCAACCATTTGTCAGCATGTATTTGCTTGTTGGCAGGCCTGTG
This sequence comes from Pungitius pungitius, assembly GCF_949316345.1. Taxonomy (NCBI): domain Eukaryota; kingdom Metazoa; phylum Chordata; class Actinopteri; order Perciformes; family Gasterosteidae; genus Pungitius; species Pungitius pungitius. Next base: position 7,005,550 of record NC_084901.1, read on the forward strand.
TGTGTGTGTGTGTGTGTGTGTCTCACACTTGTTGCATCTCGGCTGCCGGTGTTGGCTGAGACCCAGGACATCCAATTAAGGCGGAATGCCAACAACAACAACAACGCTGGCTGCTCTGTCATCACGTGTGCCAGGCATAACGGGAGTCTTCGCTCCGCACCGCTGTGCTACATTACGGTTTTAATGGCACTTCACCGCCGTAAACACCCCTGCAGGTAAATGAATGGGGAGGAGGGCATTCCCTCCAAAAACCCTGGCACTACGCCAGCCACCCCCCCCCCCGGCTGTTCCTGGTCCAAACCTGGAAGGACGGAGGGTTGAGCGAAGGAAAGGAAGAGAGCACATGGAGGAAGAAAAGGAAGACAGAATGTGCGAGAAGGCGAACTCGCACAGAAGGACGCAAATGGGAGCAAGAAGTCCTCTCCATCAAATAACTTCTCGTCAAACCTCTTCCGGGCCGCCCAGGAATGTGACGTTGTGTTCCCGCTCAAAATACAAATCCGAATAAGGGCACAGCGGATAAAAGCTAGAAGCCACACGTTAACCGTGCGAGGGCGGTTCAGGTTTCACACTGAACAGGGTTCCGGTCTCCACCCGGGATGCTTCGGCTGAGCTAATTCACTAAATAGTCTGTGTGAACGACCCCTGGCCCCACTCCACCCTTTTTTCCCTCACTTCAAAGTAACTTTATTAGTGGAGAGATTAGACTGCACTTAACCTCTAATGAGGCCATATGAGGGGCTGAAGAAAGAGGTTTTTTCCTCGATGCTGTTTTTATTTGATAGTTTCAATATGAGGAAAGGGAGGCGAGCAGCAGGGGGTGGGGGGGTGGTGGAAGCAGGGGGGAGCCATGACAGCACCATATCTGAAAGCGACGTTCTGTCACTGGCGGCTCGCCACCCCTCCTACCCCTCCCGCTCTCGGACGCCATACAGCTGTTCCCCCCCCCCCCCCCCCTCCTTTCCACCCTTTCCATTCTCTCTAACCTCCCACAATCCCCTTCTCTCCCCCTCCCCTCGCCCTCCACCCCCCACACAAAAAAAGGAAGAAAAAAAAAAAATAGGCCAAGGTAACTTGCCAGTACCACCCACCGCCCCCTCCCTTCTCTCCGGGGGTTTGTGTGATATTTAACTACGGCTACAGTGGCATTTACTAATTTTATATGTGCAGAATTTATGTCAGATTCTTATTCAGCGAGAACAGGGGAGAGGAGCAAAGGTGGCTGGCTCCGTGTCCGCTGTGTATACACTGGTATTATGTGAACTATTCACAACACGTCCACTGACACCAGCATCGCTATTTTGTCCATAACGCTGCTGCTTTCCAGTTCAGGTGCCACAATTAAAGCCTAACCTTAACATTTGTGGAGGGAGACACGAAGGGGCCAATTTGTTGTCCACCACGCGCCCCCGCTTCAATACAGCCAGTAAGACGTATTCTTTGCAACAAAAAAAAAGAAAAAAAAAGAAGAAGAGACAAATGGCAGCCTGCGGGGGCCACATCTTGTTGACAGGGGTGCGAGGTCGATCAGATACTACCGATACAGAGACACAGACTAAAGGCAAGGACATGCAGGCACATACGCGGGCACATAAATGAGCACACAGACGCAGGCCCACGTGCACACGCACGCTGCGCTCGGGCCATGCAGGTCTTGTCATTTCAGTACTTTCACAAGTAGAAACTTTCTGAAGAAATCACCCAAATAAAAAATGTATACATATGCGGGTTAAATTGGTTACTTTATTTGGTCAGACACCGCATCGTCTAGACTAAAGAACTCTTACGCAGTCTTGGACAAGGATATAAAGTGTTGATCGTATAAGAGCCGTGCCAACAATATAAAACAACTTCAAAATCAAAACTCAGGGCTTATTGCCGGTATCAACAAATGACTCAGTAATCTGAGTAACATGTTACACCAACTGCTGAACTCCGACAGCTCGGGTAAAAGGAAAGGAATGTCCCGATGACATTGCCAGACCACAATTTTGATTGAATCACAAAACCTCCAAAGACAGGCAGCTCCGAACAGAATAAAATCACGGAAACAGTTTAGCCCGCTGCGAAAGAGAAAGAAAGTGTGCCGGAGTGATAGGGACTCGGGAAAGTGAGCGCAAAAGACTTGAGATGTGCGAAGAGAATGATAAAAGGAACTGAAAAGGGGGGCGGCGGGGGGGGGGGGGGGGGGTGGGGGGTTCAGGAGATTGACCTGTGGGGCTTAGAATCAAATTGCAACGGCATTGTATTCCCTCCCATTTCCAGTACGGCTAGTAAGCTCCTTATTGATGGAGGGGAGATGAGACCACCCATACCTGAGGCTCATCCTGCTGTCGCGGCGCAGGACGGGCACCGGGAGGAGGGAGGAATCACACAACACATGTGGGGCCTTTTCTATTTTGCAGCCAAAGCCAAAGCCAAATCCCCGGGGTGGGATCCCGCCTCGTCCCCCTACTCAATAAAATAATTAGCTTTTGAACGGCCCGGCCGTTAATCAAGCTGCTCTAACATATGCAAAGGCAAGAAGAGGGAAGGAGGAAAAAAAAAAAAGATATATTCATTTTTTATCCGCCTTTTCACTTGGCAAACCGTGGCACTTTTATCTGTAAAAGTCGCTGATGTGAGTTCTTTTTTTCCGATTTCTATAAAACATATGGCCCAGTCAGATTGCTTTTTAATTTTATGTTTAGTCTACAGGAAGCCAGATTATTGCTCCCCGGACCGAGGCAGTTGAAAGTAAATGAGAGAATCAGCACAAACTGTTTCGTTTCGAATAAATCTGCTAGGTGCTGAAGAGAGGGCACGTCATGTGAAGATTTTGTTTAAATAAACTCTTTTTTACGATCTCCCCAGGATTCCTCTGTGTGTAATTGTTAGTTGTAAATTAAACATCTGTTTGGCTGCGGCGTCGCAGTCGAACGATGCCCCAACAATTACAGCAGCCCTCATACAAATAAGCAACCGATTCCAAACGCCATGGCTGGAACAGAAACAAAACCTAAATGAAAAGGTGAAAGGAGGTGAAAGGAGGCTGTCTGACAACGAGTGAGATGCCTCTTGCCCGTGGAGGCCCTTGAAATGCGATACTGTTGGCACTAAAATATGGAGCGCTAGCTAATTTAAGGCCCGCTACATTTCACTGTCTAATTTTCCTATTGCTTCCTTTTACAATCAGGAGGTTGCAGATAGGTGCTTCACACTCGCCCCTTTGGGGGATTAATCGGTTTTTCTGCACATGCTGTGTATGAAGGGCAATTGAGCTTCACCTTAGATATGCAAAATAGTATTTTTCTAGACATGCTACGCTCAAAACTGTATTTCAGTTGAAAGCAAAAGGTCACAAAGATGAGTCATAATGTCATCAGGAAGCAAGACTTTCTCCTTTGCTGGACTAAAAAGTAATGAGGAGATAAAGCAACAGTCTAAAAAAAAAAGCGAGGTAATGTAAAACCAACCCTGGTAGTCAAGTACCTCAGAGTGTCAAAACTTAGTGACAGATACTTAGTGTATTTAAGGAAAACGTTGCAAAAACAATGTTATGCAGTTGACAGAAGAAATCCAATCAATGTGCAACAGTCAGACGCTCAGATAAAACCTCAAGAGCTTTTATCCTTGCACTCAAGGATTATCCTTTGCAGCGAGCACAAACTCGTACTGAAGTGCGAAAAAAAACAGCGACTTCTATATATACAGTCCACCAAAACAGAGAGAAACACACGGCGGCCCCCCTCATATTTTATTTTTTACTTCCATCCTCCTTCAACACTGCGTCCAAAGCTCGCATCTCTAATGCATGAGCCCATCGCCAGGCATTGTGGGGGAATCCAGCATCAACCAACAAAGTGTTCAATAAAATATGGAGGCATGGCGTTCAAAGCCATGCTAAACGCACCTGACATGGGGGAGAGAGAGCAGGACGTGCAGCTTTCGTCAGATAGAAGGGAAGAGAGCGAGGAGCGCATGAGAGACAAGAGGCTGAGGGGAACTGTTGGGAGGAATATTGTAACTTTCAGATCATAACACTTCCACTGTGGCTTGGGAGCAATGATGGTAGACTGCTGCCTTACACAGATCTTGCCTGTGTGTGTGTGTGTGTGTGTGTGTGTGTTTCAGTGGTGTATGTTCAAGTTGTTAATTTGGAGGATGGCGTGTGGTGGGATTTAATGAGCCAGTAAAATTCCATCTTGATTGGTTTCAGCATGAATAAACAGGGCTGCAGATTTAATAGTTTAGTTTAAGTTTTTTGGAGGCATCTAGCGGTGAGGCTACTTTTTTTTGGGCTACAGTAAAAACATAGGGGTGCAAGAGGGCCCCCTCAGCACGGAGATGAAAAGGTGCATTTTAGGCAAACTAAAAAAACAAAGATTCTTATATTCAGGTCGTTATACATTTTAGTAAAATATATTCAACTTCTGCAAATAAATCCCCCATAAAACTACAGCCAGACACTCCAAAAAAGTACAGCTAAAGCTTTGTGTATTTGTTTAAATAATTGGTTGGACATTTTATTCACTTTCTTGCCAATTGTTACATGAGAAGATCTAAACTAATTTTAACGGACCATATTCTGCACGGTGAAAGAGCCAATTGTCCTCTTTTTAAATGTGATATTTGTTTAAATTTCAATTTACAACATGCCAGTCAATGTGAATAATGTATGTTAATTAGTCCGTTTTAAAAGGTGCTGCGGGATGGATTCGTCACTCTTCATGCTAACATGAACGTGCTGCCGGCTCCAGCTACATATTTATCAAGCAGATATGAGTGGTATCAATCGACTCATCCAACTCTCAGCAAGAACGCAAATAAGCTTATTTCCAAAAATGTCGAACTATGTAACTCGCTGATTAAGAAAGCAATTGCTTCACTGAAGGACGAGCAGCAGTGGAATAGAAATTATAGATGTTTTCCATATTTTCATTGCTGAATTATGACGCCTCACTGCTTTTTTACACCACTGGTTTGTACGACAATGTGTGTGTGTGTGTGTGTGTGTGTGTGTGAGCGGGTTACTGAGGTAGAGAGAGAACAAGAGAGACAGCTTGAGCAGGGGAGATTGAGCACAGCGGACTGTGTGGCCAATGATGTCTGGAGATCATCATGTATCATAATTACCCGCAGCAGAAATTAGAGTAGGGATGTTGAAATTTCCATCATGTCTGTTTTCTTTGGGCCTCGCGCACCTAATCACCTCCAACGGAATGCGGCTGTCAATCACAGAATGACTCCTGTCCTCAATCCATAATTCCAGGGTCCCCTGAGTGGCGCTGCCTGCTGGACCAGGCCGCCTCGCACATATAGACAGGACGCACACATGCACACACACACACACACACACACACACACACACACACATGTATGCACAATTTTCTATAATATTTACACACACACAAGCGTACCTGTACAGTACACACACTCAGCAACATTAGTTAAGACACAGGGGCTGAACGCAAGCAGCCAAAAATAAATAAATAAATGGATAAATAAATAAAATACAGGCTGGCGTTCTCATACATTTTAGATGACAGGCTTATATTGATTGGGGTGTGTTTTGAAAAACAAGTTATATCCATGGCCCAGAGCACTGAACATGCACTCTGTAATAATTATTTATGACATATTTGGAGAAGGGCCCAGTGATGTTCTGGCATAATAAGCTGGAGCAGACTACACACTGTAATCACCTGGGCCTCATCTTTTTACACCAAGGCTGGAGAGACGGCTCGCTTTTACCAGCAAAGCTAACTTTTGTCTAATCTCGCTGACAGAAATAATCAAAAGTTGCCTTCCCTAATGAGTCGGTTTGGTATCACATTATTTCACTATTATTATAGCGTATTCACTTGATTGGAATGACTTGACATCAATCTACATTCTCTTAAACGACACTAAAAGTGAAATAAAAGTAAAAGGACCTCCCCGAGGGCCTCAAGACCAGCGGCAGGAGGATGATGGGTTTGTTTCGTAACAACTATTTCTGAGTTTCAAACCACAACAGCCTGATATCATGACTGGAACCTCGATACAACAGTCGTCGTCCGAGGACGCCGCATTCAGCATCTCCCAAACACCCCCCCCCCCCCCCCCCCACATGTGTGCATGTTTTCTTTGGCGCTGATAAGCCCCAAGAAAATGAGCACAGGGACCTTCGGGTGACAGGTGATGCAATTCACATTTAACAAGCTTACACTCCAGTGTGTCCGTACATACAAACAGGACGTAAGTAGCTCGGAAATCAATGCCCCCCCCCCCCAGCCCTCCACACACGCACACACACAACCGCACTTGGACATTGCTAATCCATGTTTAATATGAAGGAACTGTGACGAGGGAGGGTGGAGGAGAAAAACACAGTTTCCTCACAATTCCAATTTGAAACAAATAAAAAATTGAACAGTAATTTGACACTAATCAGGAGCTGTTGTTTACATTGCTGTGATCCCTGACTCCATGTGTGATGCTGTTTTCCCATGGGGCCTTGCAGTGTGTGGATGTTTGTTTGCACGTGTGTGTGTGTGTGTGTGTGTGTCTGTGTGTAGATTGCACTGGGCGGTTTGTTGACCGGTTTCTCCCATCAGAACACAATCCCCTGCAGATCACTCTCACATCTTTCAAAACACAGATCGTGCTCTCAACTCTTCTTTTGAAGACGCCAACCTTTCAAAACCTATAAAAATGTGTTTATTATTTGTTCTCAGATTTGACCAAAAGTTACCAAAGTATGCATATTTACGGCACTCAAAAGTCAACACAAACTCAAACAAGATGTTTACAAGATGTTTTCAACGAACATCACAACAAGACTCGAAAAGGTTACTGACATAAACTTTAATGTAATCTTTGTAACTTGCGATTTCAGACTCACCTGCATCAACATACGCGCCAAAAAATCCAGAAACCAGAAATGCCGGGCCACCCACACACCCACACACCCAAACTCTATGTGCACTCAAACCCACTAGAGAGTTTGGGGAGCGGGGGGGGGGGGGGGGATCTTGCAGAGGTCAGTATAGCAACACCAATGATCAAAGACTTCTTTGACTTCACAGGTGTCTATGTGTGTGTTCGGGTGTGCGTGCATGTGTGTGATCCCTGTTTTTGTGTGTGTGTGTGTGTGTGTGTGTGTGATGGTGGGTCAGCGCTGCAGGAGAACTCAAGCAGTTGGTGCAGAGAATGGACACCGTTCCTCAAGTTGGCACAATCATTTTCACTTTTTACTTGGCACTTATTCGTATTGTTGTGTTTGGGTTTATCACCTGCCATCCTCAGAGCAGAAAGGAACAAAGCAAAATGATTTACCTCGACAGAAGGCTTTGGTGAGATTTCCTTTGTTAATTAATTCCATGCTTGCGATACTCGGAAACTCCGGATTTCTAACAAGTGCCGCGTATATGTGTATGTGTATGAAAGACAAAAAGAGGAAAAATAAAAAGGAGTTTTGTTCGAGATAGTAGCGAGGAGGAGTGGGGGAATAAGGTATGAGAGTATTATTTTCCTCCGCCTCTCCTCTGGTTTTAATTGCAAGGTGCAAAAGTGAAATGGCTGTGCTACATGATAGTGTTAGAGGAAACAGGGGTGTCGGTGGGTGAGGGAGGTGGCGGAGGGGTGGAGATGGGACGACGGGCAGACAGCAGAGTGGTAGAGCGGTGCTGAGAAGTGGGTCGGTGGGGGTGGACCTGGGATGTGTGTGTGTGTGTGTGTGTGTGTGTGTGTGTGTGTGAGTGTGGAGGTGACAGACAGGAGAGCGAGTCCCCAAGGTGCTCTCCGAGGAGCAATAGATAAAGATTCTCCGGGGAAAATTCTCTCATTAGTCCTCAGACACAGTTCAGTAATTCAGCCGTGTCAGGTTACCGTTTGTCACCATACCAAAAAAAAAAAAAAAAAAAAAAAAGGTAAATAAATCAGTATTAGAAATAATCTGAAAAGCATCTCTCCGCTTCCTCTATTTGGATACAGCCTTCCATTGAAGGCCTTTATGAGCGGTAGCAAACTGTGTGAGATCCTTATCACCCCAAGCCAATGATAAGTCAACCTTTAATGATTAAATAAGGTTATTTCTGTCTCAGGTGGATTATTTTAAACCTGATGGCGGCTGTATCATTTGGCAACCAGAGCAGTCTACGGCGAGATTAAATAAGCTCTCCTTCGGCTGTTTACCGGCTCGGTAGAATGAGTCCAATCAGCGGGGCTGAATTCAAAGTGGGACGATACAAAGGAAGAGCTATGATGTTGACACCGGAGATAGAGCCGGAGTGAGGAAACACTCGGGTCTAACTGGGTAACATATTAATCTCGCCACCGACAGAGCCTGCAGTTATCTCCTCTGTACAAGAGCTTCAGGCTCAAACAAAAGGGGCTCTTCCTCAAACCGCGTTGCAAGTTTTGGACATTTTTATTACGCCGTTAGCGGCATCAATTGTGAGCAACAAAAGGAGCCCCCCCCCCCCCCCCCCTCCCCCCCCGCCGCGCTCGCGTGTCACCTCTGAGACAAAGCCAAACCAAGACAAATGAATTCCTCGGGCATGTGATTGTTTAAAATGTGGGGGGAGAAGGGGGGGGGGGGTCTATTCTCTCGCACGTCTCCTTGACACAACAGCACGGCTACAGCGAACGTGCCCTTTAGGAGACAGAGACACCGGGGCGAGACAGACACACGGTTGTGACAGTCGGGGTCGGCTGGCGGGGGCACCAGATGTACGGGGGGGGGGGGGGGGGGGGGGGGAAACTCCATCCTCCTTTCTGGTTTATTATAGTTTCAGCGTTACAGTGATCAATAATCAGACTCTTTCCGTCGAAGGAATGAATGAAAAACAGAAACACGGGAATTATTTTTTGAGATCACAAAACTAACCGAAAGTACGGCTGAAAATAGATACGACTTGCTGCTGGCCTTTGTCACCCCCCCCCCTCCTCCTGCCTGCCACAGCCGGGACGCCGGGGGCCTTCTACTCCGTAGACGAATGGAAATGGACGTCTGACTCGGCCTGTAATTGCTCCTCTGTGTCTGCATCATCTCATCCAATGAGGGGAAAGGCAAAGGCGGGTGACAGCCTGCTTGCCCTCTGCTTTGCTATTTGCTTTCAGCAGTCTATTATCCCCGACCGCTCCTCGTCGCAGGTATCACGCCGCGGGGTCAAAAAGGTCAGACCGTACCCATCCCACAGAAAGTCATTTGACTCTTCTTAACACAACAAAAGAACGCAGGTGACATCGCTGCGGCGCGAGGGCTAAAGAGGTCTCGGCTCGCTCACTCGTCGCACATTCAGAACGAAAACAGAAGCAAGCGCCTCGGTCGCGGCGCTCACCTCCATCTCTCGGAATGACCGCTCCGTTCGCCTCTCGCCGTGAATAGCAGCCGAGCCTCGTGGCCGACCTTGGGTTTATCCCGGGCCAGTGCTGTTTTAATACAAGCACGGCTCCCACTTTATGAATACCTCTGTATTATTAATACTATGAGAAATGAGAGGTGAGGGGGCCGCGGGCCGGGTTTATGGATACGGCGGCGCCCGGCAGCGCGGCCCTGGCCATGGGAGGAGGAGGACAGACAGCCGAGTGGGGGGAATTATTCTAAAACCACTTCAACTTTACCGTCGGTGAATACTGAATAACAGAGGGGCCCACACACCAACAACATTACAATTAACAGGGTTTCATTTTTAATGGATTTAAAATCGCTCACACTGCTAATATGTCACATCCTTCCTTTCCAAATTCCTGTGCCAACACCGGGTGCAATGAAACCAGAGTTGCCTGTAAATGCCATTCCTCCGGCAGGCAAAAAAGCATTGTGCCTAACCTCTGCATTTGAAAAAAAATAAAAAAAATAAATAGAATTATTACACCCCAAGTAGTCGGAGTCAGTCCTGCGCTGCTGTAAGTCCTGCCTCCGTCTGTGATCAACTGCTCGCCCTCGGGCACAGCCGTGCGAGTCGAGCAGAAGCAGCTTATAAAACACTTTTAACCAAACTTCAAGGTAAAGGATAAGCACGTTTCAGACCGGGGCTATCTGCGTTTTCTTTTCTTTTTTTTTTCTGCTGTGTTTTTTTTGCACAACACTGTGTGTCACACAACAACTTCATTGCGAAAGGCACAAAGTCCGCCGAAAGCCCCCCCCCGAGCTGCACGAGATGCTTCCGACAGGCGAACAGCAAAGTCATCTCCCCGTCGACTGACATGAACGCAGCATTGGTGAAAAGAAACGGGCCGATTTTGACACGCTTACGAAGCCCAGACCCGAAGAGTGGAAACGTTAAGGCTTTACCGCGTGTAGAAACACACTCAAGGGAGCTATGAGGGAGAGACAAAGACACAACATCGTTTGAGATTACGACTTCTCTTTTCGTTTGAATCTGCGGCAAGTTAAATAACGCTATTTATAGAAGTGTCTACGGCGCTGCTCGGAGAATTATGTAAATTGAAATAACATGTTCTTTATATCAGAGGAAATAATGAAAGGCCTTATAATTTGTTCCCTGTAACAATGAACGGGTTTGAGGAAATTTTTCCTCCGACCCTGATCTTGCAGAACAATGCCTTGTTCATGGACAATTAAAAACAAAGAGCAAGCGGGTTCTGCTGGGACGCAGCAATGAGCAGAATTGTCCTTTATGGCGTGTGGAAATTGTCTCCTCCCCCCCTGCTTTTTTTTTTGAGCTGGCTCGACCTTAAGAAAGAAAAATAACACAAGCTCCCCTCTTCCTCTCTCTTGTTTCCAAGCCTTTTCATGTACAGCATCTGTCTCTCATAGGGTCTTCTCTCACTCACTCGTTCTTTCTTATCCTCCAACTTTTTACTGGTATATTTTTCCACCATCTCGGGCTTTCATCTTTGGCCTGCTACCCGGTCTCACTTGGCGCTTATCTCTCAGTCTTTACAAGCTTGTAAGGAGCCATGATTCAGAGCACCTTCATTTTAGATGCTCAGGTCAGGTGAATCCACTGTAAAATCTCTAACGCCTGTGAAATCTGAGTTGATTTTTATGAATTTGTAAAGGGAACAGACAGTAGTCCCTCACAACTGTGAATACAACAATGCCATGGCTTTGTTTTCTAAACTAAATGTTGTATAGGCAATAGCAACAGGTGGAAAAATGACATATTAGCCCAAAACCACAAGTTTTTCTCAAGGTTTTTTTTTTCTTTGTACTACGCATTACACACACTCTACTCTATCTTTGATTGTCACCAGGCAAAATAAGAAATGGGAGAACCGGACTACTGAGTTTCAGATTTGCAGTGGTTTCTATACTAATGGAATAGAATGTGAGAAAGATAATGGTAATAAAATAAGTATCAATAGATGATAGATACTATTGGTAAATATATATCGAAAGAGTTTCAGGTAAAATATAAAAGTGTTTGGAGTGAAGACAATCTCATCATAGTGCATTATAATTATGATACTGCACCGGTGCAGCATTACACGCATTCTAAAACTGGAGGACCCATGATGGACAGCCCGGCTGACATCCCTTAAGGACTGCACACTTCCCTTGGGAGACACAAAAGGCCTTAAGGCAGAGTTCTCCTCCTTCCCAAAACTAAAGGACCTGCTTTTTGTTAAACAAATATGAAACAAAGTTGAAAAATAAAAGAAAGGGAATGTTTTTCTTTTATGCTTCCATAGACAGCAGACTTAATTTACAGGAAATATCACAAACAACGGAGGCTAATTACAAAATGCTCTAATGAGAACTTTGAAATGTAAGATAAGGCAAACAGTACAAAGGGAAGAAGTCTGGCCCCAAGTTCTCCTTTAATGAGTGTTTACTCGGCTCTGTTTGTGCCTCTCTGCATGTATCTTTGTATTTGGAGAACAGATTAAAAGGTTAATACAGATGTGCCGGCTAGGATGAGAATGCCCGAGGCTTACTGCATGTCTGAGAGGAGGGGAAAAAAAGGGGGGCTCTGAGACTCCTTTCTCACCGTATGTTGTGTAGACATCCCTATGTGTGCCGCCCCCCCTCCTCCTCCTCCTCCTCCCCATTTTAAGCATCACATCCTTTTCCCAAAACCCGGGGTGACCCCCGAAGGCCCCTCCCACCCATCCATCCATCTCAAATGCTGGTTAATTAACGGCCACACAGCTCCGGCAGTCAGACTGACCAAGAGGCAAAGAGACAAAAAGCAGCGAGAGCAGGTGACCTTTCCCTCCGACCCCTCCCTAGACATCTCTAAATTGTTCCTATTGACAATCAACACCCTGAAAAGGTTGTTGAGCTTCAACGCGCAACGCATCCCCTTATTCTTTTTCACCCCGCTTCTACCTCACTCACCGGGAAGAATGAAAAACGAATAGGAGTGGCGAAAAAATATAATATGGCAATTTGGCTAAGTAATTACAGCATTTTACTCTCAACTACCAACCATCTACCCGCGGCTCTGTTGGCTGAGAAAGCTAATAATTCAATTTCTCGGTGACAGTAATTGTCAGCCGGTGTACCTAAAGGTCATATCAGTCACCCAAAGAGAAAGGGAAAGGGAGAGCCCGATGACACAATCACACAAGAGCAATTTAACATGGGAGCTTAATGGGAGGAGTACGGCGGTGATGGACAGAGAGAGGTGGAGAGCACAGGAGTTTGATCTAATGACGGAGCGCTCTCGTCGTGTTTAGATGGTCAGAAGACCAAACATCCAAGCGCGAAACAGCTTTAACGCGCACAGGCGCCTTTGCTCCGCAGTGAAAGAGGGTCTTTTCCATCTTTTCACAGAGGTTCACGGTATGTTTAAAAAAAGTAATGGGTTGCAGAGTTTTGAGAACAGTGTGAGGTATTTAGGAATTGAAATATCCCTTCTGAAAAAGCTTTAACAAAAATAACATGTTTATAAGTAAATCAAGGAAAAGCTTCCCAATTATTAATCAAGATACCATGACTTGATTGCCAATCAGATTAAGCCTGTGCTTGTTAAACAAATGACTCAGTGACAGCCTTATATAAAGCATCTTACTGGTCACATTGGATGTAGAGCACGACATTAACTTTAGTCCTGGAAAACACATCTGCAACCCTTGGTTCTTCTCTTTTGGAGACACCTTGTTTATGAATGAAGACAAATAATAGATACAATAAAAAGACAATGCTTCAGAAAGCATGGAGTCAGGACCGTGGGAGAGGTAACGAGAGGGCAGCCTAGCCTTCGAAGTAATTGACTAATACAGTAGCGGGTATTAAAGTCATCGAGTGCCAAAAGGGAGCAGGCAGCCGCTTGACCCTGAGCCACTTTGGACTAATCTAGCATTCAATCCAGCGTGTAATGACTGCTGGAGCTGTCAATCCTCTGGGTTCTCTTTCTGTCTCAAACACTCGCATGAGCACTCCCCTCTCCTAAACGCACCCGCACATCAAAGTGCACACACCCTCACATGCATATATATATATATATATATATATATATATATACTCGCTCTTTACTTTGAACAATTTAGGATGGGCCTGCTGGACAGCTTGGTTTCAGTGGATAAAGCCCAGGATCAGAAGCTATGCAGGCCATCTAGAGATGTCATACCAATGGGAAACACAGTGATTTTTCGAAGTCCGAAAGAGGCTCTTTTTCTCACGATGTGTTTAATACAAATGTCTGCAGGAAAGCAGCAGGCTGGGGGGGGGTGTAGGGGGGGGGCGGGGGGACGTTTCTTTAAAGGAAGCGGAGTTTGTGGCACGGGATGCACAGTGAGAATTTGCTCTGCCTCTCGATCGAGAAAAAGTGTTTTCAGTTAAACTGAGCCGCTTTATTTCCCAAAGTGGTGCATTTTAGGCATACAAAACACATGTTCTTAATTTGGTAATAAAAGTAACCACTCATTTGTATTCAAGTGCGCTTCTATTGTAAAACTTAATTGAGTACTTCTACTGGGTACCTCTTTCACGTCTTTATGTCAATTTTGTGTAAAAATTTATAAATCAGAAACCAATACAGTACATCCTCACTGACACAAAATGTTTTGCTTGACATTAACGCTGAACACTTTTGTCTAGTTCCACCGTTTGGATCATTGAACACACCATATAACACCAAGTAAAGCCATTGTGGTTCATTTTGTTGCTAATTGTCAGTCACTTTAAGCCATATAAGATACTTCAGACAGAATGGATTGAACACACTATACCAACAAATCATCCAGCATGTGGCCCGGTGCACATCGGTGAAGGAGCTCGCGATAAGACATTTATAATGACAACTGCTGCTGCACACTATGGGCGCCTATAAGGGGTCCGTCATCCATCCAGCGACTCTCGGGCAAGTGTCTGCTGCCCCATCGCGAAGCGACGCGTCACACTGCCAGGAGCAGCCTAAAAAATAAATAATATACAGCGAGAGAAACAGAGCCACTTCACAACACTGTCATTGCCATTCATAATATGCATCGGCGTATAAAGAGGGCCATTAGGGCCCCGAACCTGGGAGACATTAAATCATTTTAAATGGTTGTAACATCCCATTAGTGTCAGTGGTGGGACCACATAATAGTCTGTATTAGAGGGATAACCACAAGACGCTCCATTTGGACTGGAGTCACACGGGTAATCTGCTCTCCTGTCCTCGTCCCCCGATTCTCGCCTCCAACCCGAGGAAGTGAGGGGTCACCAGTGGCTGGAAGTGCCAGCGCCGACATCGGGGGACCTCAGTGCGGGCTTCTCCCCTGTTGGCTGATGCTGCTGCTTCTTTGAATCACTCCTCTGAATGAGGAACCCTGGCGAAACCCCCACCGATGAATTAGGCATGATGCAGGTAGCCTTTAATAGGCCCATTATGGTGCCTTTAGCTGTGTCAATAGGATACAGGAGAATTCAAGTATGGGTTGTTATTTCCGGGGGGGAGTAAGTCCATATCTGTTTGTCTCTATGTTTATCTCTATATTTTATGAATGTCCATCAAAGAAAACTATACACGTCGAGGGGATCAAATACTTCATAATACCAGAAGTGTAATATATAATGATGATAATGATTTGAAAAAATAGCTTCAGAAACATCTCACACATACTGTATATCGGGACAAAAAACGATTATCTGCTTCTTTTGGGAATGGTTTAATGTTTCAGGAAATAGGAGTTATATGAATGGACTGATACCACACTTATGTCTGGATGCTAATTATGTGACAAGAGCCGGCTGAGGTTTTCATTAAAAACTGTCCAGAAAATAGCCTCTTCATGAAACCACAACTTGTCGCTTCAAGCTTTAGGACGTGCTGGCGGGCAGATTTAGGGATTTTTCAACAGTCAGGCTAGCTTATTCCCCTTTTTCCCCTTATTCCCCTTCATTCTGGTTGTTACGCTAAGCTAAGCTGATTCCTAATGTGTTTTGTGTACCGACATAAGGAAGCGCATTCATTACAATCAATAGTCAAACAGGCAAAGTCCTATTGCAGTTGGACATAATCGTGTCCATATGAATAACACCGGTGACAGGTGCCCCGGTGACAACACAAGCCAAACCTGAAAATACGTCAGGCCATTGTGAGTTTAGAGAAAAGCTGTGTAAAATATGCATCTGTTCACTTCCCTCCTCTATTTTTCTCAGCTGGATGATAAATGGCTCGTTCGGCAGACCCTCGGCGTGCCCTCGGAGTTCTTAAAGGAACAAAGCCATGATGAATGGATCAATGCCATCGGTCCAGGAAAACAGCTCTTCCGGCCGATGAAAAAGATTTGCCAATGACAATTGGGGGACAGCGGTGACCCGGAGAGTGAGTCTTTGGGGTACGGCCCCCCCCAGAGGGGCCCCAGTGATGGAGCTAGGATCACCATTAGGGGGAAGATTAAGTGGCCCCGGCTTCCTCTCTCACTTAATTATACATGCAAGCCCCCTCTGTACCGCCCACTGCAGCACCTCAGCAAAAGGCGGAGTGCTCCTTTGTCTCAGCCACTGGCCGCCACTTTGATTGCTTATTGGCTGTCTCTCCTGACAACCGCCGGGAACAGAAACAACTCCCATTGGCCGAGGTGTCAAGAAGGCAGAGAGGGAAGGATGAAGAAGAAAATGGGAGAGAGAGAGAGAGAGAGGGAGTAAACAGAGAAGAGAAAGAGAGAGTTGGATAAGAGACAGACAGCAGGGGAAGATGTGCGTATTTAGTTTTCATTACACTGTGAGCTTGAAGAGGATGGGGGGAGGAAAGAAATGTCCTTGTCAGAGTGGGAGTCTCGGGAGGTGCTTGGAGGCGTGCTGGTGCCATCCACTGACACTCAGCTGACACATATGGAACCCTTCAAAATAGAGCGGTTCATGCTTGAAAACAATGGCTTATGAATAAACAACAGGACCAAAGAATCCCGCTGATAAACAAAATGATGCCACTGGGGGCCGAGAGGGACGGGAGGGAACGAGCCTGCTGTATGCTGTCATCGTGCAGCACTAAATGACAACCGTTGCCACAATAGACCAGTTGGACTTAAGACTCATGCTCATGAAAAGTGTTTTCTCAATTTGGCAAACTGGGGCCTAATTGCTTTGGCAGATTTTTGCACACACACACACACGTAAAGGAAGCTATGAGAGTGTAAGGCAAAGCTACCATGTGAATGTTAAAGCGCCTTAGGAAACCTCAATGATGATGACTTCCATCCGTCCCTTTCCGTGGTTTCATTCCCCGACCCACGCCACACATGCATCCAAGCCAAAGTGTTCCAACATGTTGACGATAAAAAAAAGTAGCTTTTCCCAAGTTACACCAAGAAATATATTTCTCTATAACGGGACGGTAAAAAAAAATAAAAAAAAAATAGAACAGATAACAGACTCTTAAGGGTTGCGCAAAGGACAGTGTCAATAATTAATCATGCAGGCAACTCAGCTCCAGTGTACTCATCATGTTTTAAGAACATAACAGCCGATGCTGTTAATATGTAATGGGGCTGCAGAGATGCTTCCTACCCCCCCGAGTTTCAACGGCGAAAAACAGAGAAATCAAAGTTTATGTCCTGAGGCAACACCGAATGGAATCCCGACCGGCAACGACAAATCCGGGAGCATTTCAAATAGATTACTTGGTGTTGGTGGGTTAATGGCTAATCGATACAGGTTTTAAAGAAGTCCCAATGGTCTAATCCACCTAATCACATACAGCGCAAGACAGCTTGGGAAAGAAATGGGGATTTGAGTTATCTTTCTCTTTATATATTCATGTTTATTATCAGTTTGGGCATATGGGACCACTGCTTTTCTTTGAATTTCATTATATGAAAAAAAAAAAAAAAAGAAGAAATAGTAGCCCCTTGACCCAAATCTTGGGTCACATCATCTGAACACATCACATTTAACCACATGATACGCCTTCACTTGTCCTTCAAATGTACCACAGAGTTGACTTGGAATCGAGGCTGACATGTTATCTAAGCCAAATTAGTCAAAATTGCTTTTAGCAGTAATCATAGCAACTTTTTACTATTCAAGCAGTACCCGTCAAAGCACAGAGCAGAATTATGGGAATGTTTGGTTTGGACTAAGAGGAAAGTTTGCAGAGAAAGATGTGATCCTGCATTCACTTCTGTGGATTTTGATGCATTTGCATGGAAGTGGAGTAGCTCTCTAAATATTGAGAGGTTAACTGAGGCACGCCATTCTGAGAACATCAAATTCTATGCAATTCTGCATTAACATTTATGCCCAAAAGCTATCTATTATTAAATATAATTTGAGAATGATGAGCTGAAAGTGACATTAATGGCAGTAACAAGATTGATTTACTCGGATTGAAACTTTAGACACTAGCGTGCAAGCACGTGTATGCACCCGTGCACCCGCATGGCCACGAGCATGCACTCCCATACACACATCAATACAAGAGTTTGATCTGTACCTGTATAGTCAGTGCTATAATGTAAAGCGTACAAATATTTCATTACAATTCCACATTGAAAATGTAACGGGAAGTAGAAAAAGAGACATTCTAATAATTACTTTTAAATGATTTAGGAAAATGTGATTTATGAGCATAATTGTTTACATAATTCATGAGATGATTATCACATTACGGTGCATAAATTACACTACTTTCATGATAATTCAAAGGCTGCACTGTTGTCTGAGGTTTATTTAATATGCATTATAATCATAAATCAAAGCAGGCAATGCTAATTTCGAGACGCTGTAAGACTAATCACTCTCTGAATTCTATCATCAAATACAAATACATGTTCCCATCTTAACCAGTGCCGCAGAGGCACAAGTGAAATCAATAGGAGAAAATCAATTAGAATGTGTTTGCATGTATGGATTGACACCTTGAATCATCAGTCCTATTGATCCTCTCCACTGTGATCTTCATGAAACCCATTTGTTCCATCCAAAGTTTGCTCATCCAGCCAATACGTTGTTCTTTCTCCTCCCCCACTGGTTTGCATAAACAGTGGCAGACGGGCCGCAAAGAAAACATCACAGGACTTTGCCAAAACATATATTCAAGTCCTTCCAAAATGCATATTCTGTGGTAGAAATTAAAAATGACTCAGTATTTCATTTCTTAGTATTTTTATTTTCAAGGACAAAAATTGAACGCTTTGTTGACAAGTTGGCCTAAACGCCTGCGAACTGAGACATGTAGCATTCAGACACATTGAATGATGATCCAGCTCTAAGCAGCGAAACCGTCCCGCCCTAAAACAAAAAGCCCTGACGAACATCCTTGTGACTGAACTGATTTCTGTTAATTATAAATTATGCAGTCATTGTGGGCCTACAAAAGAAGACATCCCCACTCTGCAGTCAGATGTAATTACCGAAGTCAGGCGCACTTCACTGTGTGTGATCCATCCGACAGCCAACGCTGACTGATGACCTTGCCCGGCTCCTTGAGATCAGGTCGATGATTTCCCCCCCCCCCCCCCCCCCCCCCCCCACCCCACCACCACTCTCTCATTCCTTCTTAACTTCCTCCCTCCAAAGGTCTTAAGTATCTCCATACCTGCTCAGAGACCCATGTGACCCCCCCCCCCAGTGCTCAGGTACAGAGCTATTGACAATTTGGGCCATCAAGCCGTCATGGCTGGTCTTGCCTATCATTCACGATCAAGGCTTTATCACTTCACGTTGCTATGTAGGGCAAAGAAATATGACTCCCTGTCAGCGGGTGGCAGAAAGGGTTGGGCCTCGGAGTCATGTAGAAGGGGAGGTGAGGGGCTAATTTGACACAGCTCGCTTGGCTTGCCATAATTGCTCCGTCACTGTCAGTCCTTGAGAGGCCTTCGCGCTGTACAATTTGGACACAATTACCAGCCGTTTACCAGTGGCCGTTATGCCCCTCGCTCCACCGACCCCCCTCCACCCCCAAAAAAAACCGTTTGGCCGGTGGCTAGGATGTGCCATGCCTCATCAAACGCGGATGCGGCCCATTAATGAACACTGTTAGCATTTCTCTTAAACTTCTCCTGCCTCTAATAAACATGCAGTGTTCCATGAAGGAGCATCGCCATCCTCCTGACGTGATATTTATTGTCTGTGCTGGCGGGTGGGGAGCGAGGATGGGAGGACAGAGGTGGGAGAAGGGAAACAGACTGGAACATCTCTTTCTTCCATCGCGCCGTTAGTGGCAATGCTGAATATACGTACGAACTCATCTCAAAGATCGATCGTCATTTTGAGACCTGAATGCATCACAAAGGCCTGCAGTGCACTTTGTCAGAGCATTTGAAATACTTATGTTGAAAAAGTTTTCAATATACATTCAATTTCCAAGAATAAAGCAAATATCGTGCAGTTCACTGCTGTTGTTGTAAAGCAAAAACCGAGCCAGGGGAAAGAAAAAAATGATCAAACAGGGACAAAGAGGGAGGCGGCATGCATATTCTATAAAAGTAACCAAAAATGGAAAAGCAGATAATGCTAAAAAAGAAAAAAGAAAAAGAAGAAGCAGCTAATTGAAGCAGAGATAAACAGCAGGCAGGACACCTGTGGAGACCTAATGACCACTGTGTCCTCTAAAGAGCCTCTCACGGCCCCCCTCCGACCCCAGGGCGGCCCTGTGTGTTGTTGCGAGGGCTGTCGTTGGGGGGGGGCAGAAAATATATGGAATGTAATAATGTGTACAAAGTGTTTTTTGTGCACATGAAACAAAGAAAGAAAAGGGATGATCAAAAGCATTGGACGAGTGTGTTGCGTCTCCGCGCACAGAGGCCCGCACAATCAACCACACCCCCCCCCCCCCTCTCCTCGACTCGGAGACCTGTAGAAATTAATGAAGCCCAGTGCAACGACTGTCAAAGGCCGCTCGTTAATTGCCTGCTGTCAAAGGGGCCATTATGACATAGCTATATGTTAGAAAGCTGGGGTGCATTGTTCCTGAGACCACTGGTGCTAAACAAATGATTGAGAAAAATAGAGAACTGGCTGATTTCTGAGAAAATGCTGTAGCATATTTGATGTCAGGAAAATGTTACCGCCTTTGTAGTGTAGTTCTAGCTCTATTTGCATAGCTTTTAAAAATCGGCACAAAAACGGCACAATGCCTCTTCTGCGCGTCTGTCTAATGCAAATGACTTTAAAAGTGAACAAATAACAAAGGGATGCAAAGTCAAAAAGACTCCCCGACGCACACACGCGCCAACTTACGGCGCAAACAACCCCGGCAGTGAAGAAAGTGGAAGACTTTTCATGTCTCTGTGCGTGTGGACCGCAAAGTGTTTGGTTGCTCACCGAGTAAACTCATTAATTTGCCTTATTATGAAACTCCCTATCAATTCCACCTCCCTGCCTCCCTGGGAAGTGTTCAGCGGATGCAACAACATAACACATTTAGAGGCTGTGTTCTCACTATCGCATAATAAACAAACAGAAAATACACCAGGGCCTGATTAAAGGCCTTAACAACACACGAGGACAGAGAGAGAGAGAGAGAGAGAGAGAGAGAGAAGACAGTGTTTGTTTCTCTGCTCACAGATTAAATTGTTTCAGCTTGTTTTTGACAGCTACGGACTGGCTGGCTATTATTGTGTGTGTGTGTGTGTGTGTGTGTGGGGTGTGGGGGGGGGGGTTGTAATAATTAAAGCACACCACTAACCTGAATAAATTAATCCTTTTTGTGTATGTGTGAGTCTGTGTGGGCAAATGTGTGCGAACACTAATGTGCAACCGCACGTTCAGACAGGCTTTGTTCGCCCTGATTAATTTTTTGTTTCTTGTACTGTTTGTATGCTTGTGCGTGCATGCGAGGATGTGTGTGTGTGTGTTTGTGTGTGTGTGTGTAGACATTTGAGTGTATGATAAAAGTGATGCTTGCTGTATTGTGATGTGGGAGCTGTTTGCTTCGGTTTCGCCGCTCACAGTTCTTATCTCATGAATACAAATTAAAAGTTTTAAGCCTTTGGCTTCTCATTTTTACTTTCCATTCCGAGAAGTGAGATTCAAGACGAGAGTTGGGCGTTTTCTTAGACAGGCAGAAACTTACTAGCTGATCTCAGGATGTTTGTGGGATAAAAGTGGTGGCCCAAACATAAAGTCAAAATATTCAATTCACTGCTACAATTGTGCATCCGTAGAACTTCTAAAACACTAAGAAACAGACTTTCTTTTAACAAAACCAGTGCATCATTCCTTTACTTACATTCCTAGTTCTCCAGTCGTTCATCTGCTTAAAAAATACTATTGTTCTCGGAGCGGTGTGATCATTTTCACACGACACTGTAAACTTGTAGGTATGCAACGCACGCACCGCAAGCATTTATTCCAAGAATAGATCTGTAGATTGAATGTTCAGCTGAATGTTTGGCCCTATGAAGCCATTTGCTCCAATAGGAACAAGCTCACCCCTTTAATCCACAGAGGTTGAGTAGCAGTGCATCTAGCCCTGATGTTGACCATGACTGCTCAAACACTCACACACATGCATGTACTGTGCTGCATGCATGCATAGACACATCCGCACCCACAGTAAGTTGTAGTTAGTTGTAGGTATGAAACACCTGCAAACACACACACACACACACACAAACTCAAAATAAAGGGTCGGTGGGGGGGGGGTTCTCGTCAGACAGGGTAAATCCCATTATTTGGCCCTCATCCCGGAGAGTGAATTGAGAGTCAAGTAGGATGCATGCGGTAACCACAATGAAATTACAGCTGCTGTGAGGCCGAGCGCTGCTAATGCACCCCCATTGTGTCCTCGAGTGCATCTAAATAAGCAGGGGTAAAAGGCAGCCTGTGCTAGGGCTGCCAGGGTTACATACATGGTGTGTGCGTGTGTTTCTAGAGGTAAATGGAGGCCTGCCTGTGATAGAGGGCTGTATTTAGGCTTGATGGTGGCTAACCTGTGGGGACCACCTGATGCGGCTTTGTTGTATGCGGGTTTATGAGTGTAAGTGCAGGCGTTTTTTTGTGTCTGTGTGTGCATGCCCAGGATATTTTCTATGTACCACTTAAAACGGAAATAATTCACCATCTACCTGTAACTCAGATTCGGCAAATGCATCAGCACGACAGTGAAACCAGACAAATGGAGCAAAAGCCCTTTGTGATATTTTAGCTGTAATAAACCTGTATTCCTTTCTTATGACCTACACAGGTACAAAAGTAGGCTGTAGATCAGAGGCCTTTGCTGTAAGACAGAGGTGAATTCCTCTGGATTAGAAACAGGTACACTCTCCCACAGCACAGGAACTAGGACATCAACTAGGGTGGGACTAAAAAAAGAGAAGGAATAGAAAGAGAAAAAAAAGGGGGTGAAAACACTAAAACTGTCAGTCGAAGATGCAAAACAGATATCCGGATCGTTCCATTATGAATGAGAGATATTTGAAAGGTGGAGGCTGAATATGAACAGTGCGGAGGAGGAGGACACTCACTTAACCCCCCCCCCCCACCACCACCCCCCTCTTCCCCATACCCGGCAACGCTTAACCCCCGTGCAACCCCCGAACTGCCTGCAACCCCTCCTTTCCCCCTCAGCGCAAGCTCCAGTTCATCAACAAAAGCCTTTGTAAAGTCAACAGCGCTGTTTTTATTCATGTTACATTTATCTTCAGAGCTGTCCGTCAGGCGCGGCAGGGACTTGCTGATCTAAAACAGAGCCTTAGACTCATGACAGGAGGATAGAGCCGTTACTCTGGAATGCTAACCTCCGCTGTTATTTGCCCCGCAGAGAGAGAGAGAGAGAGAGAGAGAGAGAGAGAGAGAGAGAGACAGGGAAAGGAAGATGGAGGGAAGAGAGAGGGATACACAGCCTAATGACAGCTACAAACATAGACGCGCCTTTGTTCCAGGTCCCATAAAACAGCGCACGCTTTCAGCGGGATGGCTTTTTGCTTCCATGGGCCTAATCAAACTTGTGTTATTTAGACTTCAAACATGGCCTCCAAAGAGAGACGGGGGGGAGCGCGAGCTAGGTGCGTGTCTCCTGCTAATAGCTGCTAGCATGATTCGGTTAAGCTGCTTATTTCCGACATAAATAATGCATCCAGGCAGATGCGCTTGACTTTAGTTGAATATGAATCGCTCGCATGATTGACACCGAGGTTTGTTGAGCGCCGAGTTGATTCTACAGTCTCACCTTTGGAAATGGGCCCCGTCTCATTTAATATCCCCTATGTTAACATAATTATGACAACCAGCACTGATTCATGTATGTGTCTGTGTAATATCCATGACAAAATTGGGCTACTATTTTTTGAGTGGGGTGGGTGGTGTGGGGGCGGGGGGGGGGCAGGCTGAGACAGATTTTAGTAAAGTATCAAAGGCAACTAGATTGTCTGCCTGTTTAACGGCTAAGCCAAATCAAATCAGAAATAAGAGGACTATCTTCAGTTTAATTCTGGATACCTTCGCGAGACACCCTACTTACCCACCCACAAACCCTGCCCCCTCTTGGCCCCCTGTTTTACAGCCATTGATTCCAATCAATCAACGCTAATTAAGCGGGCACCTATACACATATATGTCACGTGCTAATAGGGTAATGATATGGGCATTTAGTTGCTACTTTAATCGTATGCTACTTGCAGCTAACACATAATGACACTCTCTACCCAGCCATGGGAATATTTATAAGAGACTGCTAGAAGCGCGTGGACACGGACACACACGCACACACACACACACACACGCACACACACGCACATAGATTGGTACTTCACACTGGCTCAGTGTATTAAACCTTATTTACAAGCTAACAGCTATAACCATTACCGATACGGTGGCGGAGAAACCGCATTAGGTTCAATGGGCCAAAGGCGTGTAATCCAAAACAATAAATGTAAATTTAACTCTTACACACAAAAAAAAACCCACAAATGGCCCATCTGCAAACAGATGATGATCTCTGTGATACAACATGTTTTTTACCCCATTCTGTCTCTTTTAAGACCATGGCGAATTAAGGAATAAATGTTTCTCATTTCATTTTTGACCCCCCAACCCTTTTAGTTCGGTGGATAACTAAATCACAGACTCTCTCTGCCGTGCATAAACCCCGGCTCTCAGTACTGAAGACACCATGCATAAATAAATATCCATAACCTGCTAATACGGTTCACATTTTTAAATCAGTGTATTTCATACCCACATAGGTTTCACATACATTAAATCACATTGGTTATGCATTTTGAAGGATAAAATATTTATGTTTTGTAGTTAAGGCCTGAACACAACATAAAAAACCCACTTTGCATTCTGCCATACATCATTTTGTCGCAAACAGCTTTACTTTTGAAAGTAAAGAGCGGATTCAAACTCATGACGTCACAAGGACGCGGCATGCTCATTTTCCTGCTGAGCCAGGAGAAACCCTCCGGCCGGTGTACTCTTTTTTTCTTTCTCCATGACAGTACTGTGGAGAGGTTCAGGAGGGAAGGGGGCCTGCGTCTGTTCCAGCAGGAAACCCTTCACTGACATGGCCGAGTTGTTATGACTGACGGGGGGGCCGGGAGTTCGGATTCACTGAAATTACAATTCACAGTTTGACTCAAATATTTACTTTGATGACATACCGTGTTCTAAATTGCCTAGAAATCTACATTCCTTTCACAACAAAAACTACCATTTGTTCTTTCAGGACAAGCCATCCTCACTCTTTTTTTTTTTTTTCAAAACACGACAGACATTAAAACACCTGCTGGCTCCTTTGAGCGT
The DNA here is from genome assembly GCF_949316345.1 of Pungitius pungitius. NCBI lineage: Eukaryota > Metazoa > Chordata > Actinopteri > Perciformes > Gasterosteidae > Pungitius > Pungitius pungitius. The sequence continues at coordinate 7,030,607 of NC_084901.1, forward strand.
GTCATTTTATAGTATTTTTCCATTCAGTTTACGTTGTTATTTGTGGCGGGTTTTGTCGAGGCAATAACCCTAAAACTCACCTTGATATTAGGTGTTCGGGACATTCTGCTTATTCTAAAAAGGACAGTCAAGGTGAAGGAGGAGCAAAAGTAAAGCAACATCATAATCGACCCAGACATGTGGAAAAGTTTACCCGACTTCACAAACACTAAAACTAAATCACAGGCTCTGTCCTTGCAGGGCCTCACGTGGGTCTTTGTTGCTGCCGGCAACCTGCCTCCGTGCCGCTGTGTTGTGCGATATGCAGGAAGAACCCAAGGTAAGCTCAGTGGTGTTTGTAAGGGAGTCCTCCCTGCTACTCCCGGGTGATCATTATTTGATCTTGTTGCCTTTATTATTCATCTTGAGGGAGACGGTAGTGACTTGTGGATAAATGCCATATGAAAGGTATTGTGCGCCGAGGATGCATCCTTACTTTTATCCTGGCTCCCAAAACAGATCAATTAGTAAAACTAAACAGTAAATTATTAATCACATTGCTTTGTGTTCCCGTTCCATCACTGGAAGAAAACAGTTCATTAGAGAGACAGAGAGAGGCAGAGGGGGAGTGAACGTGGAGTGATTGAGAGGGGCTTTAAACCAAGCTGATGCTGTGTGAACATTTGATGAAAAAAAGAGGCAGAATTATAAAGCATGTCCATCATTCCAGGTAACTTCTAAACCACCCCCACCAATCCCCCCCCCCCCCTTCCCCGAGTCCCTCCAAAAATGACGTGCACTCATAAAATGGGGTCAAGCAGTGAAGGAGTTCAATGTCACAGCCATCACATACCTCGCCCGTTGGGGTGCGTGTGATTAAAATAACACACGGGGATGTTTCATGTCGTGGTGAGCAATCGGACCGTATTTGCAAAAAATATTCAGATCAGATGAATTTTAATGAGGTGTACACTCGAGGGGGATACCGCCGCCTGAGCGCTGGGGATGCAAGGTGGAAGCAAGCCGGTCCCCCTTATTTTCCAGAAGACAGAAAGGTACATAAACTTTTTCTCCCCCCCCTCTCTCTCTCTCTCTCTCTCTCTCTCTACCCTCAGATAAAAAGAGAGACAGATCCAAATGCAGAGGTCCGCTCAGCGTTCAGATCGCTCTGCTGTTCTGAGTTGGGCAATTTGAATAAATTATTCCAAATGAGAAAAAAAAAAAAGAAAGAAGAAAAATTTGCTCAGTGCGGTTCATTTTGTTAGAAATTATATTTTCGCAGAAAAGGTTAATTTTAAAGGCAGCTTGAATGACTGAGATCTGTGGGGGGGGGGGGTGCAGAGGGAGTGAAGGTGAGCGAGAAGAGAGAGAGAGGGAGGGGGGGGGGGGGGGGGGGGGGGGGGGGAACCGACAGAGAGAGAAAAATACATTTTGTGTGTCTGTGAGGGGGTGGGGGGGGGGACTCTGTGTGCTGCACGAAGAGCATTGGGCGTCAAGGAGGAGAAGGGGCGAGAGAGGAGTGGAGGGAGGGAGCGAGGCAGTTATTAAAAGCGATTGCATTGCCTCCCGGATGTCTCAGGAGAGCGGAATCAGTGGAGATGTTAAACCTTGCTTGACACCCCAGTTGGATAATTGTGGGTGTGGGAGCTAATCAGCGGAAGATGTCTCCTCAATTTAAATCTTGTCAGTTAGCGAAGATTAGGCCCTCCTGTCCCGGCCACCATTAGCTTTGTTGCATGTCAATGCGCCGGTGAGGGTGTCCGCCTGGTCCGGCTCAAAGGGTAAAAAGGGGAGCGCGCCGGAAACAGCAGGTTTATTCCAGCTTAAACCAGTGTGGCATTTTCAATGAGGGGGGGAAAAGGGAATTTATGCACTGAAAATGCATTTGTTACTACTGACCTAACGGGGGCACCCTGTGGAATGACATATATAGTGTGGAGATGTGTTCCAGAGTGTACTTAAATATGATGTTGTACACAAACACCTAGGCCACGGAAGCAAATGAGTGGGTATTTGCTGAGAAGGTATCAAATTAAGGGGAATTAAAATGTTCCGTTATGCATAGACCAACCAAAGTCATTAAAGGTAGAACCAGTGTCCTTGAACACATGCTGTAAGGGCTGTTAAAACGGTATGTTATGGGATGAATTTATGCTGGAGCAAATCACAGGCTTCTGATGTTATGGCTGTTAAATGACTCATAATCTGTGACAGTGGGATCTCATTAACTGGTTAAAAGGAATGATGGGTGGAGGTGGTTGACTGAAAAATGCAACGCAGAGAATTTTACAGCTCGAGTCTGACTAACTTTGCATTCCCCCCCCCCCCCCCCCCTTATGGTAAATATTTGTAACAGATTTTTCCTGCAGGACAATGGCTCCTTTCACTAAAGCGGATCCCGCAACCTCGGAGCGGACGCGAGGTCAGGGCAAATAAACAAGGCGGCCGTGCCAAGCTGAGCGGCTCCACTGATTCCTGGGCCGGGCCCGCTGCATACCGGGGCCCTCTGCTCTCTCCTCCTCGCCAGTCTGAGTGCTGACAGATGTTTCAAGCTCAGCTAAAAAGGCAACTCTGAGGCGAAGAAAACAAGGGGAGCTTTGCTTTCTTTCCCCGCGCTTGTTTTTTTTTTGTTTTTTTTTCTTCACATTTCCACATCTTTTACTTCTCAACCCGCCCCAATGCGGCTGGGCTTCCCGGGTTCCTAAACGCAGCCTCCTCCGACACCTCCCGTCACCTGCAACGCGAACCACGAAAAAAAAGCAAAAAAGAGAATCCACATGAGCTTCCTCTGAATAGCACCAGTGTGATCCACCGTGAGCATGTGTGTGACCTGTGAACCAGGTTATTATCCTCATCAGCCTGCAGAGCCCCGCTGTCTGACAAGAGAAGTGTGCGTTTAAATGCGAGAAAGGAGAGGAGAAAAAAGACATCGTAATAAGCGTGGGGGGGGGGGGGGCGCCTACAGATACTTGTTTGCGTCTTTAAACAGTCCCCCCCCCCCCCCCCCCGAACCACTTGTGTTCAGACGAAGAGAGGGAGCTACCGCCGGCTACAGCGCGAGGTGTAACGAGCTCAAGGCCCGCTCAGGCCCGAGGCGGCAGGCGGTAAACAGTTGTTGCCGGCAGTTTTTTCTCCTTTTTTTTTTTTTTTTTTTCGCGGGGCCCCAGACAAAGCCTCGCTGTGTGAGAAACAACAGCCACAGCTGGGCCGAGCAGAGTGAGACATCGATCCGCCAAAGCACGCTCCTTTGCACCCCTCCGAGCGCTCGACTGGAGGAGCAGGGAGCAGGCAGCGCATGCCAGAGCTGGGCAGTGCACTGCCAAGGCAAAAAAAAAAATACCACACCTAAACAGACGTTTAATCCGACGGCGAGCCTAAAAAAAAAACATTTTAAATCTGGAAGAAAAAAATAAATACAAAATGGATAAAATCTGAATATCAGCGGTCAATAACACAAGGGTTTAGACAATAAGAAAACGTGCCATTATTATTTTAAAGAGACACAAAACCACACACGTGTCTATACGGGTCATCTTTTTGTATACAGCAAAACAAATACATGTATTTTCTAAAATTGATGTATGCGTTGAGTAGTCACATTGGCCACGAAGCATCGAAGGGGGCAGACAAGAGACTGGCGTTTAATCTAATCCACGTTCTAATAGTTGGGGAGACATTAATTATTGATAAGGCCGGCAATTGATTGGTTAATAAGATAATGTAATTGAGAAATGAAAATCATCAGAGTTGAGTGTGTGTCGGCTCCAGTCAGAGCCGCGCGGGGGGGCGGTTGTGTGTGTGTGTGGGTGGGTGTGTGTATATGTGTGTGTGTGCGTGGGAAAGGGGTCTTAGGGGATTGCCCCTACATAGGCTTCCATCATTACTGCCACACTATAAAAGCAGAGTGGTGATTAAAAGGACTTGATTGATTTGACTCTCATTGGGATAAGCTGTCCTCGTTCCGTCACTGGGCTCCGCCTGCAAGGAAAAGAAAGTGTGTGCGCATGTGTGTGTGTGTATAGAAATGTATTCACTGTGTTTTATTGAAATTAATCAAATTTAAATTATTAAGTAAATCTATAAATTTGAACGCATATGTATCTTGGAAATTCCTGTGCAAAAAAAAAATTCGAGGTGAGAAAGTAAATACCTGTAATTCTTTGTCTTAATTTAAATTCTAAATATATATATTCTTTTGCGTGAAGGCGTGTGTATTTAACACATAAACGTGCATGAGTGTGTGTCCCAGCTGCAGGAGTTGGAGACGACGTGTGCATGCACGTGTGAGACTGTGTATCCATGTCGTCAAGAGGTGGCCCCACTCCCCCAGTTTTCACTCGCCTTTTGTCTGCACTCTGTACTGTACTCTGCTGCTCAAACACACACGCGCGCACACACACACACACACACACATGCACGCACACACACACAGCTCCAACCCACCCTGAGAGACGGAGACAGACCCTGCCGCCTGACACAAAAGCTATTGATTTTACTATCTGCTGCGATGAATGGTCTTCCTCAGCCAATTTCTGAATTTAAAAAAGAGTTCAATACTAATAATGATAGTGGAAGGATTCCTGAAAATGTCGGAGTTGAGAAAGGGGGAAATGAGTGGAGGAAAAAGAAGAAGATGATTTGTGTGTGTTTGGCTTTGGAAAAAGAGATGATATGATTTCTTGCCATGGGCGAGATTAAATAAAGATTACACCAATGGTTTTAAGAGTCTAAATTACTACATTCTAAGCTCATATACAATTACTCTTATTTCCTCGATGGGTTGATAATGGAATAAGCGAATGGTACAATTTCTCTCTTTTTTTAATATACTTTTAACAACTTTCAACTTTTATATGAACAGTTTTTATCCACCTACTGTCACGCACCGCTCTTGTGCTTTTTACGATTCAATTTTCAATATACAGCGTTCCTGCGAGCCCGCTCCTAAATCCATTCACCTATTTCATGCGCCATAAAGACGCAACTTGTTCACTTTCTAGTCTGCATCACACAAATCTCACATAAAATAAAAATAAAAAACAGGCACATAAATATTTAACATGGCCTCTGTTTTGATGGGGGGGGGGGGGACCATTTGTGTCAAGTTACACAACAGACATGTCGAGGTGCAGCTCACCCACCCTGCAACGTTTCCTCCTAATATTTCATTTCTGGGTGCACATTATTTTCCCGCTCATTCAGAAAACGGCCCGTAAAAAAACAGGTGAAACCGCCGCGTTACAAACCGCGCACGTGGCGTGCGGACTGTAAAGAGCGTGTTTGCGTTGTAAAAGGAATACAGAACTCGTTGTGTGCAGGAACCTGCGGTCATTGCAGTCCATATGTAAGTAAACACAACCAAGCGCTTGAATCCCGTGGGCATCGGATCATCAGGGGTCTTTGGGCCCACGTGTGTTAATCAGAAGCCCCGCGCCCCGCTGAGGTGTTAATTCAACCGCCCTGTTACCCGAGAGGTGTAGATTAATGGATAAGGGAAGTCGACGCAAGGGTCAGCGCGATACGCCCCCCCCCCGCGCCCGACCGTGTTCGCCCGCTTGTCAGACACCGGCCGACCGACCCGGATTAAGCCGCCGGCTCCCCTCGCCGTAGCGCGCAGGTGAGAGGTCAACCGTTTACCCCGGTTCATTGGATCTCGCGTTTAGTTTTTTTTTTTTTTTCGAGGTGGGGTGGATCTGCATAAAGGCTCCGGCATCTGTATGCTGCGCGGGGGGTTCAGTCTGCACCGGGGGGGGGGGGGGGGTCCTGCACCGTGAGGAGGGGAGGTGGGGGGGGGGGAGCGGACGGGCAATGCGGGATCTGCCGCTGAGGATTACAGGAAATACACTTTGAGACCCGAGAAGAGATGAAGAGCAGCTTCACTGCTCCAAAACGTGGTGGATTTCGTTTCCCGCCCTTTTTTTTTTTTTTTTCTCCATTTAATCGGTTTCTTTTTTTTTAGATGTGATTTCAGCTGTGCAGCCGTATGAACCTTCGTACAGAGAGTGTTTTCTTCTTTTCAGGAATTTTCTTGGAGTGAGGAGGTCCTCGACAAACTAGAAGAAAGAAAAAAAAATAGAAAGGGGGCAAAACGGGATAAAGCGGCTTGTGGGGGAAGCATGAAAAACGCATGAAACACGAAAACTCTGCAAATTTGACTTATAACAAGCAAAATTACACCCTGCTGTCATTTAAATTATAGCTGCCCTCTATAAAGGTGTCTTTTTAGATGCATTAATTGAATTCGGCACTATTTCCCAATAATAATCTGTAAAGTTCAGCCGTCCATCCTTCACGAGATCCCCGCCGCGTACCGGAGGAGCATCTATTTCAGTGGCTTCATTTATTTTCATGATTCGCCGATAATGACGGCCATGCCGGCTGTACATCAGAATTAACCTTCATTTCACTGAGGTATATTACGATGACAGTCCCCGACGCGTTTCACCTACACAAAGGGCACTCTCTCCCCCTCGCACTCTCCCTTTCTCGCTCTCTCCTTCTCCCCCCCCCCCCCCTGCCTCCTCCGTGGCTTGCTGTGTAATAATCATCCTCGGCAGACCACGATTGCTGGATAGCCGATTTATTTTCATAGGAAATCAAGTGAGCGGCTCTTTCTTTCCATCGCTTCCTCTTTATGTCTCCCTCTTACAGCCTCCCCCCCCCCTCCCCCCCACTCCAAACAGATACACGCTTCGCTCCAGCCATGTTGAATGTTGAACTGGTACTTTTTCTGTCAATTAGGTGTTTTATTTAATCTCATCTAACTTTTTGCTCTAATAAATTGCAGCCCCCCCCCCCCCCCCCCCCCCCTCCCCACATCCCCCACCTCTTTTGATATCTCCAGCGTGGTTAATTTATTTTTTTGGACGATGCCGATGTAACAAAAGTCCTGCAAATTAATCAGGGGACATCAAGCGAAAGAGGGTCCTTCGCTCGCTCTCTGTCTCTAATTTCTATGCAAACCATTAAGTGTCAGATATAGATTCCGCCATTTGCTATGGTCTCAGTCAAAAGATTTCATTAGGGACCTGACGTCACGTTCTGAAGGCAGCGCCGGATCATTTCTGTCCTATTTTCTCCCTCATGAGCTCTTTGTTCTTCTCCCCGCTGTAGGATCCTGCCACTAAAAAAAAAGGCCCCTATGCAAATGACAATAATAGACTTTGCTATGCGCCGCCGCAACAGCATGATAGCCTATTTAGAGAGAAACCAAAGAAACATTCAATTTGTGGCATTAACCGCGGCACATGCAAAGGTTGCCAAAAAAGTGATTAAGAAATTACAGATTGGTCCTCTCTGCTTGAAGTTCTCTTTTTCCTATTCTTCCCCCCCCCCCCCCCCCTCCCTCTCTCAATGACATGACATCTGTAATGAGGAGGGCTGGTAATTAGAATATTCTGGAGAGGTGAACCCTGCTGGAGCTGGCAGCCGGAAGACTGATCTCTCTCTCTCTCTCTCTCTCTCTCTCTCTCTCTGCCTCAGTCTTTTTTCTCTATTATTTCTTTCCTATGTCATAAGGACCTGGACGCAGAACAGACAGAAAAACAGCTGTCTGATGACCAGACTCTCTGTGGACGTCTCTCACTCTTCTTTGTGTGTGTGTGTGTGTGTGTGCGTGTGTGTGTGCGTGCGTGCTTGTCTCACAGACGAGCTGTTCGGCGCCTCTCTGCCAGCAAATAAATATAATCAATCTCCCATTTACATACAAATAGGCTTCTCCCCTTCATCCTAATAATCTGCCCAGCATCCTCAGAGAGGGAAAATAATATTCACTCCACATGGCAATTTCGTATTTATCATTAGATGGCTTTATTGATTGTTTCTTTCTTTTTTTCTCTCTCCCTGGGATGAAAATTTCTCCACTTTATTTTATTAGAGGATATTGAAGGCACGTAAGGCCGACATGGCACATACGCTTCATTATTTCCTGCCCAGGGATGATTATGGTTATTGACACTGTCACGTCGGCGCCCCCCCCCCCCCCCCCTCGTCATCAGTTAACAGTGCTTACCACAGAGATCCAGGAAGCCGAGGGACGGTGAGGGGGGGCACGGGCGTTCAGAACATTATCATGGACGTTTAATGGTTGTAAACTGCGGGGCGCTGCACGTGTGCGGCTTGGTGTCGCTAATGCGGTTCATTCCACTTCGTGTCATGTCGATGATAGGGGGGTGACCGGCGGGGCCTTGACTGGGTGTCAATCCCACTTTGGACAAACAGCCCTTCTGTCACCAGCGCCAGAGGCATCCAACGCACTCGTCATACATGAAGAGAGAAGGAAAGGGAAGGAGAAGGAGTGGGAGACTTGAGAAAGTTAGGAAATGCAAATGACTATTACAAGATAGGAATAGACATCATTATGACTCTATTTCTCAAAGGGGCACTTTGCACAGTTTGGTTTCCCTTCTCCTCCCCCCCCCCCCCCACTGTTGGGGAAAATGTCTCGGCGTTTGTCTCCCCGTGATTGACAGCCAAACACATGTTTGTGAAAGTAAGGTGAGAAATGGCAAAGAATCCTCTGGGTGTCTGCATGCAAACGAGGGGTAGAATCTCACTCTGATTGCAATCAATAATGCATTTTTGCCATCTGTGGCGTAGTGACAACAGCCCCATATACTTCATGATAAAACAACTGCCGTTAACATGCTGTGTAATGAGCAAATTAGCTGCCACGGCTATTCTTGGGGACGGCTATCAATAACAACATCTGTTAGCCGGTTGATCTTGTGAACACAACTTGTCACATAATTAACTCGTCTCTCGTTAGCATGATTACTTTTCCCAAATAGGCCTCTTACACTTGGCTGGATGGTGTAATCTCTTATTTTCCGAGGCATGAGAAGAAACAGGGACGGTATTGCTCCAGTCACAGTCACAGTCCCCACCCCCCCGAACCCCCCCAATCTCCACTCGGCCATGTTAATTAGGTCTTAATGACCATTATTGACTCATTAACAGACATTTGGGGATCGTTTGGAGCCACACTGACCTCAAACAACTCAAATGCCATTCCATCAATGATGACCGTAACCTATTCAAAATGAGCTTCCCCCCCAGGTTCAGAAAGCTTTCTGAATAATTACCCAGCATGCCTTTAGATCAAAACCACTCACTCGGTACTGCGATGTCCGTGATTTCCTTTCGCATACTGTTAAATGGAGGTTTATGCTAAGAGGGGCTCGGCGGAATAAAGATCCTGCCCTTTTTGCTTCGGAGCACGAATAGACAAACAATTCAAACATTTTCGGGGGCACACGCCAAAACGACCCTCCTGTCGTCCTTTGGCGCCTCTCTTAGGAACCGGCTCGGCTTCAAAACTGATTGCGTAATCACGCTGGCGAAAAGTGGTTTGATCAGCATCTGAGTCGCTCACCGTCTAAAACAAAGAGACAAGTGGCGAAATGCTGAGTGAAGGTAAAGTAAAAAGATCATCAACGGCTGCTGACAAAGCGCTGCAATTAAGATGAATTGCGATCTGACAAAATGTTTGTCTGAGGTGTAAACACACAAGTCAACGGTACTGAAGGTTGCAGCGGGGGAAGCGCCAGAAAAAACGGATCAAAGCGTTTTAACAGCTTGTCAAAATCAAACGAGATCATTAAAAATGTGGAATTTACATGGGAGATTAGCACTGGAAGGGGAATTGGACTTTTGTTTTGATTAAGGAAGAAAAAAGCCGAAGAGGCCGGTTGTCTACGAAAATGTTTTGCATACTTTACGCTTGAGGCCATTGTGATAAGGTGAAAGGATGCTACTGATAAAACACTTTTAAAAACAACAAAAAACAGACAAGGAAGGCAAAAAAGGATCTTCACATCTGTGTGTGTGTGTATGTGTGTGTGTGAAATCTGCCTTGGAGCATGTAAGTGTACGGGTGTTGGTTCACCTGCTCATCACGAGCAACGTGAACATCTTGCAGTACCCCCACCTGGCAGAGGGTCAGGATCTATGATGGGACAGCACGCTGCAAAATGTTCTTTGAAGTCCTTATTTCAGCAAAATTATACATACACAATATGTACAAAAAAAGGGAAAACTTCATATCTAATTAAAATGATAACTGCATTCTCATTTTTCAAACTCTCATATCCTGAAGGCCAATTGGGATGAGTGCTCCCCCCCCCCCCCCCCCCCCCTCCCATAGAGCTCCTCTCCCTCTCTGTCTCCCTCTCTGTCTTTCCCTCACTCCACTGTGGCTCAGTGAACTGCTCCTACAGCAATATCCCATCATTACCATCTCCCCAGCTGAGCTTCAGCCAGCCATTATCATCCAGCATTATTAATCTTCTTGTCTTATCAACTTGCAAATCACAAACCATTGAGCCTTATGGCGCGGTTTGGGGTGTGCAGTTATTCATTTTGTAGGTCTACCTAGCCTCCAAGTCTTTCTAATCACCTGACGATTGTCACTCTCTCACCTTCCCGTGGCCTCAGTGTTCTGTAGCACCGGAGACCCGTCTTCTTACTCGCTCTCTCCTTCTCTCTGCAGCCCCCAGTAGGTCCTCCTTGGTCTATTCACAGAGACGTCCATTCGTCTCAAACATCCCGTCTTGTTTCGGCCTCGGCTGTACATGCAAACATATACAGAGAGACTGATATGTATCTGTGGCAGTTGCAACTGCAATCAAATGTTTTCTCCTTTTTAAACTTTTCTGGGTCAATTTATCGATCACCGTGAATGTTAACATTATCTAAATTATTTTTCAGCTGTATTTTATGATGCTTCGGTTTTTTTTTTTTTAAATGGCTGAAACTGACCTCTTATATTATTAGTATTAACATTAGTATTGAACATATTAAAGGTTGTATTTACGAATACCATTCTTACATTGTAGTTTATATACCAATGAACAACTTACAAAAAACAAACATGTAATAATAAAAATAATAAAATAATTGTAACGTAAATTAACTTTGGCATTTTACAGAAATTGTAATGCAGAATGCGTTCTTGCAACAAATTATATTTTGGTACTTTTTTTTAAAGATCTGAATACCTCCTATTTCACCAACCTACACCCTCTTTTGTTTGTTTTGTTTGTTTCAACCAGTATTTTTTAGACAAAAAACCCATCTTTGTCCGTACTCTACCTGTCTCTTGTGTCATTCTAAAAAAAAAAACATTTGCATTGAATACACTTTGGGTGGAAAGGAGACGTAGTAGGATACATTTTATTAATGGTGAGCATTACCATGCGTCTGCCCAGAGCTGACCTCTCTCCCTGACACATTGGTCCACAATGTTTCTCTCATCTCTCCCTCACTCGCTCTCCCTGCTGATATTAGTATTCGAGGGAGGAACAGACCTGAGTAGGGAGGCAAAGAGAGGGAAAGTTTCTTTAAAGACACACCATTGACCCCTGATTCTTGCTCTCACTTGAGTTTGCTTTTCTTCAGGGCTAAAATATTCACACCGAAAAAAAAAAAGCCATGGCTCCGCTACTTGAGGAGAAATGTGTATAAGAACATTGCGAGGAATGTGTGTTCCTGTGAGTGTGTGTATCCGGATTTGCATTTCCTTTGAAAACTTTGCATGATAAATCACCTTTTTTTTCCCCCCCATAGCTCATTAAGCGCCATACAACAGGTACCGGGCATGAAATATTTAGCAGAAGACAAAGTGTTTCATGTGCTCCTATGGACCCAGCTATTACCCAGGCCTTTCGCATAACATCCGCTAAAAACAGCCCACCCTTTGATCTTCATTAATATCGTTTGGTTAAATATTTCAAACATGCTTTCGTATGTTTGATTAACATCTTTCAGAATTATTCAGTAAAACAGAGTTTAGCAATGAACGTTCAACTGCTAATGATGAAATTACGATTACCCCCCCGTCACTATCAATCCAATGCCATTCAGTAAAGAGGGGTAATATTTCATTTGATCAGTAATATATGGCAATGCATACTGGACAGTTCATGAAACTTCGTGGATCAACTTCCCTCCTGCATTCCAATATGTGCTTATAAGCCCTGGGTATTAATATTCGCATTGGGCGTATTTTAGAGCACATCTCAGAGCACTGCGTGCTCGACATTGTAATTTCCAAGCTTATCTAATCAATTCTGCAAGCTCCATCGGCCTCATATCAGGCTTCGTGAAATAAATCAGCTCAGTAGCACCTTCAGAACACTTATAAATAATGAAAAACAGCTTTTAAAAAGAAAGAAGCGCTTAAGGAAAGAAAGTGTTGATTAGAAAAGTGCCTTTTATCCGTGCCTTCAAATCTTTCACATTCTGAAGATGCGGAGGACTCCGGGCAAACGGCGACGAATAAAGTACCACTATCTGACCAGAAAAAGTATTAATTTTTGAGATAAAAAGTGCTGACAGCACAGAATGAGCCAGGTGGTACTTGGATGGATGCGAGCGCTGAAGATGAGATGAGGGCCCGGAAACGTCACTTTCATCTCCCGTACGGAGCTGTCCTTGAAAACTTCTCTGAACTCTGCGCTGTCTGGAGATCACCGCGACGCGTGTCTTGCCATTTCATTTCGTGGGTGCAACTCATGCAACGCGTGTCAAAACCACAGTTTGACCCAGATGGTTTCAGCAGATCCGCCGGACCTAATAGTCCCTATTGTCTGAGGGAGAGAAAGTTGGAAAGCCGGGTTCAGGTAAAACGGAAAGCCGGGGGCGAAAAAAAGGGAAACTTTAACATGGTTAACAGCATGTGTCCTATTTTGTCACGCTGTTGCTATGCAGGGGTAGGCGGGAGATGGGCAGGGGGAGCGAAAATACTGAGATTTTATGCCCGTCTATAAATTAGGAGCCGTGGGTTGATGAGCAGTGAAGGAGAGTCGTGTCTGAGACAGAGAGAGAGAGAGAGAGAGAGTCTGTGCTACTATAGCAGCCAGATGATACATTACACACACACACACACACACACACACACACAATGATACACTGAAGTCTTGATGACAGTTATCCTGTGAGGGCTGTTATAGAAAAGACTGCTGGGCAACACACACACACACACACACACACACACACACACACACACACACACCACTGGCAGGCACTGAGGCCCTGGTGCATCTCCTCCGGTGAGGATTTGCATTCTGCTCCTGGCAGGTCGACCGACAAATTGCCCAGGCAGCCGCGGGAGACGGAGGCTCTGGCTGAGGGGAGGGACGCTGCTCGGGGAAAGCGCCTCATGCGTCCGATACCCCCGGTGGAAGCGCTCCTGCATCACACCTCACGTCCACGGGCGGGACTGATAGGGGCGGACAGGCAAGGGCTGTCTTTTGGAGGACCCGGAAGGGCCTGCCGGCCGCAGCCGGGCCCCCTCTCCCCCCCCCGGGGCTCGGAGGCCAGTGTCGCCCCCGCCCCTCTCTCACCCCGCCCCCCTCCAAGCTCGCCTTAGGCCAGCAGCCCCGGGGCTATCGTTCACAAATCAGCCCCCGTTTTCCCAATCAAAGATGCCGACTGGGGGAAACTGGCCCAAAGTGCTGCTTAGTGCTTTGAATAATTCAGCACCAGAAATGTGGTCACAGGAACGGACCATCCACAGAAATTAGAGGAGAAAAAGATACCGGGAGACCACCGCAACCCTCGCCCTGACCACACTGATTTCAGAAAAAAAAACGCAATTCAAAAGTCAATTTCAATCTTTAATCAACCGATCAAATGAACGGCAGAGAAACAGGAGAGATGAGCAAGTGCTAGCACACTGTAACGCATGAGGATCAAAGGGATTCTTTTTCTTTTCTGATCCCTATATTTTTACATGATTAATGATTGAGGGCAGTTTTGCAGCCCTATTAACAAGCTCAAGTTAAATAAGGCTGACGTAAAAAGACTAATGTTGAAACTGCTGGTAATATACTAAACTCGGTTCTAAGATTCCCGCTGAACTGCATTTAGCAGCTACTCTCCATCAAAGGGTGAACTTGAGAAAAGACGTGCTCTGCCCACAAAACGCGAGTAAAATTAGGATTAGAAAAAAACCCGATTAAAAACGTCACAGTCGGCATTTGGACCAACTCAATACAGTTCACCTTGGGGGCACGTGCACAGTCAGAAACACAGTCAAACGCAAATAGCTTGACACAGAGTCCCCCGCGTTTAGGCTGATTAAGTCGTCTAATTGTTACCAATTGACCCCGGTCCGAGGACTGTGCTCCCAGTGTCACGGCCCAAATCCCCATTTGATGTCGTTCCCTGCATGCCCAGGTCCCCATGGCCTAACGTGCCTTCCCCTGCCAGATCGAGCCAACCCTCTCCATTCGGGGGGAGAAAGGAGAGAGAAAGGAGAGCCGGGGTGAGGGAGAAACGAAACACATCCCCAGGGGGGAAAAAAAAGAGTGGTGAACGCGGGGAGGCGACTGTGAGCGCAGGATGGGGAGAAGGAGGTGCGAAACAAATGGTTAATGTTACCCACAAGTGCCAGTCTCTGTGGCGCAGTGGTTTTTAATATATGTGTGTGTGTGTGTTCATCAGGTACAGTATGTACATTCCCAGCATCCCCCGTGTGTTTGTTGCCACGCTGCCCTCTCTCCCTCGCCTTAATGAGGCTGGACGCGTGGCTGCCTCGGCACCTGCCGTGGGTGGCCACGGGGTTAATCCCGCCCGGCTTCCTCTCTCACTCCGTCTTCCATCTCTCTATCTCTGCCACGCCTGTGGGCTGCTGACGGCAGCAGGCAGTTGCGCGAGAGAGGGCGACGAAGGAGGGAGGGGAGGTGACAGGAGGCGCAGGAACCCCGGGGTTCCTGCCTCCAGCACAGCAGAATGAGTTGTACCAGACGCCGCTGGATACCCGACAAGCGGACGCCTTCATAAATTACCAAATGAAGATTGATGGTGCGAACCCCTCACCTCGTTTTTTGTGTCGCCGTGCAAGGCAGACGTGCGCTTTGGGCAGGAGGGGGGGCGGGGGGGGGGGGGGGGGGGGGGGGGGGGGCGGACGCGCATGCACACCTAGGCACGCAGGCACAAGGTACACAAGAAGAAGAAGGTGAAGAAAAAACATGCTGTACACAACCAGGGGAGTCCTCTGGAGCCGTTATCATGCGCCGGGTGAAAGGGATCTAGGTGGGCAGTCAGACTGCTGATGCAGACTCCATTACAGGTCCTGTCAGCGAATGGCCTGTTATTTACGCAGGGCCAAGGAAACCGAAGAAACTGCATTGTGAAGTGACTGTGTGCACCCAAAACCAGGACAGACCTGAGGGGGTTAAAGCGGGCGCGCGTGTGACACCGGCTCAACGCAACCACGCTTTTTCACCTCGCTGGATAAAGGGCTGGATTTCAGCGGGAAGGACCGGTTGCCATTCGCTGGAGATTGATGCCTCTCCATCTGATGCGTAAAGATCATCTGTGTCAACCCCCCCCCGCCACCCACCACCACCCCCCTTCGCGAGCCCACGGGCGCCGTTAAAACCATCCGCCTCAGCAGAACGTCGGCAACACACGCGCTCAAGCTAATCGACTTGTGAAATCAGAACAATGTCCCTCACACGCACACTCATTTCTCTAAAATTGTTTTTTTTTTCTTTTTCCCAGGGACAGTAACCTTGTCTTGCAATTTCCTTACTCAACAGACCTTGTTACGGAGGGGGGGGGGGGGGCGCTCTACCACTCCCACCTCCGCCGAAAGGTCAGCGCTGTCGCAGCCGATCTCATTTCAACAGGAGCCTGCTCCGTTATGATCGGTGGGGGAGAGGGGGGGGGGGGGCCATTACCGTAAGCTGGTTCACAAATTGCCGCGGTAAGGGATGATGGAATGAGGGCCGCGAGGTGGTCGCTGGGCGGGATCCAAGACAAGGGGGACCCGCCAGACGGAAATAGAAAAGGCGCGAGCGGTCACGCGGGCCCTCGTGCAGACAACAAGCTAGCCGCCCGCGGTCAGAAGGGGCGCCGCGAAGGCGTCCGCCTGCCACGCCGCCGCCGCCGCCCCCCCCCCGACAGCCGCCTCCGAGCCCGCCGCGCTCGCTTTTGATGAACGGTAAATTGGCGGCGCTCCAAATGAGAGACGGGGAGAGTGAGGGACGGGCGGGAGAAAGCAGCAGCGCACCCTCCTAACTCGCTCCTTAAAGGAGCCTTTTACACGTGTAGACACACTAGAATGACTTGAGGGCCTGTCAGCACGCTGGAAAAAAAAAAAAAGGAGCTGAGAAGTGGAGGATGAGAGGAAGGAAAAGTCAAATAAATCTGACTGATACTCCCCTCCGTCGGTTGGCCAAAATGCCAGATGCAATGTAAATCACGATGCGCTGACTGTCCGTCCCGGGCCGAGCTGACATTACCCCACCAGCTGTCTCCGCTTTACGATTGGCCCAATCATCTCATCAAGAGGCACAGGCGCAGAGATGGATGTTTATTCAGAACCGCTAGACATATTTCAGTTACGCAACCGGCGATAGAGACACTTTAACATTAGTCAAGGCCCTGTAACTGAACCCGGGATAATTTAATATGCCATATAGGGGACACGAGGAGACCGAAAACGTTTCCAGCATAAGTCATTTATCTCCATCCTATCTAAAGCAATGGCCAAGTAGGTTGAGAGAGGGTCAAGTTCACGGCTCCTAATGGTTTGACATGCCTTAATATTCCTCTTAAATATTAATACTGTGCACATTTGATTTCCACACGGTCGCTATAATGTGCCATAAAGGGTACCCATTCAGACCTTATAGGCTGCATGCGTGAGGTCCGACTCTTGAGGTGCGCAGTAATGACAGAAGGTAAAGAAATGTGCCGGTTGAGTTTCTGGCAGAAAGTCAATGTTGCATAAACTTCTGTCCAGATGCAACTTGACACTACGAGAGCTCGCCACCCTCGGAAAAAAAACAGAGCTACTATTCTGAGAGCAACGGAGGGAAATGGCGAAATGCATAATGTCATGAACATAATAAGCAGTATTATTGCAACTATTAAACTGAAGTCATAAGTCAGATCCAAATGGACAAAATGGGAGGGACAAGGCAGCCAAGGGAAATTGCAAAAAAAGGACAAATTCCTTTGGCTTTCTTCCCAAGCAGCCAGCATTAGCAACAGAGCGAGCACTGTTTTCTGCCCTGCTTTTGACCCTGGGGAGAGTACCGACTTCACCCAGCCGTCAGGACTACGCAACCTCATGTATATTTCCACAGGTGAGCAGTTAAAAATGTTCCAAAAAGCAAAGCACTTTAGTAATGAATTACTAGCTGCTGTCAGGTCCCCAAAACATCTTCCAAATCTACATAACCAAACCGAAAAAAGATATATGTGTGTGAAATACAGCATATATATATAGATAGATAAATAAACCCCACAAAGCCATAGTGTCTCTCTGCTCAACAGAGAAATAAAGGCAAGTTTAAATAATTCCGCAGAGCGGCCGGCCAATAAATTTCCGTGCAGAGGTTAATTTAGTGAGGGGAAACCTCGCCGCAATTACCTTGTTCCATGCCTCCCCTGCGAATGCCCTCAGGGCCCCGTCTGAAATGTCACCCCGGAGGAGGGATGCAGGGCTGCAGGTTTGGCGCGATGGAGACCCACCTCCAGAAGCAGCCATGAAAAACAAGGCAATCAGGACAGGCTAAATGCAACAACAATGGAGTCCTATTAGTGTCCATCACCAGAGAGGGTGAAATTACTCTCCTTCAATAATCATCCTCTCCCTTATTATTTTCATCAGACTTTCTATATGAATGTACTTTGAGGAGGCAGGGGCGGAGGGATGTGTAGACGACAAAGAAAAGAAGAGCAGAGACTCACTATGACGGTAATACTACGTTTAAATGTGTACTTTTTATCTAATGTGATCAAAAACGGCAGGAAGTAGCTGATCACATTAGCAGAGATCAACCACTTTCTCCTGTTCCAAATGGCACGCGCTTATTTGGGTTCCGCGATCGGCGATGTCATGCAGCCGGGGTCCTATTTCATGTCATTTTGCGGATCACTGACAAGAGTGACTTCCCACTCCCTTCATCATCCACCATGCTTGCCTGCCAATACACAGGACTCTATCTTTATCACACTCCCATAAGCTCTGGGCCCGCCTCGCTATATATCTACTGCTGAGATCTGGGATGCCTGTAATTACTGCACTATCTACTCAAATCAGCCCCGATCCAAATCTTTATTTCCCCGAGGCCCCCGGCCAGGCGCCTTGCTAGCTTTTACCTCCCAGGAAGACACAGCCCGACGCCGGTGCTTTTTTTAATCAGGCCTCGACTCAAGCTGTTCCAGCGGAGAGAGGGAAAAAGACGGTCAAGCTGTGCCAGTGCTTTTTAGAAGGTGAAAGGTTCCAGCAAAGTTTTGCCCAAATATAAACACTGACAGGCAGTTAATTCAAAGAGGACACTTTTTTTTTTTTTTTTTTGTAAGTCAGGTGGGAATCATACACATCCTTTTATAAAATGGCTCATGACACACAGTTGTCGGACATTTGAAAACTCCAGATGGAAGTCATTAGTGAGCTACGGAGTCCTGTAATAGTATTCGGCACTAATGACACAACAAGGAATTACCAGCAATAAGATGGAAGTTAGTTAAAGCACCTCAGCTGTATTGGGACAAATCTTTTTTATCGGGCATGCTGAGGATCTGACACGGATGCTAATATTAGCTGAAATAAACACGTTTTCCATGTCCCATGTTTCAATGTCAGCGCACGATAAAAAAACATAATCAAGCCAGAGAGGAAGTAGCTCATTTGCACTTCAGAGCTTGATTTAGCAATCTCTGCAGGCCTTTGCTTATTTGCCCGCTTCCCCCCCCCGCCCTTCTGAATTAAATGCTAACAAACCCGAGCTGCAGGAGTCCAAAGGCTCGGCATTAGAATTTATGAACAGTTTAAAAAAGAGACATAAGCAAAGGCATTGACGCAAACAGCATCAATATTTCACAACTCGTAACATTTCCCCTCTCATGTACGCTTAAATCCTCATCTGGAAATAAGCGGCGCTTTAAACTCGACCCGGTTCGCTAATTGATTTGGACTGTTTGTAGAAAAATTGTACGAGCGAGATCCGATGCCCCCCCCCCCCCTCCCTCATCCTCCTCCTCCTCTTAGAGAGAAAACATCTCCACTGAGGCTTTTAATGGTGTATGTACAAATAAATTCAGCGTATTTGATCATCCTTCAGCGTATCGGGGCTACATTCAATGAATGTGCCAGGCTGAAGTCTCTTCACTGTCAAAAGAATTACTCGCTACCCTCGGAGAGGATGTGATAACATTGTAGAAACTGTAGCTTGTCTGGTGCTTCAGGAGGAAACTCGCTTTCGTTTTGTGCGACGCCGAGTTAAAACAGACGTTTCAAAAAGGAACAGCGGACTGATTCTAGCTACAGGTATTAAAACAACACCACGCTTCATCTCGTGGAATTATCACTCGTCCCTCCTTATAAGACACATAAAGCCCAGCTCATTTATAAAAGTAACAGCCCCGGCATTTATTTGACACAGAGTACAAAAAGTCTATGTACCCTTGTGAACGCGTGCCAGAGAAATTAAACAAGCAGCTCGAGCAAACACAAGGGTCTAATTAGGTACACAAATTCAAAGGACATAATGTATGAGGAGGATGGGGGGGGGGGGGGGGGGAAATGTTAGGTTAATGCCGCGCAAAGCAGGAACTCACCCGCTGATTTGGGCCCGGAGAGCGGGCGCGAGTGTGCAGCATCCTGAAGGAGCTTTTGAAGTGAGTATTGTATCAGAGGCCCCTGCTACAAATCACCTCCTCGCTGCCCAAACACCACACACACACACACACACACACACACACACACACGCTCAAGTACATGCATACTTGTAGCCAGGCCCGCACGCCTGCAGCAATATTAAGGAGTGAGAAGTGAAAATAACGAGAGGAGAGCAGCGGAGATGAGAGAGAATAATGGAAAGAGTGGGTCCTCTCTCCCAGGTAGGAGCTATGGAGGACACCCATTTGTTTCTTTCTCTTTTCTAGCCGCTATGGAAAGCAGAGAGTTGTGCCGATGCATGTTGGGATGTGTGCCTCCTCATGCCAGCGCATTCCCTTATTTTCTGCGTCTGCGGCGGTGTGATTGCGACGCTAATCAAAGCCCCCGAAACTTGCACCACCGCAGAGGGATGGCGCTTTACATCTCTCCGCGCGGCACAGGCGGCGCCGCTAAAGGAAAACATAAAGACCCGTGAAATCCTCCTCCTGCTCCCCGTTCTCCCTCCTCTCTCAGGTGGGATCGCTCATTAAGAGATCGCTGTACAGCAGGTGTTCGGTCACAGAGCACTGAAGGAGGGGTTTGCTTGAAGTGGCAGAAATCACAAAGTGGATCGGAACGTACAGACGGGGGACCGCAAACACACACGCACACACACACACGCGCAAATATGTGTAAGTAAGTGCTCGCAAACACCCTCAGGGGGGGTGCTGGGAGGGGAGGGGAAGGGAGGGGAGGGGTGGGGGCTGGAGGGACATCTGCTTGGAGGAGAGCCCCTGAAGATCTGACTAACGGAGCCAGGGAGTCCTGCCTCTGCTGATCCACACACACTCACACGGCAACAAAAGCTGGCAGGGAGGAAAAAGCAAACGAAAGAGTGTATAAAGACGTAGGAATCGCTCGAAACGGTAGGAAGAAAAAAACAGCGAGACCGAGGAGGAGGACGGGAAGTCTCGGGTAACACCAAAGACTCTCCATCGTGTTCTCTCACCACATTATGATAATGCAATAAACCCTGCAGAAAGGCAGGTCGCGGTACTTGTAATTTCCTCTCTCCTGCTCGGGATTCATGTAAATGCTGGCGCCTGGCTCCATAGGGGGGGCCGCAGCACCGCCTGCGCCACTCTGAGCTGCACCAACGAGATAATGGCAAATGTGTTTGCAGGGGATGCTATTTTTACGCAGGGATGCCAGATCCTATTCCTTCACCCCCATTTTTTTCTTTTCTTCTCTCGATTATTTCCTTTTCCTTTCCGCCCTCCAATCCCATCCCGCCCGCCCAATTCAATTATAATTCAGCCAAAGTAAGTACGAAAGTACAAAAAATCAATTTATCATGCTTCAGAATCAGGTCTGCTGTTCTTTTGTGATGGAGCAGCGGCGGTTAGATCGCTGAGGCCCTGTCTCGCAACTGTAGTCGGCTTTTGTCTCCCTCCAGTCCCACGGAGGATGTCGTCTTGTCTTTGCCGCCAGGGCCCTGACATCCCGCGTGTGTGTACGTGTTTGTGCAGGAATCCAACATGTGTGCGATTGTGTGTGTGTGTGTGTGTGCATGCTTGTATGTGGGGACCACTTGTCATTCCCAGGGTTGAAGCACACTGAGGCCCGTGTCTCTGTGTGTTTACAGCTCCGGGGGCTTGTTGCCTCCTGACTACAAGAAAGACTGATGAATAAATAACACCCAACTCTCTCTAGCGCTCTCCCACACTCTCTAAGGCATTCGAGTTTGTGTGTGTGTGTGTCTCCATATGCGTCTACATGCGCGCCTGTAGCAGCATCTATGTTTGTGACTGCATGTGTCACAACGTACGTGCGTGTGTGTGTGTGTGTTTTTGTCTTCGGCATCTCTCAGTGGACCAGGCTACCCCTTCATGTCGCTTGATTCCTGGCCCCTCTTGGCAGGAAGCCGTCAGAGCGGGAATGCCGGGGACAAACACACGTATGGAGGGGAAAACATCCTCTTCATCGGTATCCATCGGTAGGAACGTGCACGGGGCGACGCGTGTGCACGCGCATGCTCACGCCAGCGTGCGTGCGTGCGTGTAGCCCAAGTCGAACGCGGGATGGCGAGACATTTATTGAAATTCTCCTGAGCAACACTCCAGCCTGTCTCCCAGGGTAGCCCCTCATTAGCCCTTAGCCCGCTAATTGAACTCTCCGACAACTGCAGCAGGCCACCTAAATGGCATTTATTTATCCGGGCTGGACCTGCATGCACATACGCAGTGTGCATGTTATTACCTTGGCGGAGGAAATCAAATGCAGGCAATTACAGTCGATGCCTAAGCAACAAATAGAGGCCCCTTTTCATATAATCTTTAAGTGATTTCTTTTTCTTCCGCAGCGGCCATAAAAGAGTCTCTTGCTAGCACTACGGCGGCTCAATATTCATTTGTCTCTTGCGGCTGCTTATGGAACGTGAGCAGGGGGGGGAAGTGGTTTTATTTACACGGCATTATGTTACATCAAGTGGTTGTGTTCAATTAGGGAAGCCGTCACAATGGTTTTAAGTCTCTAATACAGTGTGCTGAAAGGGACCATGACTTGCTAATAGGGTGTAATTCCTTCTGTATCTGCATCCGTGTGCAGCGGTGGGGAGGGAAAGAGGAGAGGGGGAGGGGGGGGGGGGGGGGCAAATCCGTATCATCAGTAAAAACAATGCATCAATTAAGCAATTAGCGAGGAACAAACTGGGCAGCTTTCCAAACCCTCCCAATAAGGCACTGTGCCAAGGGGGCTTGTAACGTTCATTATGCCCACATCACAGAGATGGAAAGAGAGAGAGAGAGAGAATGAGGGAGGCTTGTCTTTCATTTGTAAAGTGGAGGCATTTGTCTGCCAGCATGGAGACGTTTTGTTCCGCCAGATGTGCTTTTTAGCGAGGCCACATGGTCGGTCAAGACTGGGGAGAAGGTATGTGTGTGTGTGTGTGTCAGTGAGTGCCAGCGTGCGTGTGTAGGCGGGGGAGGGAGGGGGGGCAGAAGGGGGGAGACACCAATCGGCCTCCTTGCTTCCATCTGATTAATTAAGACTTGAAAGGGGCCCAGTGGCAGCAGGGTTTTAATTGTGGTAATTGGGGTTAATAAGGTGCCATTACATACGCTGATCACAAGTATTGTTTCATCCAGACGGGTAAATTGAGCGGGGTTAAACACTGATGGTAGAAAGGATGGGAGGAAAAGGAGGGCGGCGGTGGGGGGGGACTTGGCAGTCAGACATGCCACTTGTTTCTGCATGTTAACACCATGTAGCTGCTGTCCGGATCTGAAAGGCCCGTACGCAGGGAGCTGAAGGTTTGGAGCTAATTAGTAAACCTGTTGTGGTTGGATCCAACATTTCTAAATATGCAGTTTGATCACATTTCAGACTGGCTTGTTTAACGAAAACATCTTACGATTATTCATACCATAACTGTACCATTATCAGCGTACTCAAATGCTGCAACAATGGCCGTTGCACTGCTCGATTAGCTTGCAAATCATGTTTTTTCAAAAACCAAAAACAGGTCCATAAGATGGAGAATAATAATCAATATCACTTGATTTTTGTTTTGAACATATTTAGATTTATGTTTCTACAAACCACAAGATTTTTTTTACTTAATGTTCTTTATTTTGCTAGTATTCTGGTAAATACGGGTTTCCTTCATCTATAAATCATGAATTAAAGCAAAACTATATTACGGCGCTAACTTAGATATCTGAGAACAACTCAAGTTATAAATGTTGATGCGTAGTGAATACAGGGAATTACTATTCCTTATTTATGCACTATTTGGGAATTTTGGGGGAATGACTAAATCTGACCGATTGCTCTGCTGGAAGTTTATTACCATGGCAACGCTCAAGCTTTGAAAAGCGTCTCGGTCAATACACCTGATCATAATGAAAAAACACCTAAAAAATTACAATAAAAGCACTGCAATAAGTGCACTGGCTCCGGCGTCAAGATTTCTCTCTTTCAATCTTTCCTTTTGCAGCAATTAGAATCCCAGCGAAATTCTCCCATTAGCTTGACTGGAGTCGAACCACATTCTGCCTGACATTCTTCCACAGAGTCACCAGAGAGCACCTGAGTGTGGCATTACGTGCCCGGGATAGAAATGAGTTTTTTACTCTGTCCTTTTCAGACTGTCTTGATTATATATGGCTAATTAAGTGGTCCGAGTATGATTAATGCATACAATGCAAACACTTTAAGATGTGGGGGAAATCCGTGCTATTCTTATTTCAACAGATGTGT
The DNA here is from genome assembly GCF_949316345.1 of Pungitius pungitius. Classification (NCBI taxonomy): domain Eukaryota; kingdom Metazoa; phylum Chordata; class Actinopteri; order Perciformes; family Gasterosteidae; genus Pungitius; species Pungitius pungitius. The sequence continues at coordinate 7,054,464 of NC_084901.1, forward strand.
ACTTCTGCCTCTGATTTAGAGTATTAACAGTCTCGTTTTTTGGGGGGGGCAGGAAGAAATTCTCCAGGCCACCATCAATCTAGCAAAGACTTCCTCACCCCCCCCCCCCCATCTATGTCTATTTAAAAGCTAACACTTCTAAGCTATTAGCATTAGTATCTGTAAATCATTCTTAACACAGGCTTAAAAAAAAAGGACAAAGTTCAACTCTCACGAATGAGGAGGTGAAAAGAAGGTACAATGTATACACATCCTGAATCTTTTTATGAATAAAAAAAAAGTACTGCGTCACATCCCCCCTCCCCTCACACAGTGGACAGTCATTTTGGGTGTGCCTGAGTGATTTGAGCTAACTTGGCAAAGCTCTGTGGAGTGTGTCTTCTTTACCTGCTGACAGCTCGCACGGGGAAAAGGAAGAAAGTGAAAAGACGGCTCATCCCCGGTGGGGTTGTGCTGTCCCGCGCTCTACCTTTCTGTCAGGTTGCCCAGTGGAGAGACAGAAGAACGCCAGGCCAATTAATCAAAGTCAGATGTGGCTGGATGCCTTGAGTCACTCATGATCCCTGTCCTTCCCGCCGCTTACCCACACACACACACACACACACACACACACACAGACAAACACAGCATAGACTCTCTTTCTTTCTTTCTTGTGCCATTTCTTCACCTGTCTTTGTGTCAGAACTAGAGAGTGTTTCAAGAATACTCGTGCGTGCACACACGCATGGCGCACCACTGCTGCATGACACACAGATATTGCATTACTGTGCTTTTCGGGACCTTCGGTACCTGCACTTCTTAAATTGACCATAAACTCACGCATTGACCTTCAAGTAGCCGCGTAAAAGCACCGAGGATCAGCGCGACGTCCTCGCTTTTGAAGGATTTTGCTCATCTTTATGTGGCGGGTGACTCCAGGTCCCAGCGGCTGAGACGAGTGTAATCTTGTCAACGGGATGTAAAACAGTGAGAACCTGCCTCCCCAGTTACCAAAAACGCACACCGATCCTCTCCCTCGTCTTCCTTGAATTTGTCAAAGTGGCACTTTAGCTTAAAAAAAGCCAATTTAAGAAACAGCAGATTTAGAGGCGCCTCGTTGTCTCTTGGTGTCACTGCCACATGGTGCTCATCTCTCCTTTTCTTTCTGACCCGTCTGACTCGTTGACATAGGACGGCAGGAAGTTCCCTTTTGTGGGTTATGACACATTGTGTAATCAAATTATCCAAATATAAAATGCATTATGGTTTTTGTCAATGCCGACACACACACACACAAGTGTGTACTCCAGTAGGGGAAATGTTTTAAATACAGTGTCCATTTGACTTTAAAACTAATGTGCAGATACATTTAATGTTCCTAAGCTTGAAAGAAATGCTGCCATCTCTCTCTCTCTCTCTCTCTCTCTCTCGCCACAAGTGTGCTGTTGGTTTCTATACTATAAACTGCCCCAAAAACTATAGTTTAAAACTCAAACTGTGCATATTAGTTTACAATTTTCTTTGCTTATTAGTTTGCTTCTCTTATATATTACTGATAACTTCTCACTCATCGCTTTGTTGAAGTAATATTGTTTCCCAGAGTTCAACAATACCGGCTCTATCATGGTCTAAGTAAGGCATGTTTTCAAAAGAAGCCACTTTACCAGGACGTGTATATTTACACACACTCTTGGTTTCAGGTTGAAGACTGAGCAGTTTACATGACATGAGTTGGGCTGTTCATTATGGATATAAGGGACACAGATTACAGCTGTGATTTGCAATTCAGTGGAAAGAAAAGCATGATTGGGGGATCCAATTCATATGCGAGGTGACATTCAATGCAATTATATGGAAGTACAGCAGGTTAAAAGTGACAGGCAGCCCAGGACTCCTCACTTCCTCCCTTTTGCCACCCCTCTCTTCTCTCCTCTCCTCTCTCTACCTACTCCTTCATTTTTCCATTCCACCCTCCCCTCCCTTGGCGCTGGATGAAGCTCTAATGGAGTCTACAGGGAGCCAGCATTTACCACATCTGAGGCAAACAGGCAGGTCTCTCCTCTCCTTTCTGTCCCACCGAGGGCCTGTCTCTCCTTCCCTCTATTACCGCCATCTCCAACGGCTTCATCGGCGGGGAAAAAGCCCTCGACGTTCCATCGTCTGCCCCGGTGAGCCGCGCGAGCCGGCCTGAGTGTTCTTCTGCCTCTCTTTGATGTGTGCCGGTGTTCAACAAGCTCCCTTCTTTTGTCGAACGGCACTTCCGGGACACCTGATTTTAGACGGAGATAACAGCCCCATTGTGGAGGAAAAAAAAAAAAAAAAAAAGGAAGGTAAAGAGAGAGAGAGGAAGAATAAAAACCCATCGGCTGTGACAGCGATCCATGATCCTCCACAACGGAGCCACCGGTGCGTTTATGCGCATTTTCCACCGCCCTCCGTCTAAACACAGTCGACTCCTGTTGCAGACCCCGGGGGGGGGGGTGATGCACAACAACTTTTCTGGGTCTTCCTCACAAAAACCCAGAGCGCGCGGCGCAGAACAATGGCGGGTGAGTCCGACGGCGGGCCCGCTCCAGATAGAGTGTTGGCCGTGCAAAACAGACAATGACCTTTAAAAGACAATATGCTAATAAATAGCCGTGGCGAGGGCCCAGGCACTCCACACAAAAGGGACCTTGGGAAACGGGCAGGGTTTTTAATCAGGTGCAGCGCTCTTAAAAAGAGCCTATGGCCACATAATTGATCCCAAAAGGTAGGCCCCCGTACAGAACCTGGGGATGCCGATTGGTTTACTATAAAGAACTAATAACACTCTTTGTTTTTTTTGCTCTCCGGGAGGATGGGGGATTTAAATCTACTGTATATTCTTGCGCTACAAAGGCCACAAAATGGTAAGCATTTTAATGATGAAAATGTTTTGATGTCTTACACCTACTGAATATGGAAGAAGGACGGGGTGTGTGTTCTGGCCCTCCAGTGACGATGCATAGGCAAACCAATATAATAAGCTAAGATGAAAAAGGCAAAGCGAGGGAAAAAAAAAGTTTGTGTGTGTGTGTGTGTGTGTGGGTGTGTGTTTGGGGTGCGGGGGGTTAACTTTCATGCCAAAAGTGCTTGGTCCTTGGCTAAATGTGCTGCTACTGCTGCTGCTGCAGCCATTTTGCCTGGAGTTGTGAGAATATGCCACTATATTAGAATTCCATCAGCATTTCTGTCGCCTCCATAGCAGAGTATGCACACACTCCCACACACACACACACACACGCACACATTGTCTGAACTGATTCTGCTGGGATACAATGTTGTTTCACAGGTTAAAGACAAAGGCAAATGCAAATTGCCCACTGCTACAATACAAATCAACATAAAGCTTCGGGAAAAGGGAGATGAATTATCTCTGCAACAATTAATCTCCTCCTTCCCTCGTGAGTGCCGCCATTGATTTTGCGATAAAGATGAGATAAATGAGCGCGGCGCCTGCCAGTGGTTTCGGTGGCTGCCAAAGCGCTGCTGCTGACTGAAGTTAGTCATAGCCTTTGTCTGACACAGCAACGTATTCACATGCGAACCCTTGGCAGGAGAAAACACATCTTAGCTAAACTGCGGTTTACACTGATTACAGGCTTGCAGATGCTGCCGATTCCGTCGCAGAAAAACATTACACGAGGAGGAGGGGGTCCGACAACTTCCAGTCGTCAGGTGAAACCGCAGAAGCCTGCTCCTGGCAACTGCCGGGCCTGGTTGTGTTGGCTCTGGTGTAAAGAGAGCTCATACATTAAACTAGGATCTGTTTTTTATGAAGCTGCGCCGCAGCTTCTACGCTCAGTTTAACGCTTTTTGAAATTTAAACTCCAAACAACGGGCGGTTCTGGAGTCTGGTTTGGTGGAAAAGGACAGAACCCCCTTGTCTTAAGTCTTGAATGGGAAATAAAAATGAAATAAAGATCATGGACTGGTTTTTAAACGTCTGACCTCTTTGTAACGGTGAATCGGGTAATTGCATTATACTTTCCAGAGATCATCTTTCTCAGCTCGATAAACGGGACAAACATCAACTCAAAATGAAATGCTACACCGATCAAAGCACGATACACCAATGTATTCCTTTGCAAGTACAAGAATAAACATTGAGGAAAAAGAGCAGGGCAAGAAATCCAAACTATTTTTTGTCGTGGCGCTCTGGACGGGAAGACGAGCTGGAAGAAAAAATCAAAACAGAATAACGGCTGAAATAAAATGTAAAACTGCTGAGGCATGCTCGCAAGCTTAATTCATCACACTCGAATAAGGCTTAATAAATATCACATACCAAACATTTTGTACCAAGTCGACGACTAAATGTTTCCTTAATTGTCAGAGGATTAATGGACAATATCGCCGCTCTCACAATTTTCAAATTAATAGCGTTGCCTTTAATTGTCAGATTGAAAATCCAAGGACAGAGCCCTTTTACAACGCCTCCATCATGCTAACATAGCGCCTTGCCTCCAAACCATCCCATAAAATCCCATCGCTGCACTTAATTGTTCAATATGAAGCCAAAGCATCTGAGGTAATTCAAATGTCTTTCTCAGATGAATATGTGCAATTGTCCTCTTTCCCTATTCTAATTTAATGCCATCTGGGGAAGGTGATTGGCTCTGTGTTGCCATTGCTGCCAACCGGGGTCAGCCTAACCATCAAGCGCTGTAATTGAGTAGTTAGTGGCAATTTTCTCCCCTAATTTCCATCTGCGAAATCCGGGCCTGGCATGGCAAATAGCACATTACACAGGCGCGATTGTGGCAAAGTGTAATAACATCGTCTCCACAGTTTGAAAACTTCCCCTGAACAAATGAGAATCACGGCGGTACATGTCATTTAAAAAAAAAAAAAAAAAACTCCCTCCTTTCCGCCTGCACTCGTCCTCCCTCTCTCACGCACACACACACACACACACACACACTGCGCGGAGACGGCGGGCAGAATAAAGAATGTGGTGACGTCCCATTAACATATAGATAATTAGCTGCTCCACACCGCGGCCCTCCCTTCAACACCCTAATCCCCCCCCCCCCGACAAAGCCTTTGACTCGCGCTATCACAAACACCATGTTGACGCCGACGCGGCTCTTAGGAGGCCATCTTGTTTGGCTCATTCACCACGACGGGCTTCTATCAGAGAGAAGATGAAGGGGGTGACGATTTATGAGGGTGTAATCCACAACCAATGCCATTCCCTGTGTGTTTTCTCCCCCCCCCAAGAGGAAAAGCCAGGGGTGGAGTTGTAAACTAATGGAGCGGACAGGTTCGAACACTGCGACTTGAGAACTTTGGCCGTCAGATTTACGGTGATCGTAAAGCCAAGTCGGGGACAAAGGAGAGTGGAAATGTGAGCCGGACTACTGATGGCGAGGTGATGGCGTGCAGACTTAATGCCGGTCACAAAGACACAAGCAAGCACAGACAAAAAGGGGTTGACGCTCCCTTTTTATCACATGGATATCCATGCGTTATTAACAGGAACCTGAAAGGGAGGGTTTTAAGCAATATGTTATTTGGAGTAATACATTAGGCCTTGTCAACTCTGAGACACGATTTTCCTGGTAACATAAATTTGTTTTTTATAACTCTAGAAGGGTAGACTGCTTTTCTCTCACCTCTACCAAAAAAAAAAAGAACAAATTTGTAATTACTTTGACGCACATAAAAAAAAGAGAAGCAATAATATGTGTAATTTAATCTATTCGCACGAGTCATTTTCATAAACTCCATCCTCTCCCTGCTTAATGTGCGTTTCATTCATTTTTGATCACACGCTGATGATGGTGTAATGACAACGGCATTGGGTTGTTTTTTTCCCCCCTCTCTCCCTTAATTCTTTTCCTTGAGTGTAGACCTCGTGATTCAGGGTTTTCATTACGGGCAGCACGCCGGGCCTCTGGATTATCAAGGGCAAACAAAAGATAATTAACACGAGGAGGATTGCAAAACAGTCAACCCCGTCCCACCACCCCCACTGTGCATCACCACCGCTGTTCAACACCACGCCTCCACAAAGTGTCCTGCAGGTTCACTATATCCAGGTCCTTTGCACAAGCTCCCTTCTAGTCAAATATTGCTGACACCACTACTCATTTCTCTTCTTTCAGTCCACGTCTTCATCTCTCCACCTTTGGTTCAGTAGCGAATCTCACATTGTGTTGCTTGACTTTGACTTAAACTTGTGTCTGTTTATGTGTGTGTGTGTTTGTATTGACGCTCCTCCTCCTCCTCCTCCAGGACGTCCTAACCCAGTAGTGTGGGAACATTGCATCAATGTCCAGCAACTGCATGTTAGTGTTAGGAAACCGTCCTCGCTGCTATCCGTCCACTGGTCTGTCCACTGGTCCGTCCACTGGTCGGGCTTCCCGTCAGCCCTCCTCACTCGCCGCCTCCTGCCACCCGACCAAAAGCCGCGGTAGTCTGCGAGTGACGACTCCGAGTGAAAGCCGAGGATTTTTATTAAGGAGTAGGGACAGCATTCATTTTTTAAAGCCTCCTCAATAAAATATCATACGGTCGCTCCACATTCCTCAGAATTATAATGACATGAATATTTAAATTTAAATGCATTCTGAGCACGCCGGTTTTCTCTTCTTCACAACGGCATCAGATCTCATTTTCTACTTAAGCTCCTCCATCATGTTTATGCATATCCACATGCATGATACATATCTCGTTTTTTTTTTAAAGCTCCTTAATGCAGGCCTGATAATTTTGCTTGAGTTTAATGGGAAATGACTCCTCATCGGCAAGCTTTTCTCTTTAAGACAAAAATAAAAAAATATGATCAAATGTCCCTTTCATGTGGAACAGAGGCTGTTTTTGAAACTTCTTACCCGCTCTCTCCCTCTGTTGCCTCCGCTGCGAGTAAATAGATCAAAAAAGGAGGCGCAACTTCATATTCTAGTTTTGAAGCATTCTGTAATTGGCTACATTTAATTGATATCCCTCAAGCCCATAATTATGATGTAAAAAGAAGGAAGGAAACGGTGCTCGATCATAGAAATGGATGAATACTTGATTAGAAATATGTCACAAATGGAAGAACGAAAAGTTTATGACTCAAAAATGACAAGTATTGATTGATAATTTTGCCGCGTACCGTTATGTTCGATAACAGAGTCCTTGAGGCTGGAACGGACCCTTGTGAGTTCCTTTCTCTGGGAGCTGCTTTTCTCTGATCTCTCCCTCTCTCTGACAAGGAGCTCTCACTTCCCTCCCTGACGGAAAGGGAGTGGTGCGCAGATAAGACTGTCATCTGCAGGATGTCTTCTCTGACACGCTGCGGAAGATTCGGTCGGACTCTACGAGATGGTTTAATTGAAGGAGACATTAGAAGACGTACTACTGTCAATCCGTATCCGTGGTTTCTACAGATGGGAAGGATTCCTCGATCTTTTGGCGGGCGGCGGCGAAGCTCATATGCAATGGATGCCAGTATTTACATTGAGACATGAGCCGAATTTGTTTTAAACAATTCATGTCAAAGGACTGGTTTAATGAGATTGTTGAAAGGTCATATATATACTACATCTATACTGTATATAAAGCTATCTCTCCATATGTATTCACTCTGTAATTTGTTGGTGGAAGGAATCAATTTACAGAAAATCAACATGAAGCCAGAAGAAGATTTGCCTTTCTTGCATAACCTGTTGAGCAAAAAACTAGTTCCTTGGGATCAGCTTTCCATCGTTGCCATTCGATCTCAGTCAAGGGCCAAATCTGAGGCACTTGAGTGAGATAAGGAGACATGGCGAGTCTAATATTAAGGAAACAGGAGCGAGCCATCAGAGCTGTCACATCAATGCAAGAGCCAAAATGACTACAACTAATGTGTCCTATATTACTTTACACTGCTCATCTCAATGAAGACTTATCTTTCTTTCCTCTCCATTTTTCCCCAAACTTGTCAATGCTACTCAATGACAAGTGGCCATGGTAGATTATTGAGGACAGTCAACCCGGAAATCACACCACTGTGCTTTTTTTTTTTTTTTAAATCATCTGTCAGTGTGCCATGAACAAAAGGGAGACATTTTCCTCCGGGGAGACAGAAATGACACTTTTTTTTTTTCTTCACTTCCTCTGCAGGTGACACGATACCGGGCTTCTATAGGGAGCGGAGCACGATGTGACAAGAGGCTAAAGAGGGCTGAGCGGAACCAAAGAGAGACGAGATCAATTCCAGTCCTCTTGATCCCGTGACCCCGGAGCCTAGAGAGAGTCTCTCAGGGAGTCCCAGCTGAGTGCGCCGAGGCCGGGCCTCTTTGAAGTTGGGTCAGAAGAGGCTGGGAGGTTGGCTGAGGACTGAAAAATACGTCTGTCTGTGTGTGTGTGTGTGTGTGTGTGTGTGTGTGTGCGTGTGTGTGTGTGTGTGTGTGTACCAGTGCGCGTGCCCCCCCCCCCCGGTGTGTGTTTGCGCCTGTGGAGAGGAATAGGAGGGTTTGAGGTAAATGACGGTAACGCGCTCACATCCTTGGATGAAATGGGGAGACGGGGGGCAGATGGGGGCACTTGGCATTTCCTGCGCCAACAAGACCAGCTTGTTTGTTGGTGCCTAATGAGCTCTCGGACTCCTTTAATGAGAGGACTGAATCCATTATCATCATCATTTCAAAAGGAGGCCCTGGCTTCAAACAGCTCCCCCGCATTAGCAGGACTCACCCTTGTTGCACCATTTGATCAGCAGAGGCGGCGGGGTTTTTTTTTTTTTTTGACGAAACACACATCCCCACAAACCCTCCCTTGTTAACACCACACACCTTTCACGCAGCCTTGATGCCAACACGCACGGGGATGCACACAAACGTCCCGCACGGGAAGACGGGATGAGAACCTAAATACATGCTTTGGTCGAACAGCGGGGATGACGAGCGGAATAGAAAAGGACAGCGAGAGAGAGAAAGAGAGAAAAATAACTACAGAGCAACAACAAAATAGGCCACGCTCCAGAAGCAGAGCGACAGAGAGTCACAAAAGAATCGCGATTCATGAATAACCACAGAGTGGTGATCCCACGGCCGGCCGGCAAAGAGGGACAGATTCCATTTCTGTTGCCTTCACCACCTTTTCCCAGCGACATCAAAAGGACCAATTAAGGTCCCAAGTGAAGCCGGCCGTCAAGGCTGCGGTGGAGGTCCTGTCGGCGTTAGCCCGCCCTCGGCGCTGCTGTCTCAGTCTCAAAACCTTAACACGGCTGACACCAGCGAAAAGGACCCCTTATTGAACCTGCCCGCCTGTCTCTATTCCGGTTCCCCACATATGCATTTTCCCATTCTCGGTAGTTGGGTTTCTTTTCCCCCCCCCCCCTCCTTGCCGCAATCCTCACCGCCATGTTTTCCATCTTTTCACCATCACCGTTATTCTCCGTGTTATCCCATCCCTCTGATGTACAGAACCAAGCACAATAACTAGCGCGCGGCGCTCTCAGAACCGACTGACGAAACGCTCCCGCGCTGAGTTTGATAACTTCTCCGTCCAACCCAACCCCCCCCCCCGCCATGTCCCTCCTCGTGTATCTTTGGAATCACTAAAATGTTAACGCGTCTTTGCTGCCTTTGATATTTAAGACAAAAGGGTACAGATGTGCAGCCTGCGCGCACACCGACATGGGGCCAACTGGAAATGGGAAAGGAGCTTTAATCTCGCTCGTTTTCATGGTCGAAAGACTTCCTCCTCCGTGTGTGTGTGTGTGTGTTTTTCTGAATCTCTTTTGGTTCATCCTTCGCCTGCCTCTCTTCTGCCCTTTCGCGCTCGCAATTCCCGCAATCATAATGGCGCGGCGCGGTGCAGCACCGAGGGGTGGGCAACAATTAATGAGCGGCTGTGTTTTTTGTTTTTTTTTTCCTTCCGAATCCACTGCTCACACTGTGGTCGCTGCAATTGATTGCGTCTCTGAAACAGGACCATAACAGGAGGCGTCGTATTGCTGGTGTCAGACGGCGTGAGGGAAGGTTTTAACACACGGCTCGAGAGTTTTGGGGAATCGATGACCTCGGCGGGTGAACGGCGCCCGGTCCTTATTCTCTCCAAAGGGGAAACCAGCAGAAATGTTTTTTTTCGACACACGGTACCATGACACTGTTACAACGTAGCATCCCGCCATCATTGTATCATTGTCAGTTGCTTGGCATAGTTCCACCCCGAGGACAACAATGATACCGTGGCACAAAGGCAGCTATGGTAGTCTCTCCCTCTCTCTCTCTCTCTCCCTCTCTCCCTCTCTCCCCCTCTATCTCTTCCAGCGTTTCAACCCCTCCTCGTATCCCTCCCTCCCTTTGGTATCTTTCTAGTGCAGTGGCCTCCGTTTACCACCATAACCCAAATTAGCTGGGCAGGCGTTATCTTCTTCATCGCTCTGTGCCGTTAGGAGAGAGAGAGAGAGAGGGGGGGGTGGGGGGTGGAGAATCTCCCTTCTGCCTCTGTGACAGCGCTATCTCACAGCGTTTTACATCTCCCCTGCTCTCCCCTCACTACACTACACTGTCAGACAAAGAAATTAATACCCCCAGTGACTGTGTTTTAATTAAGCAATTTCATGCAAATTACACATTTTAGATTGTCAAATAATATACTGCGCAAAATTGTAGGCAGGCTGATCTGATATGCATGGAGTGTTATTCTTCCAGGCACTGTGCATACATGGAAAATGAACAAAAATGCTAATTTCTAATCTATTATGCAAACAGTGGAGATACTTACATAGATTTGCACGCCTTTCTCGCATGAATACAGCTCTTGAATTCCATGTATAGAATGACTGGATTTCCTGAGCAGCCTTTTGCCATTGTTATTTATCTTAATTTTTTTTCTTTATTTCATTTTACTTTCCAAGCAACGTATACTCATAATGCCGGTCCTTGCAAGCTGGATAATGCAAATAAACAGATAGGAGAAAAATCTGCAAAGTTTATCATTAAACACTGTTTCGAGATCTCTTTGACGATGAATAATTAGCGGAGGACTGTCTGACAATCATGGAACAACTTGACATAGAGAAAAAATCCTATTTGAATATTCTCTAATACAGTCTAATGAAACGTAGAGCCCTAACTAATATTAGTAATCCACACTACTCTCCATCTTTTCCCATTAGCACACTGAACTTATTTAGAATTCATTAAAAATCCACAAGCCTTTTAGTACACTGGAATCAGTAATGATGACAAAATGAATATAACATTATACTTTATTATAGCCGGCTTGATTTAATCTGGAGTTGCCGCCATATGAGAGTCCTTAGAAATAGCACTCCTGAAAACCACGGGTGTCAAAAGTCAATGTGCGCAGGTACGGAGTCAAAGAGCAAGCCTTGCAGCTGAAAGCTTAAGGAGGGCTCGTGCTGTTTCTTTGTGATTCAAATTAATTTAATCAGAGGTTTGTTTCTATATGCAGCCACTTAACAGTGTATATAACGGCATACAATGAGTCTCCCATGAATTGCAATCAATCCAGGGGCCCCTTCCATTTCCCTCGAAAAGGGGTAAAATAGCGGGATAAGAGCAGGAAAAGCAGAGACTAATGGTAGGTTGTGGGAGAGTTGTTGACGGGCGTCCTGCATATTCAGAACAGTGAGGGTTCTAATAATCGCCAATTCCTTTTTTCTGACCCTGTGGTATAATAAAATCTTGATGAACAATACGGAAACATTTTCATTCTGAAGCGTTGTGGGGCAATTACATGAGTATTCCCGCTCAACGTGGCGCCGCTCACGGGTCCCTGGGCCGCGCGCCCCTGCGGTGAGGCCCTTTTTTTTTTTTCCACCATTGCCTACCGCCGTCTCGCTGAAGCCACCTCCGGTCCAGGCCGCCGGAAGAGGACGGCGCCTTGAACTCCCGCGAGCTTCATGGGAGACGAGTGTGGCGGCTTTAGGCGGGAAGGGGTTTGAGGAAAAAGGCCTCTTCCCCCTTTTACCGCAATAAGGAAGATCTTTGTGTGACAAATCAAGTCAGCTGCTAAAGCCTGTGTGTAAGCACACCCGCGAAAAAAAAAGTGAGTGGCAACAGTCCTTTATTGATCCCAGGTGGGCAGAGGGTAAATGTTTAGAGTGTGCCGCTGGGGTGAAAAGCGCAGGGAAAGTGGTTCCACACATCCGTCAAAGACCCCGGGCCTGGGGCAGGCCGAGATTAGAGTTGAAATTCAAGTCAATGTGGTCTCGAAAGAAAAAAAAAAAGAGACTTGGCAAAGACACGGGGAATGATGTAATAGGATAAACAAAAGTGTAAAAGGGGTGCCGGTAGGCATCGCGAGGCTCCCACATGACATTATATCCCCTGTAGTGTAATGACCGCAATGATATTTCATAGAAGAGTCGTCCCACTCAAACGCCAAAAAAGGTTTTTAAGGCGGCTCTACAAAAGTGAGTAATGAGGTATGCTCATTGGAGTACAAGATTACCCAGAAGGTCATTAGTCACACGGATTGTCGGACGAAATATCACAGTAACGCTCTGTTGTCATCACACAAGTAAGAGGGAAAAGAGTGAAAACTAAAAGCACTTAAATCATCTTGGGTTGCAGGACAAACTGCTCGTGAGCATTACTCAAAAAGGCGTCGAGACGGCAGGAAACTGGAAATCACCGCTCGGTGTCCTTCTCTTTCCTCTTTCTGCTCCTATCGAGGAGCACGCAGACAACAACAGGCCCCTCTGTTGTGCCTGCTCATTAAGTCTGCCCCGGAGGTAAGCCCATTGATCTGCAATTCATTCTCACAAGCGCTAAATCGATGCAGAGAGACATGAAAAGCCCGGGCTTTTTACGACTTCAGTCACAGATTCCCGAAACGCTTTGTAACAGCGGATAATGGTAATCTGCCTTGTTTGTGACTCGGTACCCGAGCAATCAATATGTAGGGGGAAAAAAAGAAGAATAAAAAAAGTCACGGGGCCCCGGGAGGAAGTTGATTTGAATGGAAACAATAGAGTGAGCCTGTGTCGTCTATCCTTCCAGATAGATCAGCGATTTCCTCAATGCCTCCGTGGGGCACAGTGGAGCCACTCTAAAAATCAACCCACTCCACGGTAAAACGATCACAGACCTTATCCACTTATACACCTCACGAAACTTACCCTCCAATTATAGCGAGAGGCCTCCATCTCGTATGCAAACACACAAACAGTGCTTCATCGCTCTGAGTACAGTACGTGACACCTGAGCGATCCATTACAGCTCGTTCCATATTGATTGGCAAAGTAGCAACATAAAGTAATTATAATTGATTCCAGATGAGACTTGGCCCGCCATACACAGATCCTCCTCCTCCTCCTCCTCCCTCTCTCCCCATCTCACTTACTGCTTGGAATCTGAATAGGGAGCTCGGGTAATTAGGTCACGCTGTTAAATTTTTAATGATCTCTGAAATCATATTCATGCTCACAGTGTGTCAGGTACACGTACAGCCAGCCTGGAGTGATACATCACCATTCTATGACATGAACAGAAGGCCTTAGCCATTTAATTGTGTGACCTTTTCGACCGAGCACCGGGTGATGCCATCGGGGGAGAGAGGTATTTAGTGGGGAAAATGAGCGATTGGGTATTGGCGAGATGTACAATGCACAAGCTCGTCATAATAAAACAGACACTTGTGTGTGTGTGCGTGTGCGTGCGCCCGCCGAGGAGGCGTCCGTGTTCAGGTGGTTTGATCATGGGCCTCATGCAGCATTTTTATGAAGGTGGTGGCTCATTCGCAGGTTCGAGGTCGAGGCCAAAGGCTATTAGGGTCAGACACGGAGACCAAGGCTGGGAACATGGCTGGCAGTTATCTCGTAATTCGGAATTACAGGTGATCATCGTCTTTCTGTCAGGACATGGTAAGAAAAGCGGGAGTATCTCTTTTTGTACGGAGTATTTAATAAAAGTAACCACTCCTATTTAGTGTTGAATAATATACGGATTAAAAATACAGCAACAGGCCATCGGACTCTTCACTTAGCTGCAGAGGCCCGAGGCAGACGGCTTGACGGCAACTTTAGAAAATTCCTTGTCGAATAAGCAAGTGATTTGGATCCATTCTTGTTTTTGCAGCTTTCTTTGTGTTGCCACCATTAGTCATGTGACTCACTGGGAAAAGGTGCACCGCGTTCACCCTTCTTAGTGTGTTTGCGGGGGGCCGACCCCGCGGGGTGCTCGCGCGACCTCTTTCTACATCTCTTTACAGGCATTCAAAGCAGTCTGCACATACACTACAAAGCTACTTAGTGTTTTGGAGAAGGACACGGCGGGAAAACAGACGCGGGGCCCGCAAGAGTTGAGAGGGAGTACCTTGTTCACCTCAAATATGTAAAATCCTTCATTAGTGAGCGATTGTCTCATCCCGCGCCAGCATCTGACAGTAACGTGGGCTTGATCCCCTATAATTACCCTTCCTTGTGGAAATGATTGCATCTTGAGTTTCCAAACTTGACAACTCTATTTGGACACAAGTAATCCGCTTTCCGCGGCTGCGGCGGATACCTGAGCATAATCTGCCCAGCGAAGCGCGGAGGAATGGCAGCACGCACGCTCGCTCGCGTGAAACACAAACCATGAAGCTTCACCCCCCCCCCCCCCCCACCCCCACGTTTCACTGCGGTGATTTAGCCCACCCTTGGTTTAGTGGGTTTTTCTCCCCTTGCTTCATCATTTTGCACGGCCAGTAGGATACGGATGCATAAATGGGGATAGGGGATAGGTTGCCTAGTCTGTGTAGAGTGTGATGTGTTCAGCAGATTAGATCGCTTTGTTATGGCACAACACAGACATCATATATATACACACATTGGCTTTAATGCCTGGACATTTTGGCCCTTCAACAGGGGATAAATTACACCACATACCACTGCCTCCTTCTCTCAATAAAACCTAGATATTTCAATTTTCTTTCTCGTAGACAGTTAAGGCTTCAATCAGTTTGGGTTTCAAACCCTTTCACAGCAAACACAGACATGAGAAATGGAATGTAACATGTTCACAAGCTGGTGTAAGTAGTGTATAGGTTGTATTTTGTTGACTCGAGATATCCGCTGGGAGTTCGGTACGTATAAGCCATTGTGAGACTCTTCTATTCATAGCGGTAATTTGACACAAATCGCAACACATGCAGAGGTGTTAAAAGCCAAACGAGATTGCGGAAATAAATTGTGGATGTGACGTGTCGGTGAAGCAAAGACAAAGAGCAGGAAGGAAAAGAAAAACCAACAGAGCCGAGCAGAGAGCAAATTAATAGAAATGGCACCTTAAAACAGACTTAACAACTTGGTGCTTTCCATTCATTAGCGTGCCCTGCCGTTAATACATCATTGTGTGAGAGGCATGAAGGACAGCCAGTGACGGGATTACTCCCCCTTCTAATAGCACGTCGCTGAAATTAAAATTCACTGGGAGACGACGCATCGGGGGGAAAAGTGAACCGAGGCAGTTGCATGATGGAGTTGAGGAGAAACGAGTGGAAGATGTTGGGGTGGGGGATAAATACCGGGAGGATGAAATGACTCCCATAAATAGAGCTGGAGCCTGGAAGGCCATTAGCCGCGATGCAACCAACATGACAAGGCAATGATGCTGGGTAAATACTTGCTATTTATTCATTTAAATACCGCTCAGCCGGCTGAAATAATCATGACGAACCGCCCCTGCCGCGGCAGAAGATTAAGGGGCCAAATAACATGCAATGATATCAAAAAACTATTTTGCATTGCTCATTTGCAGCGGGGGAAATAGCATTTGACACAGACTATTGTAGCTGTACTTGGCAGCAAAAGCATAACTGATTTCATTTTCAGCTGCCGATTCCTCTGAATCCGAAGGCACTAACGCGATCATCCTTTCACAGCCTGTTTATGTATTTATGTATTTATCTATTTACATTACCAAGGGAGTTGTGGTGAATGCCGGGTTGTCATGTTTGCAGAATCCATATTTGCTAATAAGGCTAAGCCTCTTCTTATGAGCCTGGAGCCAAGCTAAGCTCTTTCACTCTTAGTTGAATATCTGGAGTCAAAAGGAAATCAATTGACTACAAGAGAGGGTGTCACAGTGTCTGTATTCTCCTTTTATTGGATGAAGTCAGGGTGCTACCGCAAGGTCACTGTGCTGGAAAAGCCCAAGCAAAGAATGACCCGGAGAGTGCAATTTGCGATCCACTGACATCAATCCACGCCCAACAACCAATCACACTGAGCATGTGAGAGAGGTCCAGCGTGACGGCTGTCACTAAAACATATGCAGAGAAAAAAGAGGGTTTAGCTCTTTGAACTGAAAGGGATGAATCCCCCGAACTTCTGGTGCCGAGGTCACGGTTGGAAAAAAATGTCTAACTTTTTTATTATATGATGAAGATGAGGATCTCTGTGCTGGGTGTTTGTTAGTTGAGTGGAAAAAGACACACTGATAACTTGTCACACTTGGTATTTGAGGTCACTAAGAATATGTTTATGTAGAACGTGTATAAGAGAATATTTGACTTTGTATGGCCTCCCTCTCTCCATTCCCTCCTTCCCTCTGTTTTTAATTATTTACAGTTTTTGAGGAAAAAAAGAGAAATAAGTAGTCAAGCTTTTGGACATTCCTGATGCCGTGCTGCACTTTCCCTCTGAAACTTCATGCATATTTAAAGTTAATAAAGCATATTCCTTACCTTTTATCCAGGGCTTTTTTAGAGCAGGGCATAAAGTGGAAAAGTGTGTGTGTGTGTGTGTGTGTCCAATCAGTGATCTACTCTCAATACGCCAACTCTCAGAAAGACAAATCAAATATCAGCACCACACATTACAGCCCGTTCATCAATCATTTCACAGCTCTTGGACAGTTGTGTTACATGACGCGTAACAAATACAGAAAACCACTTCTTTAGGTTCCACTTGCTGGGGTCAAGAAAGAAAATAAGGCCCAGAGAAAAATCATGACTGGCAGCGTTAGATTTAACAACTGGATGATGTATGTTATGACAGCTATGAAAAGGTCAAATAAGCTAATGAGGTAAATGTGCCATATGTATAGCCAACTTTGTTTTCATGTTTTTTTTTAAATTGTACCACCTGAAGGCCTGAACTACGGTGCCACCTCTATTTATCATTTCAGAGGGACACAGCACATTAACAAATGGTTGAAGCAGAAATTTAAACTACATAAGAAAACACTGCATGCTTTCAAATAGTGACATAAGTACAAGTGTAACAGTAAATGTGGGAATGGTCTGACACAGTAATCCACAAACCGATGAGTCAAACAACAGAAAACAAACCAGGGAACAATACAACTGTCAGCTTTCAGATTCAAACCCTTGTTCAATAATAAAATGTAAGAGAAGTAGAATCAGTGCAGTTTAACATTACCCTCAAGTGACTGTTGTGCTTTGTGCGCGGAAATGCACGAGCAGGTACGTGTGAATGTCTGAGTGGGTCCGGTCAGACCGAGGCGTCCACGTGTGTAGGAGTGGGAGGGGAGGTGGGAGGGGGGGGGGGGGGGGGGGGGGGTTCCGCTGTGAACAAAAGGCTGCTGGAAGAAGGATTTGGAGGGAAGTCTTGACTGGGGATCCTCATAAATCACTGGCCTAGCTGCTGGATCCTGACAAGCCCGCGTAGCTTTATCTGCTGCCGCTGTTCGCTCTCGTGCCGGGCCTGCCTCTCCGGCTTATGCATATCCATTGGACATCCCACTTGGAGATCCCTCCCCTTCGCTCCACTCCGAGGATCGCCCTCCTCCCTTCACCTATCCGTCTTACCGTTGTCTACCTCAGCATTTGTGTGACTTCTCTCTCCTCCTCAATCCCCGCGTCTCCATTCCGGTTAGCGCGGCGTTCTCGAGGCCTTGAGCAAAAAGAGCCCCTTTTTAATTGATTCTGCCTGGGTAAAAAAAAGGGGCTATAGACCTCATAACTTATTTAAGCGGCCCTTTGATATGTGTGATATTTAAGAAGGGTTAATATGTGTAGGGTTAATCCTTGAGGCTTGAGATGTGTGACATTTTTATGGAGTTCTGACCAGTAGGAGGACAAAAATATGAAATAAATTGAAAATTGGAAGGGTTCAGGCCTCCCGCTGTGGGATGTTGGTACCCTCGCATGCCGAAAAGCCAAATCAAAGACTTAAATAAACTTTTGAGGAATTTGTTTTTGCTACAAAATCAAAATCAAAAACTTTGCACGAATCAGAAGAGCTTTGCAAGTTTGGCAAATGTTGTTAAGTTTCCAGTCGTGACAATTCTACACCCTAAAATGAATTTCATGTACGTACGCTACTTACCATCTGGTGCATGTGTACACGCTGTGTGTGTGTGTGTGTGTGTGTGCGAACGCCCACGCGCATGTATGTATAGTCCATGGGTGCTGACAGAGGGAGGGGAGACCACGCTCGGAGGCGTGCGTGGAGGCTTGTGGGGCTGCAGTTGCAGCATATTCATAAATCAGGCCTTTCAGGGAGCTGTCAGAGGCTCCATAATGAGGGTCATTACTCAGGCAGGGTGTCAGAGCTACTATCACAGGGACCCGTCCCTGGAAATCACACTCACTCTGCTCCTTGTTAAATAAACAGTGCAGTATACAAAATGGCAAACAAGCTGAGGGTCAATCTGATGCAGTGCGGGGCCAGGCAGGCCTCCAGAGTAATTTACCCTCGGGGAATACCTCTCGGCTGGGGAGATGGATTATAGGGGACCCTCGAAGAAGATTAATGGAAATAAAAACACAAAAAAGAAACCGTGCCGAGAAAAAAAAAAAGAAAGGTATTGAGGGAAAAGAGCGATAAGGAATTGGGAGGGTGATTGACGGACGGACGGATAAAAGGAAACCGCTGCGGTCACTGTCAAGAAAAACTCGGGAGCCAAATGTTTCCTGCCCCCCCCCCCCCCCCCCCGACGCATGTGTTGCGGCCTCATTCTTTGCTTCCTCACACAAAGCGTACCTAACGGATTCGAGTTTGGACCCAAATCCAATATTGTCAGAGCCCCTTTTTTTTTTTTTTTTGCTGACATGAGGAAGTGGCACCCACCTATCTGTGGTCCGGGGCTCGCAGCGCTGATGTAATGGCCAAGTAATAACAGTGCCTGAATGAAATATTCATCCTTTTATTGCCCTGCTAATATCCAACACACAGCTTTATTCATTTCAGGGTGGTGCAGTGGTGTGTCTAGGCGGGTAATGGCAGATCAGAGAGTTGAGATAAAGAATACGGATGTCACAATTGTCTGCGCAGTGTGAAAGTCGACTCCCCGTGGAATACAACTACCGTGCCTTCTATGAAGCCAACTCTTTCATTTAAGTTCATTATTGTTAATTGTTCACATTTTGCTCTAGATGTCAAGTCTTTTTTTTTTTTTACTCAGAGTAGCTGTCCCCCACCCCAACACAATCCTTTTGCTCCTGTCAAAACACACTCCTCCTAACACACGAGCAGAACAGCAATGAGCAGTTGTTGAATATTGATAGCTTTAATCTTAATTGTAATATACCGCATCATATCTTTGAGCAAGAGGGCGTGCTGTGCAATAATCCTGAAAGCCATATTTGAACCCGGTTTCATTACAATGAACCATTTACACACTAAAAACTTCCTTCGGTCCTCCTCCCGAAAAGATGTAAATCAGCGATGATGCTAAATATTCCGCTCACTTGCTCCTCCCGCGATTCAAAACCCACGCGGCGGTGGCGTGGGGGGGTTTGTTCAAGGACACAACATTGAATTCTTCCTACGGTGGCGCGGATGTGCCCTCTCCTCTGTTCCCCCCGCTAACCAAACAGCTACGAGGGCTTCCTTCTTCCATTTCTTTTTTCTTTTCGTTTCTTTTTTTTTTTTTTTTTACCCACTGATTTTCAGCTCACCTACCTGAAGGCAAAAAGATTAATCTTTTACATCTGTGAGTTTTAGACAGGCGCTCACGCTGCGCGAGACACTGCTAAAGCAGCCAGCCCTTACGCAATGCCAATTAATGATTTTGTCATTTCATTGACGGAGGGAGGGGGGGGGGCTGGGAGTTCGTCAGTGTACTTTTAAGGCGCCGCTGCCATTGTAATTTGCGGCCATCTGTTTCGGTTCTGGAGTTGAACAGGGGGAGAGAGAGAGAGAGAGAGGTGAGTGAAGCTGTGAGGAAGACAGTAGCCGCGTGGCGATGCGTACAGTGCACGCCGGCTGCCACGTCTTGGGGACATGCAGTCGAACATATGTTGTCTTGGCGCCCCAGGGCTGACATTGAAGATGAGGAAAGACAGTACTTCAAGGCAAATGTTTCCCCTGTAGTGGAGATGCCACGGTCTATATACGGCTTAGAGTATTGACAAGTCTCCCGTGGACCTGCCCGCCAGGTGGAGATTTACACGCAAAATGCAAAGGGGGACGACCCACAAAAGGCGCTCGCTACCAGCCGGGGGTTCCCCCGGACCGAGGCGGACGGGACGCGCGCGTTCCCCAAAAACCTGGGACCATTTCATCAGATTAGCCTGGAGGAGATGCAGCATGATCACACGCGTTACTCTTCGCACACCTGCGGCTGCGCTTGTTTCAAAAATTCAAAATCGATGTACCTAATCCTTAGATAAAACCTGATTTGAATGAACAGCCAAAAGCACCGGAAAAAATGTAGTAAAAGCGGTGGTGTTTAAGTTCTGTCTAATGCGTGTCGTGTTCCTCAGAGAGTTTTACTTAAAACACTTCACACTCAAATCGTAGGGCCCGCACCCTGACGGCTGGCTGAGAGCGACATGATAATTGACCCAGCTTAATATCGCTGAGGTGTGGTTGCATGAGAGCAGAGCGAGGGCCTTCATTAGAGCCCCCGGTAGCGGAGGGCCCTGAGTGTCTCTCGCCCCCTTTCTTCCCCTCAGCTGCATTCACACCTATGATGAATGGCTGCACAGACGGACTGCTGCCGGGGGAGAGTGCCTGACGGGGGCCCCGGGGGCAGAGCCTCGGATGGTGAGTAATGACTCTGTTGCCATTTCCGCCGCCCCCCCCCCCCCCCGCCCCCCCCGCCCAAAGCCCTCAGACTCCAGTCGTGCTCTTCTTTCTGCCGAAGATATCGCGGGGGCGACAAGCTCCCCTTAACCAAAAAAAAAGGGCCGAACCTGGCGTGGCTGGCGATCGCCGTGAGAGAGAGAGAGAGAGAGAAAGAGAGAGAGCCCGCTTCATTTGGGCGGCCCGTCGAAGCCGTTCGCGATCATGTGACCTGGGCCCAGAGGGAGGAAGGAGAACTCCGAGGCCCAACAGGCCAAACGTCATTGAGAAAAAAAAAAAAAAAAAAAAAAACGGAGCGAACCGAACGGAAAAGAACGGAGGGAAATAAATAAAAATCAAACAGCGTGTTTGCAAATTGACTTTGACTGCTCAACAAGCGGCGCGTGTTGACAGGGGAGAGAGAGATGATCTGATTTCACTGACAGGCAAAGGATTGAAAGAGAGCAAGCGGAGAGGCACACAAGACAAAACAAATTCAATCATCTTTTCCATCAAGAGGAAAAACCTTAGCCTTTCCCTTCGCAGTAGACCCCCCCCCCCCCCCCCTCCCTCTCGCTTTAAATCAATTGCAAACAAACCTGATTCTGCGTCAAGGCACAGGGGGGAATAAACAGTTGCTTTCAATTTAATTCAGCCCTGCGCCCTGGGATTGGAAAACTTTCATCCATCACTTTCATGCGGCCCGCTCACGAGGCAGCGGTGGAATCGGTGACAGCGTCGAGCGGTAAATACGCCTCGACGAGCCGCTCCGCTGACACAGCCAACGTGTTTACAGCCGTGTGTACTCCCGGCAGACGGCGGCGCACCACGTCACCCCCTTTAGGTCCGGGGATTGACATCGACCTGCTTTTAAGTGACGTGCATCTGAAGGGCTCGTGTCTTGTGCCTCTTTCAAACTCTTTGACGTAATATAAGGCGTAAAGGTAAAAAGAATATGAATAATGAGCACAACGTTCCTCTTTGGGCCAACCCCGTCCCCGACTAATGGAGTTTAACCCTGTGACAAGATCTCTGGCACAGTAATGTGGGAAGGGCTGGCGTTGTCATCTGTGTTATTATTACACGGGGATAGAACCTACACCTATTTTAGGACGGAAGCTCCTGCCGCCTGTCTCCATGCATTGAGTCTGGATGGGAAGGTGGTCTCCACAGTACCTGCATCTGCCGGGCCTGCCTCGCTGAGAGCCGGGGCATTAATCTGCCCTGACTGATGATGAGCATTAGCATACAGCACGTCGCCGGTGAAAAGTGTGTGTGTGTGTGTGTGTGCGTGTGTGTTTAAGTGCAATTTTGAGCACGGGCTGTGAGGGTCGGCACGGGCGAGCGGTGCCTGCGTGTGTGCCAGTACAACTTTCCACCCCCCCCCCCCTTCATGACTCACTGCGACCACTTCCCCTCCACTTCCTGTCATTAAGACACACTCAGCCTTCCCTTCCTCCCTTCAAAAATATTCTCAGCCGTTTTTTGTCAATCCAGTAATAATTCAATTTAACAGGACTGGCCTGGTTGGGACTGCCATTAGTTTGGAGGAGGTGATTTAAGATTGATGACTTGTGTCCCTTGAGAGTCGATTCCCCATCTTTTGAGGGGAGGCAGGAAGGGGGGGGGCACGAAGGGGGGGGGGGGGGTCCGCCGCTGGGCCGCGGCTCATTCGGCTGCACCGTGCGTGGGAGTCGTCGGGCGAATTAAGGATCCGATTTGATTTCCTCCAAATTTTAGCTGACTAATGTGACAAGTGGCAGCTGTGAGCGCCTCGCCGCCGCGGCCGCGGCTGTCTCCTCCGGGCTCCTCACTGTGACACTGTGCCGATGCGGGCAATGGAGGGGAAGAGCTGCACCGCTTTTCATGCAGGTACACACACACACACACAGACACACACACACACACACCTCCGTAACAGGTTCACGTGGCTGCATCTCAAGATGGAGAAAGACAAAGACATGCAAAGGTGCCACCAAAATACTCGCGCACACAGACGTACACACACACACACACACACAGACGTACACACACACACACACACCCGCGCCGCGCTGCCCCTGTGACACAGTGTTGTGCGGAGCTGCTCACCCATCAAACTCAAGTCAGTGACACAAATTACAGCCGAGGACTGGTTGAGGAGAACGTTGCTTGGTCTTGACACAGACACACACACACACACACACACACACACACACAGATGCACCCACACAGCTGCATCGCTGACGAGGAACAGGTCAACATGATGACACTAGTGAATAATTCAAGAGGAAACGGAGAGTGAAAGAGAGAGAGTAGTGAACAGAAGGATTGTGATGGTTGATAGTAAATAAAAGTGTGAGTGGAGGCAATGCATCACTCTGAATGCATACTGTACATATTGTGTTACTTTATAAATCATACACCTTGTCACAGACCTGTATACCATCATGAGAATGTTTTATTCAGAGGCTTGCTACAGAGGGTAAAGAGCCATTAATCCGTGACTGTAGTTATTCTCCCCCCCCCCCCCCGCATTAGGACCATCTTTGTAATACAAATGCGCCTTCTTCAAAAAGCGCGGGGACATTTGCTCAAAGCGAGCCGCATTTTCTTCCCCTGCCACAAACTAACGGGCGGCTGACGGGTTTGTTTTTTAACAGCTCCTCGTTTCGCCGATCTGAGAGTCACCAGAGGTCTGCCTCCGACGAGTGTGACAGGTTATAGACGACTTAGTGGAACAGTAAGCAAACAGTTTCTTTTTTCTTTTCTTTTTTTCCCTCAAAGAAACAAAAAAAAAAAAAGTGCAGCCCTTGACGAGTGAACGTTGGAATTGGTTTCACGCTTGAATGCAGCCTTTAAGACAAAAGCACCTCAGGAGATAATTACAGTGTCAAGCATACCCTGCCAAGTGCCTGACGATTGCCCAATATTTAGCTTTAATTAAATCAAAGCAGAAAGTAATTTCTCCCGAGTGAACTCCACGCTGAGTGGGTTCCCAGAAACACACAACATGGCTGACTAATGCAATTTTCCCTTTGTCCCTGTCACATTGCCCACCGCTTGTCTTGGCCCCAAACCTTCTTTGTCCTGGAGCTAAAGTCAGTCACTGCTTTCTCACAAGAAAAAAAAAAAAGAGAAGAAGAAGAAGAAGAAAGAAAAAAAAAAGGCCTTCTTCTCTGGTGTTTACATGTGTCACACTCGCTAATTAGCCGTAAACAATTAGGAACGGCGTCTGGGAGCGTTTCGGAGGGGAGCGCCGCTGGGACGCCTTCGCTCTGGGACGCCAGCCTGTCGCTGGCTCTTCAGACCGAAGGAATTCGCTTTGTTCAAAGTCTCCAACACCTGCTTTGTAAAAATGCGCCTTAACATATCTGACTAATTCTTTTCTTTCAACCCTCATAGCTGCTTTGTCATATCTGAATCCGCCACAATGTGCCTGCACGCTGAGGTGGGAACCATTATGGGGCTTAACAGGCGCAACACTGTACACTGTGCACTTTTTTTCAACAACATTTAAATATGAACGCAAAGGCCGAGGTGTGTGCACTCCCGTCACATGCCATCGCAGTACTAAAGGAAAAAATCCTAAACTGAGAATTATGACTTAACGATCAATGTCGGTGATAAAGTTTAGTTAAGATTCTGAAATACTTCTGACACGAGTTTTTGGCCTGTGGTGCGTATGAGCTCGGGACTTTTTTTTCATTATGTGTTCAACGTGTTTGCGTTTCTCTCCCCCCCCCCCCTCGACTAGCTTCTGTCGGTTCGGACTAAAGTAAGCAGCGCGCGAAAGGGGAAAGGTCAGCACGAAATGAATATGGCCGTTAATAATCCGACTGCAAAGTTTGGAGTGAGGTCTGCACAAAGTTAATAAGACCTCCCGAGTGCGTGTTTGCGTGTGTGTGTGATCAGTGCACGGCACCTGGAAAAGTTCAATACACAAGCC
Source organism: Pungitius pungitius (assembly GCF_949316345.1). NCBI lineage: Eukaryota > Metazoa > Chordata > Actinopteri > Perciformes > Gasterosteidae > Pungitius > Pungitius pungitius. The sequence continues at coordinate 7,079,300 of NC_084901.1, forward strand.
CCGAGGGAGCGCGCGCTGGAGACAGTGAGCGCGCATGTGAACGTGCGCGCACATCCCCGAGTGAAAAAGGTTGCACGTTATGAACGCCTTTGAAAGCGACTGATCAGCGCAGAGTGCAGCGGGAGAGACGGGGCTGTGGGGTCTAATTGATTGTAAGACAGTTTAAAAAAGTGCCCCAAGTGCAACAAGACTGAAAGGTTGTGTCGAGTGACTGAGGGATGTAATTACTGTTATGATGGGAGGAGGGATTCGACTCTACAAATGTCTTTAAACTGTCGAACGCTGTATGTAAACACTGCCGCTCTGCCGCTGAAAATACCAAACGCAAAGAGAGGGAAACGGAGTAAAAGTGCGACTGCAAAAGACAATCGCTTCTGTCGTTGCACGAGCAGGATGTCAGATGTTACCATACAGGAGGTATGTAACTCGGGGATTCCATTAACAACAAAGGAAAAAAAAGAAGAATGAAAATGTGCTTTTTCTGTGGCCGAAGGGAAAACCCTTTACGTCTATATTCGCGCGCCGTGAAGCAAAGCTTTCCCCCCCCCCCCCCCCCCCCCGTCTGTGGACTCTCTACTCGGTGTCATTTGCGTCAGGTCCTTGTTTAGCAATGCGCAACCGCACGTGGGCCTAATTAATCCAGCCATTAGATGTTCCACAGTTGCGGCTGAGCAACACTGGCACGCGGCGGTCTGCAGATTAGGCAGAGATGCAGCCGCTTGTTAAAATCTCGCAACCAGTGCAGAACTCCTCCTAATGATCCTCGAAATGTTGTTGATGGAGAAATAATCCCCTTTTTCGCATTTTTGTTGAGCGGTGCCATTGGAGTTTGGAAATAATGCGCCACTTTATTAACGTTCCCTGATTACCTGCTGCACTTGTCGGTGACATTAAAAATAAGAAATTCCCGAAGGCGTTGCGAGGAGATTGAAATCAGATTCTTCAGATTCAGCTTCTAAGGTTAAAAATCGGTGTCGTGTCAGCATGGCAGGACGGCTTTTTCACTTCAAAGTTACACATGCAACTTTTGATTCAAAGTGTGATCCTGACCCAAAACGATTCGACTCACAAAAAATAAATAAGAAATCCCATTATTTTCTCCTCACCAAGAGGTTTCTCCCACTGTCCTGTGACATGTGTTGGAGGCCCCATTTGTGAGGCCGCAAAAAAAAGACACAGAAAAAAAGTGAAGGGAAGGGAGAGAAGCTAAGCAGCGAAGCCTTACGCCCTGATCAGGCTTGGCTGGACTTCTTTTTTTTTTTTTTTTTTTTGCCACAGCAGTTGCCCGGGCGACGCTTCACAGACCGCACTGACCTTCCACAATTTCCAACCGTCAATCTAAATAGGAGCCCCCTTATCTCATCTTCTCTCCCACTCACACCCCCTTCTTTGTAGATGTGCACATCTTTTTATTCTAAATCCAGTCATTATTGTTCCTCTCCACTGGCCAGCAGGAAAAGCCCTGCCCGAAGTTGGAGAGTTAATTGAGCGTGTCTCTCCCACTGCCGGCTCGGAGGGCTGCAGCCACTAGCCCCGCTGTCTGGCTGCCTGGTTTGCCCGAGCAAGCCTCTTTCTGCTCGAGGTGTTTGCCCAGATTGCCAATGCGGGGGCCTGGCTTGAGGATGTCTTGTCGACCGGACTTCACTTGAGCATTCATGTCTCGGGCGCTGCGGCAGCATCCGCTCGTTACGGGGGGGGGGGGGGGGGGGGAGAGAAGTGTCAGAAGCGGAGAAACCAGACGGCTAAGACTCCTCTAATGTAATCTGGACATAGAACTTTTTCCTCCTTAATGATATGATAGCCTGACTTTATTTGAACTGGTGCCTTGTCAAGCCTAACGGCTTCGAGTTGCAGGACGGCGGCGCTCGCGGCTTCGCGGGAGGGAAGAAAGAACTTTGCGATGCAAGTCTTTTGTTCTTTCATGATAGAAAATCTGCATAATCTCAGCACACACCAGCTTAGGTACATGTACAATGTTACCCAGGCCACAATTAAGACACACACCAAACACTGATATGCCTCCGAAAAATGTAAAGCCTAATCTGAAATGTTTTTTTTTTCTTTCCCTTCCCTTCCTTTGGGGAACTAAAAGGTGAAGTCGGTTATCTGCCGTTATTTGGTTTTAAAACATTCCCAGCAGTATCCAACATCTCTGCCGATTTGATTCACTCTGAGCATGTCTCTCTCCTGGATGCATTCATCCTCCCTAAACTCCTGAGTTGGAGTGGTTCGCCTCAGGCAGAGGAAGCAATAATGTGAACCCTGGAGAGCTATTCAGAGTGAAGAGGAGAGCGGAGAGGAGCCTCCTCCACTGTTCTCCTCCAGCGGGCCGTTTGGGAGGCTAAACGGCGCCGATATCCCTTATTAAACCATCTGGCTGATGCTAATTAGATTATCAGAGATAAAGAGAAGGAGTTTTCTTTGTACATTTTAATGAGATAATGTGTCAGGCAATTGCGGGGAGAAGCGTTATTTTTGCGAGAGCAAAGACTTTTCAGGTGAAAGTGTAAGAGAATGAACAGATGCGGGGGAATGATTAATAGTGCTTATCTGGAAACATCTTGCCTACATAAGAGGAAAAAAAAAAAGAAGGTCTTTTAGTAGCTTCCTAACTACATGGCCATTAAAAAAAAAAGTGCCTCTCTTGGCTTTAAAGACTATTTTGGCAATGACTTATCCTCTAATACCCTCCTCATTGGACGAGACATTTGACCTACAACAATGTGCCCGTGTGGAAGGGCACATCCGAGATTTTAAGTCAGGGAGAAAAAAATGCGGACATATACTTGTACATTTGGCACATAACGATTACACGTGTGATCAAACGTTTGGGACGTCACCGGTTCTTTTTTTTAACAAAACTCCAGTGCAGTACTGGATTAGACCACAAAGTGGTCCCGTCTACTGCCAGAATACTAAAGACAGTCTTGGAAGCGCCTGCCCCCTAATGAGAGCGGGGAGGGGGGACTATTGATTGGGCTTGTCACCAGAGAAGAACATAAAAGTACACATTCAATGAGGGACTTCATATCCCGTTCGGGTAGCGTAAAGGTTAAGTGCTGGAGAATATCACCTGGATCAATAATTGTCTGCAACTCCACGTACGGTCCGCTGTCACTGAACCCCTGCTGCTGCTGCTCGGCCTTCACGAGACCAGCCCAAGTCACATATGAAATGCCACAGGAGGGATTACGGGTACTTTGCAGCTTCTGTTTGACACAACTATTTAAAAACGGCTAACACTGCAATGAAGGTAACGTCGGCACGTAGTAACACCCGCATTAAGATTTAATCGCCTACGTACATAACCGCTGGGTCCCCTCCTCAAACAATAAATAACAAACTCAATTCCCCTATGGTAATGGAAAAAAAAGAGCGAGAGAGGCTCCTTAAGGAAGACGAATGAAGGCTTTGCAGCACCGAGTAACAACATTAGCTGGCTAATTAAACAACAATGGAGGACGCCGGCGACTCTCGCCATTATTACGCAACGTGGCTTAATGAAAAAGGTTTAACGGCGCAGAAGAGACCTCGCGGCTCCCCAACAAACACAATCCCTTCCGATATATGTCTCCCCATCCCCCCTCACCCCTTATCAAGTGATGTGCATTTCTGCAACTGCATTGTCTCGACCTAATAGCAGATCCATCCACTTCACAGATGAATGCGCGGTGAAATGGAGAGAGCAGCGGTATTACGCGGCCCGCGGTGCTGCTGGCTGACTGCAGCACTCACGGAGACAGCCAACCGACATGGTGGGGGAGAAGAGACAAATGCACGTACAGAAGTTATTTGAAGTAGTGTTCAGCGATCGTGGATCAGTGCTCGCCGAGCAGCGTGGTGTGTTTTGCGGCGGACGCTGTGTGTTCTTTGTTTTCAGTGCTTTTCTTGGATTGAAAAAACAGCTGGGAAAAGTGGCAGAGCAAAAACCTCAAATTACAGCTCATTAGTCATCTCAACCAATCTCACCTGAACAGAATGTTTTTCAGTAGGATTTCAAATGTCATTTCACGCAGATGTGATCCGACTCTGTTTGCGATAATGGGATGTGAAGGGCATGGTTTGTTCTGGGCTGAGGCCTTTCCTGCTTCCTCTCAAAATGCAATTAATTGTGCCTCCGTGCTGCGAGATGTTCATGGCTATTCCACGTGGACCCATTCTTATGCTGACACTTAAATATTCTATTAATTGATAATGTAAATACCCTTTGGGTTTAGGAGATCTCTGATGGAGCCTTCCGCACGTGGTGGTTCATACAGAAACCCCCTAAAGACCCCTAAAAAACACACACACACACACACACACACACACACACACCTGCTTTGCTCTTCTTTTGTGGACCCAGCAACCTCCAGAAATGTGTTTCTGAGATTGTTTTAGGTCATACAAAAGACTGTCTTCAGCTATGCAGGCCATGTGTCCATTAGGCATGCCTGTGAAGGTGCTTTTATTGTGACAGAGGCTGCACTTTGAACCGTGCGGATATGTGCTCACCCCGAACCCCTTTTTCCAAATAAAAATCTGGGGAATGTTGGTGACGAGACGCAGGTGGGTGCACTGGTTTCACTGTTGGAAATGACTCTGACTGTCACGATACTGAGGAAATCATGTTTGGATGTTCTGATCTGTTTATCACCGTGCTAATGAATGCAGTAATTACACATGAATCGTTGGCTGCCACTGTTTGCGCCCCATTGAAAGGTCATTTATCAGAGGGATGATTACATTTATTCTGTAATAATACATGAATCTATAAAAGAAGCATTGTTAAAGACAATGTCTGTATACAATATGTTATCCAAGGAACTTCAAAAAGTGTTTTCCCATCAAAACCCATTAAGCCAATCTGACTGTTGATGCGATTTAAACAATGCTCTAAACTTTGGATTAAAATCCCCAAAAAAGCACAACCACTTTGAACACATTTAGTAGAACAAGGTGAGGAAGATACACTCGGATGATAACACCAGCACCTCCTAGGCCAGGTGAGTGTTTTAGGTATTTAAATAAACGTTACCCGGGAGGATTAAATGGGATAATAAGACGACAAACAACAAGAAAGCCAGGCATCGTGTGTTTCATTTCATTTATCTCAGATAAAGTATGTTGTCTCTACAGCTAAACACAGCCAGCCCACTGCAGTGCTGAGGCGCTCATGTTTTTCACAGCAAGCCGCAGCCGAGGAAGACTTGAAAAACAACTGTTATGATCAATTATACAATATGTACAATCACCGAATTGTATAAGTGTTAATTATTCAATAAACAAAGTGACATAAGAGTCCATTAGTGTGCGCTCCCGCAAAACAAGAAATGACTTCCAGCACGAGCCCAATCTTAGGAATTATGTTCCATTGGTGTGGTGCTTAAAAAATGCATGATACAAAATATTTATCTTTATTTTTCCAAGGCTTGGGATGCAAATCTGTGATGATGAGCTCTAAATGGATGCTGTCTTCTCAAAAATGTATGCACTGCACAAAGCCCACTCGCAGCGTGCCGTGCGAGAGGCTTTTTTCATGAATTTGTTATGAAATGTGGGTTGACAAATACGAAGACATGAATATTGAAAGCATTTACAGCATTTTACTTTATGAGTTGACACATTTAATATGCTGATTAAAAGCCTACAGTTGTAAATGACTGTGCGTGAGAGCCTGCCTTGGTGTGCAAGTGTTTGTGTATTATCCACTTCAAATGCATTCCGCCGAGAGAGGCGCACTTAGAAAACAGCCTCATGACTCAAGGCTTGATAAACACGCTTGCGTTGCACAGATAAGATGCCGCGGCGCATATTGTGCGCGAGTTCAAAATGTGCACTCATTGCGTTCATCAAAACCCGCACGACTCATTAGAATGGAAGTGCATTAAGCTTTAATACAGGCGCCCTGAGAAGCCCAAACACGAGTGAAACAGCTACGACGCGAGCACGCCGCCATCAGCCACGCACGCGGACACAAAAGGCCGCGGGAAGATTACCGTTTGAATGCTTTGGCGTAACCACACGCATGCGATTCTTGAGAACTAGAGCAGAGCAAGAGGACAGATGTTTGAAAGAACACATTGAGAAGCAAATTTGCAGTGCTGTTCTTGCTTGTAGATGTGTTAGGGTGAGACACACGGTGCAAGCTGCAGTTTGACTTTTTGAAGAAGAAAAATCCAGAACAAAAGATGCAGATGACGGATACAGTGAGCTGCAGATGACATTTCAGGAAAAAAAGAAAAAGAAAAAAAAAGAATTTTGTTCTAATAAAGCACTTCTACAGTAATTTTGAATTTGCACTCCCCCTCATTCTTTCTTTCGGGTAACACACCTCACTGCAGGGAATTACACTCCTTACTCTTTTTAATATTCAGTGTTTGACAAAAAAAAAAAAAAAAGCCCACCGCTTTGCTCAGAAAGAAAACGGCTAGATTGTCAGATAAGAAAAACGATAAATAGCACTACAACTAGTGTGATTGAACCTTGTTGTGTGAAGATCAGAGTCCCAAAATCACACCTGACAATTCAAACAGCAAAACTTATACACACACTCACACACTTCACGTGTCCCCTGTCTCGCTCTCCCGGGTGCTGCTTTATTAATGAGTTCGACACATAAAAAGCATCCGGAGGACGGGACGTGTCACTCATCAAAAAAGGCGCTTTTTGAACAGTCTTGGCGCATGTTAAAGAATTATTCTCTTTCATAAGGACAAGAGACAATCAGTGATTGCCAGGGTGTTTTCAGATGACCAGACTGTGAATCCTCATTTCTCAGACATGGCATGAATATTGTATGTAAAGTGTGCAAAGTTGGCTCTGCCCGGTGGGAGAGGAGGGAGGGAGGGAGGGAGGGAGGGAGGACTGAAGGCTGTAGACATTTGGTGCTGTTCATTATGACTGTTTGCCATGGGAAAGAGTGTGGGCTCGACCCGCGTGTCAGAGTGATTAATTTCATTGATTTGATGCAATGTTTTGGGTAAATACAGATAGGTGTAAACCACAAATGAGTTGGACAAATCAATCAAATAGATTTTTCTTTCTTCTTTTTTTTTTTTTTTTTTGGTGAATAAACTTTGGTCCGGCTCAATAAAAGCTGCTTCTCTTCTACTGACCTGCCAAAGCAAGTAATAACAAACCCCTGATATGACAGGTGAGTGAAAGCCTCAGCACACACAATATACACCACCAATCATTTGGCTCTTCACTTACCTAAAGATACACACGCACACACACACACACTCACACACCACTATAAATAACACTCAACAAATGTGCACCAGCACATGCAAACATCTGCCCTATACACATATGGACATGTGTGCATCACAATCCCACACTGAGACACAACGGTACAAATGCCAAGCAACGAGACTCACACACACGCGTGCACGCCCGCACACACACACACACACACATACTTGGAGCTCACTTCCCGTGTGATCTCGCCTGTGCCTTCCTGGACTGGAACAAATAATGGGGGGGGAGTTGACTGTGGGGTTTTGAAGCTCTCCCTGTCAGTGACACTGTGTCAGCCCTGCATCTCCCTCCACCAAACACACACCTTTGCCCCCCCTTCGCCCCCCCCAGCCACCCACCCTTACTAAAACAGCATAGGGAACAAGGCCTTTGAATAATAAATACTCCCAAGTTTCCACACAACTCCGGCCGGAGATGCCCCTCCGCAAACAATGTTGATGTGTGGGAGGAAGGAAGCCTGGGTGAATACAAGATACATGTCCAGATGCAACACACGGCTGAACGGGGGGGGGGGGGGGGGGGGGGGTGACCCGGAGCTTCAATATGCCTGTGAACACGCAGAACACTGACACCCCTGCAGAAGGCGACGCAAGTGCAACATAAGCAAAAAAGTTGAGAATGTTTTTCTTGTCAAAGGACATTGTCGGCAGGTGGATCCACTCCTGATGAGAGACACCGTGCAGGAAAAGGGACCCGACCTCACACGCAGTGTGTGTAGAGCACGAGTTCGCCACCTGATGTAATTGTTTTTCTTCCATACTTTTCTCTCCGGAGAGAAAACGCATTGCCATTCTCACGGTCAACATGACGCATTCTTGAGAACTTGGCAACGATGTCCCAAAAGGCCACAAGGGACTCAGTATAAAAAGCTTAGGGGAGAGTGTGTGTGTGTGTGTGTGTGGGGGGGCGGGGGGGGAGGGAGGGGGGCGCTTGGCCTGATGAACACGGGGTCCATTGCGGTGGTTTGACGCCGCCCATCGTCAGCCGATATATTTAATCCTCCGGTTCCGCGGGCGCGGCTCTAACACGACAGAAAATCATTATCCGGCGCGGGCCGTTAACCGTCACAGGAGTGATGGAACGGCCAGTGGGCCACGGGAGTTTTGTGTGGCAGTTTTAAAACGTCTGTCCTGGAGACTCGCGGCGGCGGCGGCCCATTGGGGTCGATCACGAGGCGGATTTGGCGGACGGCCACTCCCGCTCTCTGAGGGATGGAGTTCCTTAATGTCGAGCATCTGAGGCGGGAGCAAGTAGGGGTCAAACCCCGGAAGGGTTCGTTTGTGCTGGGAGGTACTTTTACTCAAGTAGTGCGCCTACAACGCTTAACCCGCTTGTGACTAACTTTTCAGCTACTGTACTCGGCTTTAGTCCAATAATTGAGTCATTGCTTGAAATCAATTCTTAAGTTAATACTATAGTGTCGGAATGACAGCCTTAGTCATGTATTGTATCCTAATGGGCAACAATCATGTCTCAATAGACATAGAAAAAAAGAGATATTCCATGAAAGGTTCTTTGATCCAACATCTGACCTCTGGCCACACACCTCCCTTCCATCTCTTCCCTCTTGCTGAGCCTTGGAGGTCCACATGTTGCTCAGCTGGTTCCTGTAACCTGTAACACGAGCTTAGTTGTCCAGTCCAAACGGTCCAGTCCAAACGGTCCAGTTCAAGAGGACGGATCACGGAGGCCATTAATGCAAGATAATACAGCCTTTACTATTCATTAAAGTCACTGCTGTTAAATGTTTCTCTCCATTTCTGTGTTTTTTTTATTATTATTAAAATAGCACACGAAAGAGGGAGAAAAAAAGAGGTAGCAAATTGTCAAATTATAAATTAAGCTGCTCCTTCAATTATTTGCTTGGTTTGATATTAAAGTGGTTAATTTTTGAACGAGGTTAATTACAAGAGGGTTAATGATGTTCTAATAAAAACCAAGAACTCATCACATTCTCCCAACTAAATTACGCTGACATATACGAACCAAATATTTTCTTCAATTAATTCATAATTGTTAATAAATATTTTACAATTCAAGGGGCATGCGGGCGAAGGCCGTGTTTTGGAATGACATATTTGAACAGATTGGCGACACATTCTGTAACAATAATTGCCATGGCTGACTTCTCACCAGAGGTAATCTGACTCTTGCTGTCTTTGGTAGGTGGCCAATTTATTTCATGAAGCGGGGCAGATATTGTACCTGCTGCACATGGTGTTATTGAGAGTGTGCCTATCTCTGTGTGTGTGTGTGTGTGTGTGTGTGAGGGTGAGAGAGAAAGAAAGAGACAGAGGGAGGGACAAACAGGGGGCAGGTAGGTGTGATCGCTCATTCACACTCGGGCTGCTTGACGTTGAGCCCTACGGGGCATGATTACTAGGCCCTGGGTGATCCTTCAGCTCTCCGCCTGACACTTGCTGCCTGTCCCCTTCCCCTCGGCCGCCTTGCATCACAGCAGCCCTCGCCTCATCCATCTCTCTGTATCTACCTTCTTCCACTCTTATCTCCCCGCTCTCTTAAGTTTCCTTCTCGACGTCGTCGCCGTGTTTTATTTACTCCCGCGGACTCGCGGACTGTCTGGCTAATGCGTTTCTGCCAGTCTGATAAATAAAGCTGTTTGTCTTTTTACAGTGCCCGGGACACTTATAGTTAATGTCTCTTCATCCACCTCTGCTATTTATCAGACTTCAGACACGCGTTTACCGTGAATGCAAGTCCCCGGCGGCACATTTCAACAAGGCTATTAGATTTCATGTGCTAAGGAATAAGTGGTGTGTACGCTGCAGACTTTAGGGGTAAACGTTTCTTAACAGAAGCATTTATTTATTTACAAGTCAGCTATTAAGAATATTCAGATTTCTTACTTATCCATTCTGATTGTTGCCAGAATAAAGCATTTATTATTTTCTTACAGATTCCTTTAGGATACTGTATGCGATGTTAATGCCCGGACTTATGTTTGGGTGATGATTGGCTTTCCCTGACTATATATCAGCTGGAATCATACTTTTCTTCTTGTATTATTCTCCAGCACAATGTCACAATACTCGGGAAACGTAACAGGATTTGGCCTCATCTGTAGGGGAAAATTTTAAATAATACTGGTGTAAAGATGTTGTGCCACTCGCAAATATTAGCAACATTTGGCTCGTGGCTGAGGCTCATTGTGGAAAGACACAAACGTGCCTCTTCTCAGCTTCAAGTCAAGTCCAAATAATACATTTTGATAATAAAAAAGCAAAGGCGACATATGAATAAAAAATGAAATCACATTTATTTTGTTACACAAAGATCCTGCCGACCAAAAACATGTTTTTTTGGATTTTAATTCACAAAAATCATTTGTGTGATGCAGTAAAGACAGAAAGAAACTAAGAATAAAGTCTCCTATTTTTCGACAAAAAGTTTTGACAGCGTGCAAATAAAAACTGCTTGAATTTGAGCTCATAGTCTAAGGGTTTAATCTCCTCTTGTTAGGAGACACAAGGGACACAAGGGACTCGCCGTGACTTCTTAAGGGGGCTGAAACATTACCATGATGGGCTAGCAGCATCCTTTCATGCTCTATCCAGCAGAGTTCATGTAGACATGCTTGGCTTAAAACCACCTTGTTAACAAAAAAAGAGAGTGAACAAAAGAAATTGCACTCTGTAAAAATCCTGACACCACTGCAATGTGCGTACTTGAATTTTTCAAACACTTGTCTTTTCTTTACCATAATAGATGTCAGTTTCCTCTGAAGTAGCTCAAGTAGGGAGAGCAGCACATCGGGTCTCACTCTTCCTGCATTTGAAGCTATCACTCAATAGCGGATCTGTGTTGTTCCACATCAAACGGGGGGAGACATTCGCAGCATCACCTGCAGAGCGCTCCAAAGGGATGAAGCAAAATATCTTCAAATCACTTGTCCAAGACATTTCCCCCTATTAAGGCTGCCTCCACACAGGCTTTAAGGCGGAGACAGGCCCTTTAGATAAGCTAACCAAACCTGAGTGTTACAGCTGGGAGATCAGACACACAGTCTGTGTTCTCTCACAGAACTCCCTTGCAGTGGCATGCCATTAAAAAAAAAAATAGGTTCAAAGTTGAACACTGTTAAATGAGTAGAATAACCTATTATCTTCTGAAGGATGGGAAAATAGGAAATATAAAATGTCCAAAAATGATCACGATGACAAGAAGAAGTAGGGACAGGAGACTTGCATTAAATGTAAAAGTTATAAGTGCCGTTTTTTTCTCATAAGCCATAAGTCAATCTACTGACCGAACCAGGAATGCAAATGGACACTCATTAACCACTTTTGAGTAAAATGTACAAATGTTTGAACTCCTCACTGCATGCGTGCGCTCCTATTTCATGTGTATGAATGTATGACTCCCAACAGCGAATGTGGTTCCAGCCCTACACGGTGCTAGATGCGTTTTGGTGTGTGTGTGTTGTAATCTCAGCAGCAGATCATGTTTTCCAGGCCTCAGATGAGGCAAAGCAGCTTTGGCAGCAGGCCGTTTCATCTCAGGCACTGGGGCCCAAAACAAAGAGAAAATGATTGATTGGATGATGAATTATTTAGAGGTGGAGGGCTGAGGAACGAACCAGCCATGCTGGAGAGAGAGAGAGGGAGAGGGGGGGGGATAGAGAGAGCAAGGAAACAAGTAAGAGAGTGCAAGTTCAGCCTCCCTTTATCGCCTTCTCTCCCTGTAGAAGATGGGCATCCAAAGTAAAAACTTGCCCCTAATTGTACTAATGCGTGTCACCGCAAATTTGCCAAAATAAAATATTGATGCGGCCGCAGCGGGAAGGGCTGCGCGCGGCGGTTGGAGAAGGCGAGGTGTTTGCTCAGGGATCTATAGGACGTTTGAACCTACACGCAACACTACACCGAGGGCAGAGGAATAAAAAAATAAATTTAAAAAAAACTCCTCGGCCCGAGACAAGCGTCGCTCCGTCTTCCCCTCCACACAATTAGGGGGAAAACCACAATCACCGAATGTGTACCTGCGGATAGACCAGTAATATTTGAATGGCAGCATTAAAACAAAACACTCCCTTAAATGTCAGTGTGAGTGAACACAGCTTCAGACCTTTATGTGATGCCCAGTTGGACCACAGGGGGCACTGCTGTGATATGCGAGAGAGAGAGAGAGAGACAAGAGTGACGGGTGAGTGCGAGACACAGGGCAAGAAGAGGAGGGGAGGGGGGGGGGAGGCAGGGAGAGGCGGAGAGATGCAATGAGGCAAGGCTACAAGGGATGAACGCAAAGCGTCTCTCTCTCCCTCCATTTTTTCAATATCCCCTCCTCATGAAATTTCATTTGGATTGTAAATGTTCAGTAATTTACCATCATAAATGTGTAATGGGCCCCTGAATCCAATGACATTGTGCTGGCTAATCAACTCATTTGAAAATGAATATAGATGTATTAAAAGGGAACTCGGCATTTCCCATTTGTTAAGACTGGCATGCTGTCAAACACGGGGAACACTTCCTAAATGGAGTTTTGGGGGAAAGAGATCTCTTGAGGGAAAAGGAAAACTACTTTACTCATCAGATGTTTTGATCTTGAATGGAGATGATGAACGAGATTAAGTGCTCGCGCTGAATTCCGATTTGTTTTGTCATAAGAAAATTTGACATCTAATCGGCTAAAAAAAAAACGAGAATTGGCTCATTTAAAACCTCAAAAAACAAAAAAACATGGACAGAAAGTTAATGACACTTCATTTTCAGCTGGGAGAATACAGCAAAATTAAATTCTTGAATTTTAAACAGTTTCTGGGTCCCACGGCAGCCACAGAAATCCTGCCGCAAATATACAATAACACACACACACACACACACCAGGATTACTGCTTCTTATCTATGAGAGACAGGGCCCGAGGCACTACCTACAAACACTTAATCAAAAACCAAGTTCAACTCGTGGCAGCCGGTGACTCTTAGAAATAGAGAGCGATGGAAAGAGTGCGGAATGGAAATTACAAATGTCGGCAGTCTGTGGACGTGTGTGTGCATGTGTGTGTACAGTATGTTTGACTCTCAAAGCGGGTGCAAATCCGCCCCAGGTAAAAGAAAACCAAACATGTCTCGGTGTGTGCGAAATAAAATCGCAGAGCTTTGACCGCGCATCCGTTGGCCACTTTGAGGATCCACTTAAAAAAAAAACTTCTATGACAGTAACGAAGGGCCAATCTACATATTAATGGTGTCAGGTCAAAACTCTGTCCCTCTCACAACATTTCACTAGTGACCAATACCACGATGTCATCTTCAGGCGGACCAACGGGATTACTTCTTAAAACTTTATTGTACATTTAGCCTGTTCCTGTGTAACTCAACTGACCTGCAGCGCCGGTGGCCTCACAAACCTCTTTGGCCATGAAAATGCAAACCTTGGATAAATATTTCAGTTTGAGGCTCATTATACAACGTACACCCCCTTTATATTATTTATCCGGTGGAAACCGCACACATAAGCTCGGCTTAGATGTTACAGCGTTTATTCATGTGCACACAGTTAACGATTGGGTGTCGTTTCTCAAAAGGAAAATTCAAAAACATCCCATAAACAAACTTAAAATCAATTCGAACAAGAATCTGTACCTTGCAAGCAGAGTTTTGGGACGGATCTTCATCCCTACTGCCGTTCATCACTGTTCTACGCTTCCTTCCTTCCTTCCTTCCTTTCCTGACGGTTCTCCCTCCCTCTCGGTTCTGCCCTTATTCCCGCCCTCGGCCGTGATGCAGCAATCAAGGAGGAATAACTCATTTGATGGCGGCAGGGGGTGCATTGTGAATGGTTAGCCTGGATGCGTGGCTCTAGGCTGCTGCCCTCTCGTAAGGTCATTGTAATTAAGACTTGGCTCACAGTGGTTTGACTGTGCCTTTGAGGTTCAAATGTCTTTCCCCCACCATCCTCAAAAGTCCTTTCCATCACCATTTGCTTATGAGATCATACAAAAAAAAAAAATCCTAAGCCAAATATTCGGCTCGGCCTGTGAATATTGATTTATCTTTGGACTCAGATGGGCTGGAATGAGTTAGATTTCCCCCAACTTCCTCGGTGATTACTTAGTGGAAATAGAATATTAGAGTTTCAGTGATTGCTGCAGATGAAAAGCGCACGGCTCGGACCGACACTTAAGATTGCTAATCTCGGATCCTGGACTTGCTCGAACTTCCAATTACAGGATTGTGGAGTGAGAAAGAAAAGAAAAGGAGACGACCTATTGATACATGTACAGTACGCCGTCTCCCCCTCCGCTCTCCGCTTCTCCCTGTGCCGCCTCCCGCAGCCCGAGGAGTCAACAACAGACGCCGCAAGCACAGCCTCGGCCAATTTGCTCATAAAGGACTTCAAGTTCAATGGATTAAGGGCCGTCAACTCAAGTCAAAACCGGGTCCAGATGTGCCTGCTGTTTGTGAGATGGGTTGTTTTGTGAGCAGGGAAAGGCCTCGCCCACCGCCCCGCCTCGCCCACCGCCCCGCCTCGCCCACCGCCCCGCCTCGCCGCGGAACCTCACAAGTTTAGTGAACCGACATGCGAGGCCCCGCCCCCTCGCCACTTTTCACCAAGTGTTTTTTGTGCTAGTGGTGGTTTTTGTGCTCAATAAGCGAGCTGGAATTCTCTCGTAACGGGACGCAGGACACTTCTCTTGTAACAGGACGCACAAATCTGGGGGTTCTCGCCGATGCAGTTTTCATACAGTCGTGATTGGCTCATCAGTGAAAGCATGCAAGTGACCTAAAATACCCGGAAAATCAGTGGGTTAATAAAGCCTCTTTTTTTTAAAAAGGGGAAGCAAATCCAGTTCAAGTAATAAATACCACAGCAGAGGGTTCATATAGTTTCTCCAGGACAAATCACACGTTTGGAAAAACCCACATTATTACATAATACCAGGGGGCCAAGCACAGGGGCCACTATAGGGTATTGGACTTTATTACTACTTTCCAGGACACAAGCACATCAACGCACACACAGACACACACACACACACACACTTACAGATGGATGGGAAATCAGTGCTTGTGTACAGTGGGTTCTTCCATGACCACAGTCATCCCAGCGACTGGGAAGTTACTGGTCCCACAGCGAGGACAAAGACTCCCACGTGATCCGGTTCAAATACTCCAATAGTTATTTCTCTGAGGACGTTTTGGAGAACCGGGCCTCCGCGTTCGCCTCCTCATTGGTCACTCACGACAAAATGAAACTCATCACAACGCCGCTGCAGACCATCAAGCGGCTTATTTGGAAAATTACAGCTGGGCCAAATCAAGATTTTTGCAATCGCGACACGGTGAACGGAGGCACCGCGACACTACACAAGGCTCCGGCTCCACTTACATAACACACAGTGGGATTAGAACCGCTCCTCACACGTCTGACAGTGGGCTGAGCTGCATTTCAACTAGCGGTGTACTGTGGCGGATCTTTGAACAGCCAAACAACTCAAGTGAAGTGCCTGCAGTTCTTTAAGTACTTTATCCTCAGAGCTTCATTGGGCAAAAGAAAAAGAGAGAAAAAAAAAAAAAAAAAAGAAACAACAAGACACGAAATGCAAATGAGCTCCTCAACACTTCTGTGTGCCATTTAAAAACCAGCACACACCAAAAAAAAAAAAAGGCAGAGTGCATTTAAAATGTTTTAGAATGCACTGCACTTTACAACAATGCGGGAAAAAAATTAAATAAAGACGGGAGAAGAGAGAGAGAGAGAGAGAGACGGGAGAGTTGTGTTCTGAGGCTGCTGGGCGTCGCGTTGGGGATTCCACGTGTCTCATCATCTTGTTTAGGGTGCATTAGCAGCCAGTGACACAGCCTCCCTCTCTCCCTCCCTCCCTCCCTCCCCGTCGCTCCAGTTTTCTTGTTGTCGGGCAGAGTGTCCTGAGGCAATAACAGCAACCATCAGCCCGCCTCCACCTCCTCCTCCTCCTCTTCCTCCTACACCACCTCTTCGTGGAGAGATACGTCAGGGGCTAATTTTCCATCAGCAAAGCATGAAATCAAGAAAGAATGCCGCACAACAAGCGCTCTTAAAAAAAGGAACACTTTGCCGCTTCGCACACCCATGCAAGCGCGCACAGACAGAGACACGCGCGTCCTGAGACGTGTCCTAACTTGAATAAATCATGAAATCAAGTGGACGCTAAGCTAAGGCGACAATCAGAGGCTTGTTGATGAGAGCGCGAATGTGACTTTGGGAGGTGGTTTTACAAATTTCATGAGACGATGCAAAGTACTGCGATCATTTGAGTGGGTTTGGTGTTATCAAAATGAGACAAGAAAACACGTTCATAAAAAGAATCACATCTGAAAAAAAAAAAAATGAAAACTTAGTCGCACCACAGAGAGGTTGAACGTCAGATTAAGGCCGAAGTTATTCAAGGATTTTCATCATGTTTGGAAATGCCACTGGCGCGTTTCCATACAGTCAAACGAAAGAACCTAGCTGCTCTGCAGTTAAAATATATACCTAGAATTCAAAGAATCCTATGCTTAAGTCATGCTAAAAAAAACACAGAGAGTGAAGAGAAGCTTCAGCGACGGTTACAATTGCCTTTCCGATGCTACTTAAGTGACTCAACTGGTCCAAACTCGACCTTCCTGTGAGCGCCGGTTGCAGTTCTAAAGTCAGAGCGTAAATGGGGGCAAATGAGAGTAAATGCGAGCTTTTGTGACGCGCTGCGTTTGGTCGCAGGTGGGACCACAGGCAGGAACTCGTAATTAAGTGTCTAAACTGGACAAGAAAAAAAATCGGATAATGACGGGGCCAAAAAGCGGGCGCCTTTGACCGAGTTCTCGTGACTCCAGGGGGCCGGCCTTGTGTGTTTTTATCGGAGACCAACTGAAAAGCACCGTGCCTCACTTTCCCATCAACTGAAAACAAGGCGGTTGGTTATTAGGACAGCAACACTGACAAACACTACAGAGACTCGCTCTCGAACTGCACGCGCAAACACGGAGAGAAGAAGAAAAAGAAGAAGAAGCTCTCGCAGCGCTGACTGACAAAGATGCCCTGCAATATAGATGACGGGAACAAAGCTCCCCATAACAAACTCCGGTCGTAGCGAGACGATTTCCTTTTCAATAATGAATCGCCATCAGCATCAGGCGTCAATACTGCCTCTGTGTGTTGTGTGTGTGTGTGTGTGTGAGAGAGAGAGAGGGGAAAGAAGGCGGGGGGGGGGGGGACATCTATCCTCAACGAGAACAAAACTTCTATATTTAATCTGCGCTGAGAACAAGCAGGCATGCAAAGTCAAAAACAAAACGGGGATGGCAAGCTGAGGCTTTCTGTGGCATGCAAATCACATCCGGACCGACCAGCTGCTGTGAGCTTATCCCCCACATCTTTGTGATTGACAGGATTTTTAAAATGTGTAGATTATAAATATTTATAATTGACTTAATATTGACTGTATTCTCTCTGTTTGATTGAACGTGTGTGTGTGTGTGTGTGTGTGTATGGGGGCGGGGGGGGGGGGGAAGAAAGAAAATAAGCCACAAGAAAAAAAATAAGCTTTAATTTCTCAAAAAAAGCGCACAAGCACAATCCAGTTCATCTGTAGCTCCCGCTTCACATAAATTACCCTCCCTGTGCACCCCACAGTGAGTGTGTGTGTGTGTGTGTGTGTGTGTGTGTGAGAGAGAGAATGTTCAGCAGCGTGTTTTCCTCACTGAGGATAATGAGCGTTACTTTGAATTTGCCGTATTGTCAGGTCTCCTTGAGAGGTCACCGTGAAGTCACGATCGCCTCACAAGAAATAAAAATAAAAGCACCATGAGCGGGCGTAATATTTAGAGCAGTGTGGCAGGGGGCAGAGCTCGCCCCACCTTCTGCGGCTCTGGTGAGAGTCCGGCTTGCCTCTGCACTTGATTCTCACGAAACCAAAAAGTTTCAGTTTTCACTGAAGATGACCACAAGACAGCCCAATACCAAACCTGGGTCATCACGCGGTCCGGCTGGAGCTGGGCGGAGGACGAGCGGCGGAGACGCTGTGTGTAGTGCAGAGCGGGGCGGGGCCCCCGGGCCTCTGAGAAATTGAAATAGCTTTTGGCCTTTGATTGAATTGCGCCATGTGAGCTCGCTGCACTGCACTGGCCCTCTCTGGGCCTGTCTGTCCAACTCCCTTTCAGCTGGACATCAAAAAGGCCATCTGCAGTAGAAAAAGGGCCAGCCGACACACCATGCGCTCCCATCTCACCCGCCAGTCTCCTCTGCCCCGGCATCCGCACACGGCACTGCCCACCGTCTCATCCATTTTCCTCTTTGATTTAATCACAGAGTGAAACTGAAGTGGCATGACAAAAGTTTGGGTTTTTCGAAAACAGAGGAAGTTTCGCAACTGGAACAGTCGGAAAAGTCCGAAGCACCTCCATTCTGGTGAAAAAAGGATGAAGAAATTGATGGCAAATGTGTTGCCAAACAAATATACAAGGATTTATTTTACAATCTTAATAATGCAAACTGCTTTCTATCCCACAGAGCATTAGGATTTAAAGTGAGCATGAAACACAAACCCTTCAAGCAGATTAAATTTCAAATCAAGCAGGCCATGTAAATGATGTGGTGACAGGGGGCCCAGTGCAATTAGCATGCCAGGCTAGTGTTAAAGCAATTAGGCAAAACAGACGGCTAGAGCACCAGGGCTAAGCACGGGATGGGAGGAAGGACGAATATTTCCATATTGTTCTTGAGGACATAAGTGTGTGTGTGTGTGTGTGAGAGAGAGAGAGACAGTGAGTGTGTCTGTGTGTGTGTACAGTTTGTTTGAGGTTGTTCTGTGCTCAACATGCTCGTGGATTTCTCAGAGGGAATCCGAGGTTAATGGGAACTACACTTTGTTTACCGACAGCCGTTCCAGCCATTTTGGAGAGCGGAGAGTCGAGGGGTGGGGGGGGGGGGGGGGTGGGGGGGAACCTAAATAACGGATGCTGTGTTCGTTGTGACAAAAAGAAATGAAACAGAAAACACACGTCAAGTCTCATGTTGCTTAGGGGAGAGAAAAAGAAAAAGAAAAAAAATCACAAAAACATTTAGTGGTAAACAAGCCCACAGCGGAGACTCTGGGAACCACTTTGGGGAAAAAGCAGACACAATTGGGCAAATCTCTTAGGCGGAGCTATCAAAAGCGGTGTCGGCGTGGCAGAAAGGATCACCTGGAGACGAGGACAGACACTCGTTTGAGCGTAAATTACTCAAACAAGCATGCCGGGGAATGGCATTTAATGCTTGATGTTTTTCCCCCAGAGGGAGCGGCGGCGGATGCCTCTAATTCAAACAAGGAGGTATGATATACAAACACTGGTAAGAAACAAACACATGGCACACATGGCACTGGAAGTTGCGTGTGATGCGACAAGGCCTTTTGGGAAACAAAGTAGGACAGCGACTCATCTTCGCGATGCGGCGACGTGGGAAGAACAGCGGTAATAATGAGGAGTCGGGCGTGACGAAAAGCGGGTTTTTGCTCTTGGGTTTTGTCTCCGTGCGGAGTATCTTTCCACGTTGTGTTCGGTACGCAGTCCAGCAGGCTACAGTGGATTAGAAGAGGCTCTTAACTTCTCCTACTTGCACAGCCAAAGGGTTAAAAGAGGATATTAAGTATCAATCACATGCGCCAGGCGAGTATTGAATCCTATATTTGTGAACCTAATCTTCACTGTAACACAGCAGAAGAAAAGGATCAACCCATCTCAAATATGATTGAATTTGAATTTAATTCCAATACCTTGTAAATAACTAAATACAATTGAAAAACGTGCAATTTAGGTAAGACAATTTAGCATTGCAACAGCGTTACACACGCAGGTTGCATAGAGACCACCTGATGACACAAATCCGGATCATTTTTCCTTAATCAATATTCTTTGAACAAGGGAAGGTGGAATCTGCTGACTCAGAGTTTCGCTCTGTGCCTGGTGGAAGTCGCAACGTTTTCAAAGTGCGGACAAAAACGCTCAAGTGTGTGTGTGTGTTTTCCTGCACGCCATTAAAGTTTGACCCGGGAGAACAGCCAATAGAGAATAGCACAAGCCAGGACATGCACTGTAGCCTTTGTCTTCACGCCAGATACCACTTCCATGCAATGAACTGAGGTGAAGCTTAATTACAGGACTAAAAATGTATTACGGCATCGTAAATTATCACATTTAACTTCCAACTGCAGATTACTTCAGCGGTGAACCACAGACAACAACAAAAAGTAAACGATAAAATAACGAATTACAGTCCATTTGAGTCGTTCCAGTACTGCCACATTGAATATTTCGGGGGGGTTCTACCACCATTTAACATATTTAAATGGGTGCATTCAGCAGGAGGATCACACAAAATGTTTAATACCCTTCTCTCACTTATGATAACTCTGCTGACTCAATTAAGTGACATTTTAATGAAAGGGAGAGTCTGCAGTAATTAGTTCCTGTTCAAGAATGTATGCCGTGTAGTACAACCAATCAGACCACGTAGCGCCATATGGTCGACGTGGCCTTTGGGCTTTTCGGGGATTCCTTCGTGGGGAGAGTCCAAGCCAAGCAGGTGAGGCAGTGGTTTTTTTTAATTTTTGATTACATCGTGGCAGCAGGCTCCAAATACAGCGTATTACATGTACGTGTGTATGACGTGGGGAGAAAAACACACTAAATGAGAATATGATCAACAAACACAAACAAAGGAAGTCTGGTGAAACAGTTGACATGATGGAAGCGACTAAGTCGCAGTGTCCTAGTGACGCACGGCGCAAAACCCCCTGCAAAACCCCCCCCCAAAATAACAATGGACGATCGCAAGCCGTTCCCAGACTGGCTCGTTCCGCCCCCCCCCCCGGGACAGGAAGGACGACAGCGCTGAAGGATTTTACAGAGCATAAAAACACGGCCAACGCCGTTGTATCAGCATGGTTTAGACTCGTCCAGTTTACCCAGCGACTAAATAAAACGCGGCAGCCGATCCAAAGAACTGCAGAAGAAAAAAAGGCCCTAAAGGAGGCATCTACATTTCATTTCATTGACAGCTGCATATCGGCAAAGTGCTCGTGACTTACACTTATTGAGTTTCACAGTTTCACGTTTCGCGAAACGCTAGTCGGAAAAGATCTTTCATCAGTGTTTAGTTTGTTGTACATCCGTGGCTTCACAGCAAAGGCAGAGCAAAGCTAATATGATGTGTTATGTTCAAAACAGGCTTACTATAAATACATCAACAAAGAGGACTTTTTCTGCCTCATTTTCACATTCCTCACGGCAGATATTGTTGGCTAAGAAAAGTACACAAAAGGACATCATCTAGACATCAAGACGATGTAAGAATGGACAATAAAGGCGAGCAAATTTGCTAATGTTATCAATAATACCTGCGATTTCCCAAGAGATGGTTACAAGAAATAACTAATTGTCAACACATATTGACGCATGTAGAATTTAAATGATGGTCTTTTTTTAATCTCTCTGGTACAGGTCCTGTGGTGAACTAACTTTTAGTTTATTTTTTTCTTGTCAACGGTGTAGTTACCTGATAAACCAATGAGACTATTCATACTCTGATGTATAATTAGTATAGTACACTCTAGGAGGCATAAAATAAGAAGCTCTCTGGCACTATGAAATGGCAGGGTACTGTACACATAAAATTGTAATGGGTCAAACAAATCACTATGATTTCCACACTTTGAAATGATGTCTCTTTATACATGTGAACCACCCACAATTTACAAAACCATCAGACCACGAGCAATTTGTCAGCCCGACTTGGTCGTGTTTGTGACAATACGGTGTTGCTATTGGCCTCCGCTGAGACATTGAGCTGGACGGCGAGCCTGAGTACTCTATGGGGGGACGGGGGGGACGGGGGGGGGGGGGGCAGAAGCATCACACCTTGGGGACGGGAAAACTGCACAGTTGAGTGTAAAGCGGCGATCGACCGAGAGCTTGGCGGGATTACGTTGTGGCTCCCGTGAGTGTTTTACGAGGAGTGTCTGCAGTGCGAGGAGGAACGCCACCGTCCCCGCGGTGGAAAGCACGCTCCCCAATCCCCGCCCCCCCCCCAGCTGGGAACGCCGCCGCAAACCGCTTCCATTATACCATTCTAACTGAGTAAGGTATCAGGTTCTACTGAGCAAAAAACAACTACAGAAACACATACGTTCTAAAGCGAGTCTGGCACGGTTGTGTGGTCGACGTTTTGGTCTAATAAAACAGAGTCTTGATGAATAATCAAAGTTGCAATAATTATTGCTTGCAAGCAGGAGGTCAAATACACAATCACGTATAGCGGTGCTCTGTGGAGATGGCGTCTCCGAGCGGTCAAAGCGCTGAGCTTTTATACACACACATGTGAAGGTCATTTCCAGTGGCAGGTGGCCATGAGAGGTGCCGAGCCCTACACAACACTTAACCACCTGTGAGGTGACAGATATGAAAACGTACAAAACAAGTGAGAAATGAGCCGCGGTTAAGACGGCGTAACAGAGTTCCTTTGTTCGAGCATTTGTGTGAAAGAGGACAATAAGCACTCTTTTAGCATAAGACTATGTTATAACCCATTTTACCGTTACAACAGGTACAGTGAAATAGGGGAGGAGAGGGTCCGCGTTCACCTGTCACATTGAGCCATTTCCTAATTTCCAGACTATCACAAACAAGGTTCAGAAACAAAGGGCCCACTAACAAAGCTTCTCATGGGGAATTGACTGCGGCCTTGGCTGCTATTTACATACAGATGCACTGGCAACCATTTGCATAATGTTTTTATGTAGCTGCGTGCTCAGGGGAGCTGCATTGTAACATATTGGTGCCTAATGAACTCTGAAAAAAATTGATTTTCCACAGAGTAAATTAAGAAATGCATTATAGCTGTTAAAGCAATCTTGTGGGAAATCGGAGCCTTCCTGCGCTAAACTACGCTTGATAAGTAATAAATGACATGTTACACTTATTGGCTTTAATTCATGCTAATTTTGCCCAATTAATGTATCACCGTAGTTCTGAGGGCAGCCACTGGAGATTTAATTATTTATTGGATCTTGCCGAGTGTATGTGCTCGTGTTGTGTGTTGTTGGCATAAGATGCATGCATGAAAATGGTAATGGACTGTTTGTGGGTAATACGTCGCACTCTATGCAATTGTATTTGCATTTGTAGATTTAATTGTTAATGTTTTTGTGTGTGTGTGTGTGTGTGTTCGAGCGTCTACCCGCAGCACGGTTAAATCCCAGGTCTGCCGGGACTTTCTGACAGAGGCCCGATTGTGTGTGAATCTGGAGGCCCTGCCTTCCTCCCCTTCCTTCCTCACCCTCCCTAGCTGTAGCTAGCGGGGTGACTCATTGTTTACCGGCCTTTCACTCTGCTGCCCTATCACCCTGCTCCGACGCTGCTTTTCCATTTGAGCACAGGCGCTGAATGTGGTGACATAACACCAGGACCGGGCCTTGCCTCTGCTCCTTGAGCCGTGTCCCGGGCCGACTCTTTCTGTCTGCATGATGACCATGATGCTGCAGCTGCTGCCGCGACTGGCTGAGGCCTTTCGTAACCGATTTGGACCGGTTTACCTTTAGCGTGATGCTAGGTGACTGCCATTGCACGTGCATGCCAGCAGGTGTGGAATTCTGTGCGTTGTTAAGACAGACTGAGACTTCTGTTGCCAGGAATGTGACGTGTGATAATCCACATCCTCTCTGGCCACTAAGCTAACCTCGGGGACCACAATCAAGAATCACATTTCTAAGAGTGAAATTGGAGGAAAACGTTGTATTTGGGAACCTAAGAAGGAAAAACTGTGACCCTGTGGCCCTATCTGGAAAAAAAACGCCAACCGCTTCAAGCAAAACACACGTGTGCGCACGCACACACACACACAATTGGAAAAGTGAATGGAATCTGATGCTGCTGCTGAATTTCCTTTTGAAAACATTTGGCGAGGCTGCTGGAAAAAAAAAGTGCTGTTGAATTAGTCTTTTGTTTCAGCAGGCTGTAGCAGAGAACAGGCCTCTGTTTCCCTCCTCACAACCAGCCGCGGAAGACATTTCCCCCCCCCCCCCCCCCCCCCCCCTGTGGAATGGATGCACGGAACTGGTATTACAAAAGTTCCAAAACTTCGACGACGTGCAATCAAAAACTTTATGCAAATTCAAGCTTTACTGAGGCAATCTGCAAGCATACCTGCGAAAAAACACAAACAAGAATGACAAGATGGCCCAGTTAGCTATCAGCTTGCTGTCAAACCTAATAGGAATTAGAAGGAGTTAACGCTACTTTGTTTCTCTCTCCTTGAAGTACCCTCTCTTCCCCTGCACGCACTTCTGAGGCATCCACTAAGTATCCGCGCTCATCACGCCAATATTAAAAAGCTTAGCTGGCAACGGTTTTTCAAGTAAATTAGAGAAAACAAAATCTCTCAGATTAGTCAATTAAGTGGCACATTAGCCCGAGACTTAATTAAAAGATAGCAGGGCATACAGTCTTTAAGGATATTGAGAGGCGACGGGAGTGTTTAAACAGCAGATTGAACAAATGGCACTTATTAAAAACTTGACTGTGAGTCACTTGACACCTCACATATCCCCTGCACCTTGAGCTACATAAACAGAGTGTCAGCTCCCTGGGTTCCTGCTATGCAAATCTTTGGGATGAGGCAAGGAGAGGAAGTGCACTCGTCACGCAGCATCCCCGCCTGGAACGTCAAGATGCCCTCCCACAATCAGCGGCTTAGCAACCACAGCGTAAGACGTAGCCTTTAGTGTCTTGTGCTTTTCCTCCCAACTACACCACTTCTTTAAAAAAAAAAAAAAGAGGAAAAAAAAGTGGAAGGAAATATTTTTACGGGTATGTTAAAAAGTGAAACGTGCCAAAAGAGATAGTGAAGTCGGGGTTAAGATGAGTCTTGTAACACAGGAAGTGTGTTAGTAGGTTTGGCTCCAAAGAAAATGTATTCTCACGAACACAAACCTCCTCTGAGATAAGATGTGCGTGTGTGTGTGTGTGTGTGTGTGTGTGCGCACGTGCTTAGTGTCAACCTCTCTTTGAAAGGCATCCTTAATTAAACCTTTTGTTCTCCCCCCAAAAAAAAAAAAAAAGCAAGCCAGCCGAGCAAAAGGCAGTTATTGTGTCAAGAGTGCTAAGACTGAGGAGAAAGGTACACTAAAACATCACAGTTCACTGCTCAAGTTGCCAACTCAGCGTCACTTTCTATCCGGAACAATGCGACAAGCTGACAGCTCGCACCCAAGAATTATCACGCTAAACTGAATTATTTCTGCCACGTGTTAATTTATTAACAACCTGTGCATGCTCTAATGTAGCCTGCATTTGCATATACATTTTTAACCTGCAAGCTCTATCTTCCTGAATATCCCTTTCGGGGGGGGGTGACAATATTTCAAACCGCCTTTTGTTGCAAGCCGATTGAATTTTTGAAGATTGGGGTGCAAGAAAAAGGAAAGAAAGACACATAAATCTCACACATGTCCGCGGGGCACATATTCTTTAAGGGCAGATATCTGCATTTCATCACCTTGCAACATATGAGATGTGACATCTGCAATGTGACGCATCCTCCTCCTCACTTGCCTCCCTGCCTCTCCCTCTCCATCTCAAAGACGCACCTTTGACTGGTTTCAGATGGCTTCAAATAGATAGCTTGTTTAGATGGCTCCCCAGGACTTTTCTGTTTAAGAAGAGCAAACATACAGTATTAATAAGTGCCAATGAACTATTCATATCTGTCGTCAATGCACTAGATGAGATATGCGACGGTGCGTACTCCCAGAGACACGACAATCTGCAAACCAAAGCTCGTTTAAATGTTTGTGTTTTCAAAGTTATACTAGGCACGTCACACGCGGACGGCGGCGGGTTTCATGCTGCACAGCAGCCGTGTTTTAATTAGGTATGCTAACAATGTCAACATCTGGCACACGACGACGCTTAATGGAAGAAAAAAATAATCACACTTGACACCGTCCACCTCAAGAGTCTGCAAACATCGCAAGACAATCGCGTTTCCATCCCAGCTGAACCGCTCCCATCCACCGACACAGTGACGGAAGCCCCCTGTGTCTTCAAAGTACATATAGTCATAAAAGTGTGTTCATGTTTATGACTGCTTACAAAAGACTATCTGGCACTACTAAACACTCAAGAATGAGTCCCTATGAAAAGAGTCTCCAGTAACTATATACGTCTTTTTTTATTGTCCATTATGTGAGCTCTGTGAACTAAATAGTCAATATTGGGATGGATACAAAACTATGCCGACAAAAAATGAAATATGCATAGTAAGAAACAACCTGAGATAAATAAGTATTTCTTCAACAATGGCACTTCAAACGAGCCAACTTCATAAGTAACTTCCACTGACAATTCACCCCCTGTGTCACACATGTTAATTTACACTCCACGGCGTGCTCTCCCAGATGTGGATGTGAGCAGGTGTTGCCGATGCACACCTGTACACAACTTTGCCCGCGCATCGAATTCCCCTCCGTACGCACGCGGCGAATGCCTGGGTACCTCCCTTTTGAATCCGCGCCGCAAGCCCCACGCGTCCTCACAAACAGTCGCAGCGGCAATTTGTTGCTGGGCGGCGTGTAAACAAACACAGCAACAGGGGATGTGTTTATTTGTCGCAGATGAAAACAATTAAGGACGCCTGACAGGCAAATAAACACCATGAGGCAAGGCATCTGGTAGTAGGGTGTGGGGGGGTTTCTCGCTGCTGTATTGTTGTCTATCTAGAAGAGTCGGTGTTTGTAGCAGGAAAACAATTTAACAGATCTGACAAACAATTAAGCCTGTGCTTATTTACCTGTCAGAGGAAAGGGAGACACAACAGCTTCGGCTTTGCCCGAGCAGAGTATGGAAAAACACTGATGCAGATTGTTTGTTTCATCTTGTGTTTTTGCAAAGCATATCAGAGCCAGCATGTGTTTGCGTGTGTGTGTGTGTGTTTGTGAGAGGCTTTGCCTGTCAGTCATGTTAACTCAATGTGAAGAGGCTGCTCCAAGCGGAAAGTTGAGTCCTATGTATTTGCCACAATGGCTGATGTTATTAAGACCTTGATCCGTGTTTTCTTTCTGCATGGAGGGAGGTAAGCTACTAGATGCTCTCTGTGTGTGTCTGGGCGGGGCAGCTTGGTTTATCCGGGTTAGGAGGGGACATACACACACAGACACACACACAAAACACGCATCTAGGCTCTTTTAAACATCCCTTTCTCAAACCCCCCGGGAGGCAAGTTTTGGGGGCTGAGCTCATGTTCATGCTCAATTAAAGCATTTGTTTGAGGAAGCTGTGAAAAAACACAATATGAAAAGGTCACTAAAAACAACATCAACTGTCATATATATGAACAAAGTCCAACCTTCTATGACATTAAGTTGGCGTCATGATCAGATTTTGTAAAATCCCAAAACACTGCAAAAGAAAACCCAAATTGCAAACGATGCCTTAATCTTTGTATAGACAAACCAAGCATTTGAATCATGAAAATAACCCCCCCCTTTACGAGAGGTTGTAAACGCTCGGATTAACTCTAAACGAACAAGCCGGCCTCCCCAAAACAAACCTGCCAATCATCCGGCGAGATGCAGACGACTGCAGGCTAGGGGAGACCGGGTTCGTTTAAGTGATGTTAAAAACAAACAATCAAAAGGGCTGCTTGGGAGACCGCAACGCGTCCACATCAGCAAATGACATGCAACAATGGTGACATCCAATTTATAGCTCAAGGAGCGTTCACAAGCAAATAAACAGGCATCCCTGGTCCGCACGTCCCTCTCAATTTGCCTCTCCCACGGTCTATTGCCTCTAAGGCGCAGGAGGGGGGGGGGGGGGGGGGATGGGGAAAGTTGAAAAGTGTGCAACTTTGAGTTGACGTCTCAGTTACAGGTCCAAGACCTCGGCTCCCGCTGTTTCATCCGCAAAAGAGAAACCCTCCGCCTGAGCACAAACAAAAATATTCCACTCGCACGTACGGTTTAGGATGCAAGAAAGGGGGGGAGGGGGGGGGGGGGGCTTCGAAGACATCTCAGCGTCTGTTCTCCCCTCTCATTCATGTCTGATTCCTGCGTTCTCTCAGGCGGATGTTGTCGGCGCCGTCTGCGCGGGGCACGGCGCGTGGCAGAACTTTGAACTTCTCCGTGCCCCATCCATGTGATTTTTTTTCCTCTTTTTTTTTTTTTTTCCCGCGATCGCGCTAACTGCCACGTTTTCTTTGCACCGCCGTGGCGACGCCTCCAGGTAACAAGGAGATTAGAAGCAGTCAGAGGCCCATGTACCACAGCAAAGGTTTAGCAAAAGGGGGTCTTTAAATATTTAAGGTGTGAACAAAGAACACAAATGTTTCGCTTGGAAATCATTTACATTTCATTGCCGAGACTCTGTTGTGAGACTGATGCAATTTTTGAATGTTGAATTTACGGGGCTTTTTTTTTTGGGGGGGGGGGGGGGGGGTGGGGGGGGGGGGGGGGGGGGGGGGGGGGGGGGGTGTGTGAAAAAAAGGATACAAAAGCACGTCTTGGTTGAAAATAACGCCCCAAAAATGCTTCTTACTCACTGCGAATGCAATCTTCACGCAGGTTTCCCTTTGGCATCCACATCAATAAATCGTAAACAAGTAAACAGATCGATCACATGTGGTGGAAGAAGGCCGACTACTTCGGCCTCTTGTCAAAGTCAATTAGAGTCCTCAGGTGACGACCCTATTTGCATTGTAAACTGGGACCCATCGTGTGAGAGCTAATGGGGCCACAACCTGAGGAGATTAATTGAAAGTGACATTACTTGAACTCTCCTCTCTTGTTTTTCCTCCCTCTTGCGCAGCCCCTTCCGAAAGATCGCCTCATCTTATTTTAATGTGGTGCCACAAGTCTAAACAGCGAGGTCACGTCCCCTCAAACTTTGACACCAGCTGGAGAGAAGAAAAAAAAAAAAAAAAAAAAAAAAAAGGCGTTGTGGTGTTGGGATTGCTCAAACGCAAAGAAGGGTACCGTTCTACAAATGCAAAGGAGTATCTGCTTTAAAGATGGACAAGAAATAATTACTGCTTTACGGACAGTATGGTGTTCACAATGACATATGACACATAATAACGTTAATGCAACAATGCACGTCCTTGTCTGATTACCACTAAAAGTTAATATATCTGTATATTTATCTTCAATGACTCGTAACACAATAGTATTCATATATCCAGAGCACATCAGGTAATTATTATGGAATCTTATGGATTGATAGATGATTGGGGGGGGGGCATTTTCTGCAGTTTGACAAAAACAAGCATTGATGTTCCATCTGGAAAAAAACAACAGATGGTGAATAAAGCAAAGTGTCACTTTACCGCCATCCCTCTTGTCCCGTCTAATTAGTCTTATTAGATGTTATTATAATATGGTTATCATCTTCCTCCGATATAACAACGAGGGAAACAAAACACCATTAATTCACCCATCTGCTTTTTGTCTTTATATAAAGCAAAAGAAGCAGCCGTGATTTGTCCTCACGGCCCGAGAGCTGCAGACCTTCATTTTTCTGAGTGAAAGAGTTGCATCCCACCCAATTGAGCAGGATGAGGTGATGGATGGCTGGATTAATACGCGGCAAGTCAGAAGAGGCGGCCACCGCCGGCGCTCTAATTTATTTAATATTGCAAGAGAAATGACCTTGAGACCAGGGGAAGGGCTGAATTTCTCCCCAGACGGCAAACAGAAACAATGGAGCCGTCCTAATTGTGACATTACAATCCAGCACACAGTGAGCGATCAGAGGGGGATTGATTGGAGGAGTGGAAAGGTGGACAACTTTGTGAAAAGGTCATAGCACTCTCCACCTGGAGTTTTGAATATTTCCAACTCTCCGCCTCCTCTGCGAACACGGACAAAAGTGGAAGAAGAAAAAAAAGAAAAGAAAAAAAAAGTACAACTCCTGTGTGATTACAGACTTTCTGGACGGTGCTATTTTCCCCAACGCATTAGTGAAATAAGATGGTAATTTCCCTGGGCCAGGGTGTATCGAGGCAGAAAATGACAAAAGGAAATAAAGATAGAATGGAAAGGGGTGTGTGTGGGGGGGGGGGGGCGACTCATCCTCCTTGCTCTCCCAGCGTGGGCGCTGACGTGGAGGCTAATTGAGGGGTTAACAGGGGGTGGTGTCGGCTGAAGGTCAGACTGCTGTTACAGCCAGCGGGAGGTCCCAGCTCCCCGATGAACTCATCGAGTGTCGTTCGCCACGTTTCCGTGTTTTAGTGCCAACGCTGCTGCCAGTGTTAGCAGCGGGCCCCTCTGCCAGAGAGAGGGGGGGGGGGGTCACAGGTGAGGCCGGCGCAGAGGTTACAGATGTGGCCGCCATGAAACGCAATCGTTCCGCCGCCTCGCTTACAAGAGAAAGAGGAAATTAGAAACAGAGTGTTTAGAGCAACAACAATAATGGAGGTTAAGCAATAGCAAACTTTTTTAGATTTTTTAACAAACATAATAGTGAAGTGAAGGAAAATGATGGAACCACAAAGGAAGTGTTGATAAATTACATTGATTTTCAGTATCTCATCACACGCCCATCTCTGGTTGGTCTACAATCCACCAGGCAATGGGGAGAAATGTGCATTATGTTGTTTCACAGCCTAAGGAGATGTATTGTGTGAGATGTGGCATTTTCCAAAACCCAAAGATATTCATAACGCATATCAAATAAACCAAAGATAAGCAAGACACGAGAAACAAACCACAAAACGAGTCACTAAAGGGATTCTTTAACAACCAAAATAGTCGCCCAATTTCTGGATCCCTTGAATGTAATTATTAGAATTTTTAGAGATGTTGCAATAAACACACGAGTTAAACCATAGGAATCAAAAGCACACTGATACAAATCAATGTCATTGGACTGAGCCTGAACAAAAGCATCAGCCTGTTATTCTAACAGGAACATAACGAGGAAGATAACGGCAACAAAACAAACATACATTTTAGGAAATAGTTTTATTTTTTTCAAACTTTTCTGAGATTGAAGATAATGTACAAAAGTAAGAACATGAGCTGTGACCCTCTAAAATTGACAAATTGAGATGAAAATGAGAAGGACCAAGTGTCAAGCACAGAATAGAAATAGACAACATAACTACTGTAGCTACATAGCAATGTATACATTTCTCTCTTTTTAGATGAATTCTTCACATTATCTATCATGTTCTTTGATACTCTTGGCGTGAGTTAATCATAAACATGTAAATGAGGTTTTACTTTCTGCTCAGAATCTGCTGCAGAGGTTCCTCTCCAACCTCCTCACACACAATAACGGTGCGCCATTAAGACGATCCGTACATGACAGCACATTATCTTTGTTTGGCGTGCCGGATGGGACACTTTTTGTAACCAGTTAGCAAGCAGCGCTAATGAAGGCCAGCATTACCGATCATCACTTGAACAGCATCAAAGCGGATCTCCGAGGGGAAGGGAATGACTCCGCTGGTGATTCACCAAAAACTCATCTCGAGATACACAGAACTAGGGAACCGAGGGGAGAAAAGGTGAGGAAAACTGCCTTTACCCTGCATTAGTTTACCATTCCAACATGACAGTCTGTGATTCCTTTTTTTTTTTTTTTTTTGTATTACGAGTCACAAGGCCTGATACACGAAAGCCGCTTATGCGGCACAAGGGTCGCCGTTTTTAATTCCGAATCAAACCCCTCATGAACGGAGTGCAGTTTAACATATTTACACGGTATGTATGGAGCATCACAGGAAAAAAACTTGTACCATATGCAGCTGAGAAAGCCTGATTGTAGATGGCTGACATTAGATAAAGAAAACACATTGCTTATCTTTACTCTGCAGTGAGATGTTATTTTTCTTGAGTATCTGCGCTGTATTTCTAGTAATCCCAAAGCGTCAAATACTGCCAAATGTGGAGTGATGTGCGATCCATTGATAAAACGTGCTTTCATTGACCTGCCACCAGGATTTAGCAAATAAATATGTGCTTATCAGCATTTTTGTCCAGTTTGTTTCAGGTACAGGCATCGTCGATTAAGAAGTATGCTTGGAATAGAAATGCACAAAGAACCAAGAAAGGCACATGCGTTGCTTTTGGTTATAGAAAGTAGCATTTGTGATTCACCTTTGATATTTCACCAGTTTGAACTGTTCTACAGTGCTACAGTAAATAACTGTATATGAGACTTGCAAAACTACAATATGCAACTATGAATGTATGAAGTGCCACTTAAACCTTTTACAGTGTTGTACAGTACGAAGACTGTAACCTCAGATTTTGAGCATAAAACATACTGGAAAAATAAAAATCAGAGTAAATGCATCATTACGTTTTTTTTCTCACAATGACTGAAACGATAAGATACAATTAGAGAGCATTTCGGATGTAACAGAAAAATCTTTAAGGCGGTCTGTAATAATACGTCTTATGTAAGAGAATACTTAAAAGGTTACCGTATTAAACTGAATCAATTTAATACGGATGCCTCTACATGGCAAACATAAGTAAACGAGACCCCCCCCAGTGAGAATATCGTCCATTTCTATATATAGTTGTTCTTAATGCTTGTTATCGGGGCTGTTGCTGTCGCTGCAGCCTCTGCAGCAGAGCGGGGCCTCTCCACTCCTACCTGGGCCATACAGGCCTACTCTGCTGGAGGGAAGGAATGCATGGACAACCAGAACCAGGACGACACAGGGCAGCACCGTTAGGCCCCAATCCAGTAAAATCAGAGGAGTGAAGCGTTCAAACAATTACTTTAGCGAACAGGGGTGTCAAATTCCGTTCAAGTTCAAGAAATGTTTAGACTAATACAAAAAATGATCCCACTAAATCTTCACTTAGATATAACTGAATGTAGGTGGTACGACTGTCTGCAGAGACCCTGCCCTCCGCCTTATTCTGCTTTGTTTGGGGTGGCGAGAATACTCAATAAAAATGGAGTAGGTGCGAGATTGCAAGCACGCATCCAAGAAGAGGGTAATAAAAATGGCAAATGCATCCCGGAAACACCCGAGGCAAAACAAAAGTGAATCTGGCGTCGGTCTCCACCCATCGTGGACCCTTGTTGAGGCGACAAATTGTATTGATGTGATGACAAACCGCAACCAATAAAATCCCACTCATTGTGCCTTGAAAGAAACAATTTCCGACACACCGGAGACGAGGAGGAGGCACTTATAGCTTCTGCTCAGCTGGTTTTGATGGAATGACCCAGTGTCAAAATACATCTTTCAAAGCATGCTTTCCTCAGGCACACCTGCAGCAGAGGTTACTGCGCGCACACACTCAACGGTCATCAAAAAAAAAAAAAAAAAGACATCCACAAACACACGTGGACTAGCAGACAAACACACACAGTCACGTTCTGTCTGTTGCTGAATTTCCAACTCATTCTTCCAGTTGTCTCGCTATGTGGGGAAGCAGATGCCGCAGCACTCCATACAGATTTCCAGGCAATCCGAAGACTCGCAGCAGGCGTCCATGATGCCGCAGTCCATGTCGCAGGGGCAGTTGCAGTCGTCGCCCAGGTCGTCCGCGCAGCAGCAGCAGCAGCAGGCCTCCGGTGTGCAGGCGCCGCACGAGGCCTGCGTCGCCACCATGTTGCAAAGTGTCAGGAACTCGCAGAACAGGCAGGCCAAGATGCAGTGGACGCAGCAGTCTGGGTCGGCGTGTCGAGTGGTGAAGTACAACAAGGGCATGAGTGAAAAGTACACAAGAAACACACAAGTAAACCAAAAAAGTGTGTGTGTGTGTGTGTGTGTGTGTGTAGGAAATCAAAATGCCAGAAATACACAGTAGGAAGCGCAGGGCAGGGCGCCTGAGCGAGGAGTCGCATGCTCTGCAAGCCGACAGGTGGAACAGAGGTACGCTGTGAAATGGTGAGGGCTAACTGGGCGGCGCAGGGGGGGGAGAGAAATTCAAAGAAATGGATTCCTTTCCTGCGGTTTTGATTAACCGAGTGTTAAATAATTGTGGCATTATCATGCAAACTGCTCGGTTGATCACACAAAGATGATTAGCGAGGTCCAAGAGTCCCTCCTGGTAAATAGGTGGATTAATGCTGGCAGGGCTCACACCACTGATTAACATTTAACCTCCTTGCAGAATTGTCTTTAAAAAGCTGGTGGCGAGTTCCAGCTTGTTGTTGCGCAGCAATAAAAGGGTTCCCCTTTGAATTACCAATACACCCATTAACCGTCACAAATCTGTTTCTGAATGGCTGAATTAGTTTCATTAAAACGCTTCAGTCATGAATAGGTAATGAAAAAGAACAAATGAAATGTTTTGCTTCCGCTGACACAGTGTGTTAGTAATGCCATGCAGCAAGTGCAGGATGCAGAGCCAAAAAGTTTACAAAGGGGGTTATTCCTCTTCAATATAGTTGCAGTGCAGAAATTAAAAAAAATACATCTACTTTTCTCATCTATATTTTTAAATCAAACTCAGTGAAATGCAATACATAATAAGGAAAAATATAAAAGGGTGCACACACGGGGAGGTTAAATAGATAACTGCTTATGCAAAGCCCACAGATTGCATCACACTTTTTGTTGCCACACCAGAACTTCTACAGTTGGATCAGTAAATCCTCCGGAAAGTGTGCCTGGCATATGCTCCTTGCAGCTGTCTCCTTTTTGAACCACGTCCACTGCACCGCCACTGCTTTGGAGTGTTAAAAAGACATGATGTGGATGGATGCAGAAAAATAGCATTACAAACAGGGCACATTTGCATAACTTTCATCAGCCCATCTAGAGCTGTCAGAGGGGGCTGTTACTGATTGGGTTAGAGGGAGCGGAAGAGCGAAGGGAGGAGAGTGTGGAGGACGGCATGGGAAGGCGAGCTGAGGACCGCTGGATGCTCATGTTTGATTAATCAAAGTAGGTTTTTTTTGGATTTTTTAACTCTATTTTTGCGGCGCTCAGGGCTGCAAAGCTGACCAGAAGCACTAACTGACTGTGATACAAACAAGATAGAAAAGGGAACATGAAACGAGCAAGTGCATGTACGTACGTGTGTGTGTGTGTCTGTGCACGTCTGCGAGGGTGCCTGAAGTTTGAATGCATCTTATTATCCTTATCTGGCAGTGACGCAAGATGCATGAGAATAAATTCACTTCTCAACATCTGGTGTGGACTTGCCAGTAAACTGCTGTCGGGCAGATCGTGGATCTGACTCACGGTGGCATAACAAAACAGATACTACATCCTATGCTGGCACCCGCTGTAACGCACTGCCGTCAGATTGGTAGATAGGGCCACCGAGAACGTGGGAACAATAAACGCTGCCAGGGCTAAAGCTCCGCGAAGGAAAAAACCTCAAAGTTCAGCCTAACAAACTTCGAAGGACCCAGAGGGTAGCACACAGGCATTAAACAGCGGACGGCCAACTCAGCTATTCACTTGGATGTATAATTCAACACCAGCGATTAGTCTGGATCTTAGAGAGGCGAGTAAGGAGGAAGGGATAGAGGAGGGGGGGGGGGGGGGGGTCGCGTGTACCGTAGACAAGAGGGCTGGACGTGAGTCACATCTCCGCAAAAAAACAGAGAAAGGCGGACAGACGGAGAACACTGGGTGAAGCCAACCAGCAGACAGACGGAGCGGCATGCGCTGACACCGCTCCTGTTTAATGTCAGCGGGTGAAGCCGATGAAGCCCAGAGTTTGCAGGGGGCAAAAGGCAGCGTCCGGGCGCCTCTGAGGGACTGGCTTGAGACATCTGGAAGGCTCGTATCAAAAAAAAAAAGAAAATAGAAAAAAAAAAAAAAAATGCAGCGGCGTGACACAAAACAAGCTGGATGGGCCTCGGAGCGGCAAGCTGTGCAAAACATTCAAAGTTACAAAGAGGGGCTCGATGGACAGACGGTCAAAGATGAACAGAGACAGAGAGAGAGAGAGACATTGATGAGACAAAAGCCTTGGTGGCCATGGGAACGCAGAGAGGGCAGAGGACGTGGGCTGGTTAGAGAAGGCCTACAACATACACTTTAAAGCAAGGCGGTTTATAATGCATGACTGAGGGGAACAGTTGAAGCTAGAGGACTAGTGCATACACAACACACACACACACACACACACACACACACACACACAACAAGGCAACCGAGCTCGCGGCTTTGGCCCTAAATCTCTAAATGAGGCCACAGCAGCTTGGAGGCTTTAACTGATTAAACACAATTAACAAAAACACAAAACTGGATGACAAGCGTCGAGGCAACCCACCCTGCTGAACAAAAGCAGCATGTTAAGTGAGTCCTCAGAAGCCGTGGTGTTATCACACGATTGGCTACGGTGCCAACGGCGTGTGCCAAGAAACACAGGGAAGCGCAGACTCCCCAGAGATGGTTCCTGCTAGCTTTCGCATTTTATTGCCCGTGTTCAAGGGGCTGTTTAGGAGGCTAATTTCACAGGCAAACAGATTATGTTAATCCGTGTAAACATTCAAACGCCACAGCTTGGCTGTCCTCCGAGGGGAAATAAACAGTCGAGGGGGAACATATTGATTCGGAGAGCTCTTGTTTGCAAATAAGCAACACAAAAGCCATAATGAGACGGACTTGTTGAGCTGCTGTTGTTTTCCTTTTTTTTTTTTTTTTAAAGACCCTTTCTGTTCCGTTTAGTGCCAATTGAGATTTAATGAAACATGACTGGAATGTCCGGGGTATTTCTGTTGAATGCGTCCCACCTTTGTTCTGGCTGTTGTGGATGTGTGCCTTCTTGTTTGGGCCGCCCGCAAGTTGATCTTTTGCATATTTCAAGTTTGGCATCATCGGAAAAAAGATCCGACAGCCCGCTTTTGTCCTTCATTTGAACTTGTATCTCGAGCTGCCCATTGCAGATGCTTTCATACACGTTGCATTATTCTCCCTATTCCCCCATGAAGTCGAGGCCCATAAAAAGGCATAGGAACGAAAGGCCTTGAGCTGGAGGAATCGAGAGGAGTCGCCCCTGTACTTGTACAGAAACATGCCTAAACCCTCACATTGCCCGCGCTACAGAGCACACAGGGAACGCACGCATGGCCACAAACACACGCACAGCGGCAGAGTACAATGGGCGGAGGAGGGATGCCACGTTAATGAGGGCGAGGGTTCTGACGGGATGTGGGGAGAACCGGTAAGGGCCCGGAGAGGTGTGAGGGGCCGCGAGGGGCCCGGAGAAGGCTGGTCCCGACTTTTAATAGGCACCCTGCGCGCCCGGGCCTCGTTAGACGGTCACACCTATCTCCCCAATGGAAAAGGACCAGCCGGCCGCCTTCATTACTGGACTCACCTCCGCCTTGCACCTGACAAAGTGACGGCTTCCCTGCATGGCAAACGGGCCCTCTGACTTGTTGTCAGAGAAAATAAAAGCAACGGGAGCGGGGTAAGATGTCATTTGCTTGACGGGAGTGATAAACATGACAGGTCATGCACTCACATCATTAAAAGGTGAGAGAAGGTAAGGATTTATTATCAATATCTTGTAAGGAATTATTTCAGCCGAGGCCCCTCAGCAGAGAAATCCCCTTGATGGGTTAGATGGCATATCAATTCACTGGGCAGCAGATAGCAATGAGTTCAGCAGGTTTTACTGTCTTTTGTGCTGCACAGTACATCATTATTTGATAAAAGACCAGCTTGTTCCATTTGGACTGGTCATTTTCATATAAAATATTGGCGAACTGATGATGATTGTTTTTATTATATTTTATGAGAGAATAATAATTATAGTTATCAATTATAGTTATCAATAGTTTCAGCTGTTTCAATGGTGCAATTGTGTATTTTCAACCGCTGACGTACCAGGTGGACAACTTGTTTACAATAAACTGTTCTACCGTTTACCGAGGTTCATCTTTGTGCATGAAACAGAACAGAATTCCATCTTAACATTTGCACTGAAAGTAATTATTAAAAAACCAAATTACCCATAAAACATGAAATGAGAACATTTTCATTTTCCATTTGTCCCATTCAAATTGTTAAATGCCACTCAGGCAAACCATGGTGTCTCTGTGACTTGAGGATTGGCCGGGGAAATGGATTTTTTCTTCTTTTTTTTTTTTTTCAAGCAACAAACAAAAGATGTGATGCGGAAATTAAAGCGGGCAAGCAAACAAGTGTTTGAAAAGCTGGTGCGAGCGCGTGGGTCGTCGGCGGCGGCGTCGTTACCCGTGCGTGTGGACACTCACCCTCTGGTAAAGGAGGCTTCTGCGACCCCGTGGAGCTGCCTTTACTGCGTCTGCTGCTGTCGCTGTTGACCGACAAGCTGGACCTCAGTTTCCTCTGCACCCTCTGCGACACGGGCGTGGGCGGCTGCTTCCGGGGCTGCTGCTGCGTCGCCGTCGTCGTCGGCGGCGCGGCTGCCACTGATCTCGCGCCAGGTCCGGACCCACCCGCCGCAGCGCCTGCACTGGCGTTGGCACCGCAGGAGCACGTGTGCGTGGCTCCGTTGCTTAGCGCGGGCGGGCCTGAGCCGTTGTGGCGAAGGCCATTTTGGTCCCTGCCAGCGTTTCCCTCGGCCGGCTGCGAGGCCACTGTCTGGGACTGCGGTTGTGCTGGAGACGGGGGGAACAAAACAATTAAATGATGGTTGGTACCCATGTTTGGTTACAGAGCTGGTTGTTTAGTTGCAGTATTCAAGGACAATTCATTATTCTATTTCTTTGGAGTATTTCCTCTTTCTCTCATTTCCCCCCCCCCCCCCCCAAAAAAAAAAACACTGGACTGCTTTTTGATGCAAACGTGGAGGACAAGCATCCAAAGGAATATCGGTTTACTTCAATAACTTTCTAAAATGTTTCTCGGGTCTATTTTTATGGAAGTGTTCCTTTCCTCCTCAGATTGAAAGTTACTTTATTTCAATTGAGGAGAACTTTGTCTGCACTCGGTTCTTACAAACCCGAACGCAGCGGTGGAGACGCACCTTAAATAATTCCCGGCAAATTCTGCAGACGTTTCCAAACAGGATCATATCGATCACATGGCAAACATTTCCAGCCGGAATGAGGCAAAGGAGCGCTGAGATATAGGAACCTCATATGTGACAGGTTCACGAAAGCCACCGCTGTAGGCAGACAAGACATCCGTGGGAGCGGTACCCAGGTGAGTTACGGCGGTGTGTGTGTGGGGGAGGGGGTGGGGGGGGGGGGAAAGAGATTAATGCTGTGAAAGGGGAACGAGAGCACTGTGATACTGTGCATATACAAAAAAAAAAGAAGAAAAAAAAAAAAGCTGCTGTCTGCAACAGTAATGATCTCCTTTCCTCTGAAAGCTCAGAGATGGCCTTTCTAAGTGTGTGTCTGACAGCGACAGAAAGTCAGGAGACAGCGACCTGTCTGATAAGAAAGAAGGCGAAGGATGTGAGTGAGAAAAGGAGGTGGCATTTCTGAGAGGAACACCTGCACATTCAGCTCTACTGGGAGTTACCACGGCATTACCTTCCCTCCACATCAGAGCCCCCGTGCATGCGCACGCGCC
Organism: Pungitius pungitius; assembly: GCF_949316345.1. Lineage (NCBI taxonomy): Eukaryota > Metazoa > Chordata > Actinopteri > Perciformes > Gasterosteidae > Pungitius > Pungitius pungitius. Next base: position 7,118,999 of record NC_084901.1, read on the forward strand.
GCCAGTGCACGGTTAACTTGAGATTTAGTGAATTATTCATCTCTTTCAAAGTCTGCCTGTGTGAACCGTACGTATTCAGGTTTTTTTTTTTTTTTTTTCCCTCCTCGGTTCTACACTTTCTGTATGTACGTCGAATATATAGTATCTTCGCCGCCATATTCCGCCTCTCTAGCGCGCCGTGAATCTAAGGCTTCTGCGGATGTCCCCAACGCATTTTCCAAAGGGGAGGCGGACCGACAGTGAAGTTAATATGAATAATTTCTATCCATCTCTATTTTCTTTCTGTCAGCTCACCAACAAGTGCAATTATGGTTAACAAGAGGGAGAGAGAGAGAGAGAGAGAGAGAGTGTGGGAATCGGCCCTAGCGCTTTTTAACAACACATCTCCCAAGGAGAGGCCGGACGAGGATGTGGATGTAAAACAAAGCAATTAAATACACACACTGGGTTCTGCCTTGTCCTCATTCAGACTCCTCCATGCTGGCTCGATAAACAAATATAGACTTTAGGGATCAGGACAGCGTGCAATTTGAATTAGACAACTGGGTAGCACACGATAGCATTCATTATGCAGTGGTTTAAGACCAGGTTGATGGATTTTCTTCTCCGAAAGACAGAGGCCGTGCAGCCTGCCCATGACAATGCGAAGGGTGCGGGGCGGGGGAGAAACCAAAGCTTCATAACAAGAAGGCCCAGAGTAGAGTGGCTACATCTGTTGTTCTTATGTCTGACGCCTTGCAACATTTTTCACACCATTTTAAAAAATGCGCCCTTTTTCACAACTCTTCTGCTTTAATGCTCTGCAAACCGTTGATATAAAAAAGGAAGCTAGGAGCACACACACACTTGGGTATATATATATATCCACACAGTGGACCTTACATCGTTCATGTTTTAATACTGGCATAATCCAGGAATACAAATCAGAAAGCCAACTCTCCTAATCACACTGCTGGTGGGGGAATAGCCAATGATTACTTGTCTTAACTCATTTACAGAGACCCCACACACAAACATGGCAAAAAATCACAGCTGAAGAGGCAGTGCGATAGTTATTCCTCTGTCCCTTGTGTATCTTGTCAATAAAACACAGCATAACTCCTGCCGAGAGGAGGACAGTTCAACCAATCAATCGCCGTAGTACCTTGCATAACGCAGCAGTTTCTTCCCCCCCCCCCCCCCCCCATCAAGGCTTAACTCAAAGACACATGAACACACCTCAATGCACAAAAAGGCCAAAGTAGACCGGCAGTCATAATTACCTTTCCCTTTTGAGTCAAGCTTTCAAATTTACCCAAGCATAAATAGTTTTAAAGAAACAACCGCGCAAATAAACGAGCACGCAAGCGGGGCCTCGGGTCACTGACACACTGCGAAGCCCCGAAAAGTGGTTCAAGTCGGCTGATAAGTGTGCCTCAGAGGCACGTCCCCGGGTAGCCTTTATTTTTATCCTGATGAGCGCTGCGACAGAGACGAATGGACACAACGGAGTAATATTCATAATCATTGATCACGATAATGACGATACTGTCAAAGATGGCAATGACCGACGTGTACAATCACCGTGAGACAAATGGAGTCATGAGTACAGACGTACAGTAAAAACCTAGCTGGATTTGTGCTGCGCTGGTACAACAGAGTGTCAAAATCTTGAGAAAAAGTGTGTAGCATATGTTTATTAGGACTTTTAGATTAAGGAAAAGCCCCCAAGTCTGCTTGAAAGTAGATTGAATGGCCATTAGTTTGGAAAAATTGGATATAGTTTATTGTAACATAATGCAAGAATTAAACTTTTGTCTTAATTACAATTCAACAATTTGACTGAGGAGTGTAAGTGTGAGGGGGGGGGGGGGGGGGGGCTGGAGATAAATACTCAAGGAGCAACACAGCCACGCTGTCTCTATCGTCCCTACTGCAAAACACGGCAGGAACCGCATCAAAATGATATGAACAACTCCCAGCTTGTTTAAAAGAATAGATGAAATCATACGCCTTGTAGAGATAGCTAGGTGTCCTCAGATAACCAACCGCACACAACCTGACAGGTTGCATTAAAACACCATGTTTTGGAAGAAGAAGATGACACACACACACACACACACACACACACACACACACGCTTCAAATTGGACTTGTAACTGCCCTATTTCTAGCACATCAACAACTGTTGAGAGTGTACATTTGTAGTTGAATAAAACATGGTATTCCCCTACACACACTGTCACACACATCACAGGGGAAACTAGGGGGTGAGTGGTTCTTGACTGTCTAAGCAGCATCCCAATTTGGTCCCAGCTACTAGTAGCTGACAGCCTCAAACATCTGGGGAGCATTTTTAAAAAGGCCAGTGTTTGATGGATTCATGAAGAACACACAAATATAATTGCCATTTGTCACCGAGTCTTCAGTGGCTGCGCCACACAGGGACCGAACAGCGGAGTGCCTGGAGAGCGCCGGCGCTGCGCGCTCTGTATGTAAAACGGAGTATATAAACACCTCCGTTTTTTGTCACAGAAAATAGGTCCTACAGGACGCCGACGGAAATTGTACCCAAAAGACAGAAGGAAGAACAAGAGGAGTGTATATGTATGTATATGTCACAAGCCTACTGGATCCCCTCACCCAACACACACACGCACACACACACACGCACACACACACACACGTGTGGTCAGGTAGACTTACCAGGAAGCAAAATGCAATATGCATGCATGCATGCGTGTCAACTGAGCCAGCGCTGTACAAACAAGAACTCTAAAATAGTCAAGAACATGAAGATATATCGCAGAGGTCAAACAGGGCGGCTTGGAGATTCCAATTTACACACCCGCGATGCCGAGAGTCCTGAGGTGAGGCGGGGAGCGGAATGAGCAAGCTCCGTGTTTCTGAAGCTTAGTCCTTTTTAATATTGATGCCCCGGAGACGGGGAGAGGAAGAAAAAAAAAAAAAAGGGAGACAAAAGGTGTTTGCCCAGGCTTATTAGAATGCCCATCATCGAGAGCATACAGTTATTCAAATGTCACGTCACGTCGGCCAAATAAACACCGCGATCCACATCTTGTATTCATCTCCTAATGGACGTCATTACGCGACGCCACGAGTTGGCCGCCACCGCTGAATGGGGGTTGGAGGTGTGGTAGGAGGGCCTTGATCTGTAGTTGAGGCTCCCAAACAGCAACGTGCAGAGAACACACGGAGGCAGTTAGGCAGCCACTAGCTGCACCAACACGGCCGGCGTCTTGTTTATCTTTTTGTGCCTCGCATTAGAAAGACGTGTACATTTTCTGCTCGGCTGGCCGTGCACCTGCATGATTGAAATGCTAATTTCGAAATGTGCAATGACCTAGCCAGGCGCTTCTTACCACCAGCACCAGAAACCTCCTCCCCTCTCTGCCAAAACAGCCCGAGGTATCATCTCTCCTCCTAACAAACAGCAGCGTGTGGAACAGACCCTGCTTTTCAATCCAAAGGGATATATTTTCTCATTAGAAATTATACATCTTCCCTGTCCATATTTATAGGCGCAAAACCAGGGGAATTATACTGTAGAGAGAGTGAGAGGGGACAGAGAGGGGGGAAAAATAGTACAATGAATGTTATTACAAAGGGCTCTGATTGGAATTTTCCTAGGGCGTATCAAAGACCCGTTTACCGTTTGACCTTAAACTCCGGGACAAGGACTTTCTTTATCGTCGGGAAGGACGCGTCGGAAAGGAACAGACAAGCAACTCCAGGGCCGTCACCCGAAGGGTCTCCGCCACAACAAAACCCACTAAGTGTGATTAGCATCAACATAATGCAGGTATAAGCAGTGTGAAATTGAGAGCAAATTGGTGATGCCAAACGGCAACCAATAGCTGTCATTCCATCCAGGAAATTAAAAATCCCGTAGCAGCGAGACGTGGGCGTCTTTCCAAACGCCGTTGTCTCTCGTCCCGAGCCGTTTACACAGAGCGGACGGCGACCTGGCAACGCGCTAACACAAATGTCACTTGTTCCAACAGATACGGAAGAAAATGGGACTGGGCATCACACGGCAATCCAGGTCCTGTCAGTTTCCCCACACACGCAGGAACTTTGTGTTTATCCAAGATAAAACGCCGATGATGGCGGCGCGCGTGACGATGGTCGCCGAGGATAGCTAAATTACCTGCTCTGATATTGGATCCTCATCAGCAAAAGTGACAAGCTCCCCGTGTGTGTGTGTGTGTGTGTGTGTGTGTGTGTCGGGGTGTTATGGCAATCTGTAACAGAACTCTATTAGCTGCCTTCACCTGTCAAGGCTGATCACGTTGTGTAGCATCTCATTTCAGCAGGAAACGTCACATTTTTGTCCGCCTCTTCGTCCCATCCAGGGCAATCAGTCAATATTGCTCAGCTCTGTTTCTTCCCTTTTTTTTTTTTTATGTAGCCGTGACACTTATTTTCTCACCCCGGTTTTAATTCTCTGTGGCAGTCGTTCAAATTTGCCTCCTCCAACCTGCTGAAGGGGAAGTGACACGCGGAGACAGGGCTTAATATTATTTCCGCCCTCCTCCTCCTCCTCCTCCTCCTACGCCGCCTCCGCCTGAACATTGAGAGAACCAGGGCGTCGGGGATTTACTCATTTCAAATTTTGCTGCCGATTGAGTGGAAAAAAAAATAACCCCCTCGGACCTTGTTCTGCTTAATTACATTTTAAAGTAGCAAATGCAACTTGAAAGACAAGGGCTTGATTTGAGGACGTGAATCTCTCGGCGTATGGCGCGCACACCAGGCCGGCTGAGGTGTGTGCGAGTGCTGCGAATGGGAGCAGGCAGTTGGAAAGAAAGAGGGGGGGGGGGGGGGGGGTTTCATCCATTACCCTTTGATTTCAAAACAGGACGTTTTCTGTGATTAACATGTCCGACTGCTATCTAAATCATTGCCGGTCCCAGTGAGATGCCATCTTCCCCTCACAGGGATCACGCTGAGGTGAAGTCACTCGCGCTCGGCCCACCCCGACACCCCTGCCCCCCCCCCCCCCCCCCGAGCGCAGACCGCTGAGGCCTCCGTCCTCTCCACTGCCGTGTGGAATTTGGCGCGGTGCTAATGGGAGTGGCCCTGATGTAGCGGAGGACGTTCAAAGCCTTGGAACCTGCCGCTGGGAGGGACCCTAAATGGTGCCTTATTCTCTTCCTCCCCTCATCTCAAGAGATGAATTGGTACGAGCCCGTTTCTGCATGAAGCTTTGTCAAACGCCTGTTATTCTCCCTCATCGGTTCCGTGCCGTCTAAGGAGGGGAGAGAGACTGTAGTCTTTGAAAAAAAAAAAAAAAAAGCTGCACATCTTGCGTAGGATTTAGGCTTTACACGGCCAGCTCATGCAATTTCTAGAAAGATCATTCGTGACGTGAGCGGGCCTGAGGGAGCTGCCAGGCTCCACGCTCCCAAAAAATGAAAACGTGCTCCACCCTCTTCTTGCTGAGTCAAAACAAAAAAAAAAAAACGGAGCGGGAGCGAATGGGAGGGGAGGGGAGGGAGGGAGGTATTTCAGTTACATCGATGACTCAAATATTCCACGGCCTTTAAAATCTCCTCGCTGAAGTAGAAGTTCCACAGGAAACTCGCTTGGTTTGAAAATTCAACGGCAGACGAGCGCACTTGTGTGTAGTACTGGCGCACACACACACACACACACACACACAAACAAAACAACCACACACACCCAATAAACCCCGTGTGCATCCGCAGCAGCAGCTGCTGCTGGAGCCCGAGACGAGGGATGATCAGGCAGTAGCTCAACTACTCCCTAAAAGCCAAAATACAACTGAGGTCCGTCTCCGGGTCAGAGAGGGGATAGACAGTCTATCAAAAGGCCCCCGCACCTAGTTCCTTTATTTGCTCAGTATCAATCTCAGCATTAACCCCCTGCTAATGGGACAGCTGTGGGTCAGCGCTTCGCCTCCTCGGGATGCCAATCAAGGCCTTAAGCGGAGAGATCAGCCGTCGGGACGGAGGCGCTCGTCTGCCTTTGAGTGGCTTTTTAAACACGGGAGAAGCCGGTATCGATTTTAGCTCTCGCCTGAAAGAGAGGAGGCTCGGGAGTGGAAGGGTGGTGGAAAGGGGGGGGTGGGGGAGGGGGGGCAGAGGGGGGTTGCACTAGCCAGGGCCTGTGTCCCCCCGTCACCCTCCACTGATCAGGGGGCCTTGACAGAATGACCTCGCAGAGGGGCACTGAACCTGCAAACACGAAGGGGGCAAGGAGCTGGAAGCTCTGGAGGGGTGGGGGGGGTGTGGGGGGGGGGGCTGGCGGGGGCAACATCAGCAGAGATCTCAGTAATAGAAAAGGGTTTTAACCTTAATGTTGGAGCCCAAACCCTGTTAGAGGCCAAGTAATCCCACCCGCCCCCCCCCGTGGTGCTGTCATTTGAACTGGCAGATTTTCTCTCTTTAGTAAACATCAGCAGAGCAGTCGGACTAGCTCTGCATCTAGGATTTATGTACGATGTATAATTGAATGCATTATTAGAGATTTGACTCACTAACAGGAGAGAAAGCTGAAGGTTGTATCAACTCTAACATTAGTTACACTTCTTAACAAAATGAGCAAAAAAGCTACAATACGTCTGCACCATCATAGATTTACATGTATACAATTTACACAGAAGATGTGTGCTGAAAAAATAACTGGTTGGACACAGACGTCAATTGGTGTTCAAAGCGACTTTGAAAGATTACTATTTATATTCATATTTTTTGCGATATAAGAGGAAAAATATATACATACACGTTGCCTTGTAACACAAGTGCTTAAAAGACTGCATTCCATGAATTGAGGTAAGCGTATCTATCGCCATTTGGCGCAAGTATTTTGAATATCTTCTAAAAAAAAGAATTAACGGTGAATAGGCCCGGGCACTTTGGATAAAATATGCTAATGAACACACTTGAAATTTCCCATATGAAATCTATCTGCACCAAGACAATGACAAAATAATTACAACAGAGGTAGAATTACAATGGCCATTTTAATCAACCCCTACCCTAGCATTTCACCCTATTTATACAGATTTTGATTCCATGACCCACTGGTAAGTAATCACTTGAAAATTACAGTTCCGTTATAATAGTTCTGTGCTTTAGACAAATTATTTCTGCAGAGACAGGGCTCTGAGGATTACAATAGAGATATGAACCTTGCATAACAACAATCACCATGCGCTTCCTATGGCTTCAAAAAAACATGAGAAAAGTAAAAACTGGCAGGAGGTTAAAAAGTCTATGTAACTTTGGAATATACATGAGGCAAAGTGTGACAGTATGTGAATGTTGATTCAACACTCAAGCAAAAATATTTCAGTATCGGTGATAAAATGATTGATGAGAAGGCACTTTCCCTTCATTTTATCTACAACCAACTCTGCCAACTGTCAGGTGTCAGAAAGCGTTATAGGTTTGGATAGAAATCTGAAATTGCAGAACTGTCAAGAAATCTTTTCTTACAAGAAAAAGGTGCAAGTACGAGACAGTGGCCCGTTAAACAATCCCTTTGACTGCATTCATTAGGGGTCACAATTTCACTTCCAAAAGGTCAATTCTGCACAAGGGGAATAACCTTGAAGGTGTACCACTAAAGAGTCCAATCAGGGAGTCATGTTATTTGACCTTACTTTCTCAATACAGAATTCTCCTGGGATAAAAAAAAAACCTCTTCTTTGGAAGCTAGTCATCTTTATCAAACACAGAAGCATAAAAAAAAGCGTTTTTGACTATCCGGAGAATAATGCGACAATTAAACTTAAAACTGGTGCCGGATTGAGAGCAATTTATTCTGAGGCAGGGCTGGAGTGCCGAGGTCCTGTTTGCAAGAGATATCAGCTGCTTGAAAACCCGGAACGGTCTCTTGAGGAATGTCCGTCTCCCCCACAAGGACCCCTTTCCTCCCCCAAGGATGGAGGACCCACAGAGGAACCGTTCACTAACAACGACCCAAAAAAGGAAGGGCAAAACTGTACTTTTCGTGTGTAGCCAGTAGTCAGTGGTACATGGTTGGTTAGAGTATGTAAACTCTTGTTTGGAAGCTTTTCGATTTCAGATTTTTAGGTCACACCTGATGATTAATTGTTTGGCCTGGTTTGGTTACTCACCGTTAAATGCTCTCCCGTTGAGAAAAGAAATGCATGCTGTGAGCCATTGAAAATTAAAAATGTTTTTCGGTTGCAAAAGAGAAACTTGTCAAAATAATGTTATCCTGCCAGTAATGAGATAATACTGTTATTACAGCATTGCGACAGGCTTCCTCTTGTTGTGAAAAGTCGGCAGCCACATACTGTACACAAGCCTTCAATTGGACAATGGTGTGTGTGTGTGGGTGTGGGGGGGGGGGGGGGGGGTGGCAGGACGAAGGCAGGCAGATGATTTCTTATTGATTTCCTGTTTCTGTGAAGACGAGGGCTCTCAATTACCCCGCCAGCAAGCAAGCAATCCGATTGGTCACCTCAACAAACATAGCCACAGTAAGGCTGTGACACTATCAGGTTAACATGAGCTTCCACTACTCACCCCCCCCGCCCCCAAAAAATAAAATTCCAGCTTTGATTTAGCCACAGACAGACAAAATTCTCTTAGTAAACTGCGTGTATACAAAAAGAGAGCATGTGAGATGTGTGTGCGAGAGAGGGGGAATGTGTGTGTGTGTGTGTGTGTGTGTGGGGGGGGGGGGTGTCGATGCGGGCGACATCAATTACAACGCAAAACTGTTGTCACAGGGGCTTATCTGCGGAGATGAAAGAAAAGCATGCCTCCCTGAAGAAGTGCAATACTCCACACACATCTGCCAAGATGGAAAGACCTCTAGATACACGGTGTGTTTTTTGTTTTTTTGCAACTGAATCTCTTTTCCTCACTGATTCGGTAAACAAGCCACGGGCAAGTCATTAAGCTTGATCCCAAAGAAAATAAAAAAAGAAGGCAGTAAAAGGCGCCCTGGAAAAGTTAACAACCTAGAAACAAAAGAACTGTTGTGGCAGAGGCAAACAGAATCCTTATTATAGCCTGGCACTTACAGGGATGGAAGCAATCAGCTGCTATTAGCCCTTGCTGACACATCTCACTCTCCTTAAGAACAATAAAACACACACACACACACACACACAGATGCAAAGCTTTTAGTCGCTTTCATTTTTGTGACCTGCAATCCATATGAAATCATTGCACTGAGCAAGAGTGCATGGGGACTTAATTAGAGCTGCTCGCAACTCGAGCGGTTCAAGGCCAAATAATTGTTTTATAGCACCTTCCCCGAGTCGGTACATTTGCACGTCGCATTAGCAACTTGATTGTTTCAGATTTTCAATACGGGCTTCTAAAGTCTCCCGTTATAAAATCAGATTATCAAATGCAGAAAAACAGGCAGGCATCATTTTATATTTGAAATGTATGTTATTGACGTGGTGATTATTGGTATCTGCGTTAGGATGAAAGCTTGAGACTTGACACTGAAGGATATCGTTTACACTTCCCCCATTTGACGACTCATTGTTGTTTGAGCCTTGCAGTTGTTTACTCTAAAAACATCACTTCTGTTCCCCGCGTTGGGAAAACTTACTTCTGACAGGCTCGCTGTCATCAGGCGTCTCCTCTGTCGCGTGCCTCGGCCTTTCGGCGGACGGTTTCCTCGGAGACGGCGTTCTTCCCGACGGTTCACTGTCGCAGGCATCTAGGGTCACAAGCATCGCGTGTTAAAAGGTGGCGGGAAAAAGGGGGGAGACCTGTTGCACCCAGAGTCAAGGAGCAAAATAGTATTATTATTTAGATTATTAGTATGCAGTGAGGCAAAGAAGGCGCACCAATTGCATCCTATAGAACGCTCAAATGTACGAAATGACCTGGTATTAAAGCCACGCCCCCGAAGCCGAGCCGACTTTTACGGCGAGGTCGGCCGCAGTGGACAGAGTAAAGAAGAGCCAAGAGGTGCAGAGGGCTCTGGCCAAAGAAAACACAGGCCGCCGGCGAATGGTTGCACAAGATGGCGGGTCGGTTCAGGTGAAGGCCCTGCCAGACCTCTGGATCTCATTTTCTCTCCTTCGGGGGCTCCTGGGTGTGCGATACCTGCCAAGCTTCCCTTTGCTGCCATAAAGGCTGCATTCATCTAAAATCGGAACAAGTATGTGGCCTAAAGACTCGAGGCCAGATAGCTGTGCGAAAAAATAAAACAAACACGGGAGCCGGTTTTTCGCTGGTCTCTCCGAGCCGGGCCCTGCTGGCCTCGAGGCTCGCAGACGCTTTGGTCATCGCACACTGCCGCTTTGTTGGGTGAATGAGCCACCCCCCCCGCCCCGGCAGTGACTTTATTCGCTGGTTTGGTGAAAAAGAAGGAGAAAAAAAAATGTTGAGGAATGATTCAGCGGGAGCTAGCGGCCCCCGTTATAGCGACGCATGGCGCGCTTGTTTGCGATGCTGCGACAATCTCTGTTTGTAAGCAGTGACGGATGGGCTCAGTCCAGCAAACCCGGATAGATGGGCCACATATTTCAGCTTGCCGCTGATGTATGGTAGCGGCGGTTGCGTTAGCAGCGCCGTGTGATGCATCGCGGTATTTAGTGATCACAGTTAGAAATAAATTGGTCTATTCTCAGTACATCCACAGTCCCCTGAGAGGGGAAATCCAGTCTTAACTGCGAGCGCCTTTGAAGGTCCAGTGAAAATCCATTCGCAATCCAGCAGCCCCAGTGATTGCTTACTTTGTCCTACTTTGCTATTTTTTGACAGTGCCATAATGATGCTTGGTATAAATAGGATGGTTAACGGTTCATTGCTTGTTTGAAGAAAAATGAAAAGAGGGTGTGGGGGTAAGCTTATTTTACATGTGATAATCTTAGGGGCAACTAGAAAGTTAATTAAAAACTATAATTGGCTGTGGTTGCTGTTAATAGTCACCAGGGCATTTCTTTAGACTTTATTGAGGGGAAAAAAAGCAAATGCATTATCAAGGCTTAACACCAAGCTCACATCCTGATGTACACTAAAAAAAAAAAAAATTACAAAGGCTGATTTGGCCGATGTGTACCAGTAATCGGTTAACGCGGTTGATGACTCATTATCTCCATGCGTTGCTTCTCTCACCTTCTACCACGTTTGACTGTACAAGCAACACAAGCTGTTGATGCAATATGTCACCGTTATTTATAGCGACGCTTCCCTTCCTGTGCACTGCCTGCGGAGAGAAGAAGGACCCCTCGGCGATCAAAAGAGAGAGAGGTCGATAAGTGTAAGTGTGCGTAGCAGGTACCCTTTAATGTTTGCATGTGACGCATGATGATCACATGACCGCCCCGATGACAGCATGGACCGCGTTGTCATGTGTGTGAACCGTGCAAAGACACACTTGCAACTTTGGGAGGTCTTTCCCCCTCAACTCACCTTCCAGTTGTTTTACCGCTCACTAAAAAAAGGACCTCTGGGAACCTCCAAAGGCCCCCTTTCATTTAGATACGATTCCCCGTACTCGGGGATTCCTGGCCCGTGCCATGTGGCCTTACCTTGAGAGGCTGACAGTAGGGGACTTGTCTCCTGCTGAGGGCCCTTCCCTGGCCCCGCCGGCCCATCCGGAGGAGGGACGGTGTCCTTGGACATGAGACACTAGTCTTTTTGGGGCCACACACACACTCAGAAGAAGTTGCTCCCTTCCCCTCGGCGCGGTGAAAGCCAATGTCTCATCATCAGCTCCGGCTTGAAGACACAAAGCAACAAGGTGTCATTCCTCAAATGCTCACTCACACGCCGACAAAGGTGACGTCGAGCCGCAGCAGAACTTAGTGGAAACTCTTCCCCCCCCCCTCTCTCTCTCTCGCGCATTTGACATAAACTCGCTGAAAGACTCGTTTGTTCGCGCGCGCACACACACACACAAACACACACGTTTTCTCTATCTAAAAAGCGAGCTAAGTGCTCTTTTATATCCAAGGCGGATGTATTGTTAATAAGCATAACTTACCTTTCAAACATGACAACGCTTCACACTGGACGTATTCCCATCCTTCCTTCCTTCCTTCCTCCCTCCCTCCGACTCCTTTCCCGAAACTTTGAAGGGAAAAAGACGAAACTGGGTAAAATAGCAACTTTGTTTTTTTCCCTCCGGGAAACTTTAGCAACTCCGGTTTCCAACTTGGTCCAGATGCTGTTGACGTGTGGCAAAATATCAACAATAGTCCTCTCGACGCGGTCGACGTTCAGTGGCGGTGGTTTGCTGAGGATAGTTGCGTCTCAAACATTTTCATCATATCCGGATTCCTGCAGTGGAGCCGCTCTTCTCTCCTTTCACTTCCCCTCGGCGCAGGGAAGTGAACAAAGCCCTCCCCAAACGTGTGGGGCCAGACATAAAGTTGGCCAGAAGTGAAGAAGGAAACAGAATGGAACAGTTTTCGATGTACGTGAAACGACGTGCATGTGATACGGTGTGTTATGGTTATATGGTGTCGTAAAATCATATTTGGCGGCTTATTCGTTGTTGTAAAACATTAAATACAGATGTGATTCGAAAATAAATCACAGTTTTGCTCAGTTGTCATTTTCATTCGAATGGTTCCCACGTGGTCTGGTTGTCACAAGGACTTGTCACGTGATTTTCGCTCAAGGACATGGATGTGTTAAATCTATATACTTTACTTTATTTTTCCTTTACTTTAAACACCTCTGATATAAGCTCAGATGAACTGGTTGTTGCAGGAGCACAATGACATTGTTAGAGATGAATGAGTTAGAGAAAGAACTAATGAAAAGAAAATGAACAAAAATGAAACAATGAATAAAATCTTGACAAAAAATCTCTTATACAAAGCAAGTCAAGACATTAAAAACCAATAAACATACATTGTTTAATGACCTTTACACCTAATGACATTTCCTGTGAGCATGCTGAGGGCCTGCTTGATTCTAACACCAACCGCAGCCACCTTAGAACAATTTTGGTTAATGTCTTCTTATTATTTCATTAAGTCAATATGGTACAATATGGTATCGGCAAACTGCCACCTCAAGGTAAAGTAAGAAGTGGGATTTGAACGCCCACCATCACATGCAGGACAGAAGTCTCTTTTTTGCGAAAGGAGTCCACCCTCAAGTCTGGTGCCCCTCAGCCTTCCTGACACAGCACTAATATCAAAACTCAAGGGAAGTCTCTAGAACCGTAGGCTTGTGTACACGAGACTGTCACAGAGGGGGTTGTTCAAACTCGTGACCTTATTTTGTTGCGTCAGCTAGCTCAGTCGTTGCAGCATGAGACTCTTGATCGTAGGAGGATGGTGGGTCCGATCTTTAACAGTTTGGCCACAGATCTCTCTGCTGTGGTTTCTGTGGGAAACTAGCTTTCCTTGAATAACTAGGGCCCATATTGGCTGGATGAAATCACGAGAAGATAGAAAACAAAATTGCTCTAAGTTGGGCAAGATGAGTGTAATAATGAGCTATAAAGATCTTTTTTTTATTGAACTCACAGGCTTATTTTGACGTGTTAGGCCACAGCGCAGTTGGTAACTGAGGCTTCTAATCTCTCGGGGCTGTGGGTTTATAGTCCCACATTGGCCGTTGAAGTTTTCAAACCAGACGTGAGCTCAGATTGATAAATAACATTGAGAATGCCCCCAAAAGGGTTGTGTGAGGCTGCCTCAGACGCTTCAGCTGCAAATCTGATATAAATACAATGGATTTTCTCATGCACTACAGTATATCTGTGGTTTTGCAGACAGAACTTTTCAATCAGCCCTTTGAGAAAGGTTTGTTTATAAGATTACATGTAACAAAACCGGGTTTAATTGTCTCCCAAAATGCTAAGTTTACTTGTAGTGTGACATTTTGTGCTTCATTGAAACCTCCAGTATCTGAAGTCCCGCTGGTTGGATCTTGGCCCCTGGCCGAATCTCTTTCTATGAAGAATACAAACCTGGAAGTCACCTGGAAAGTTTGCCAATAACTATAAATATAGGCCAGGCCGGAATTAAAATACAAACAAAACTCTTCATCACCAACATCATCTTTCACTTTTTCTCACTTTCAATTCATATAATTCACTTTGGATAAATGTCCTCTGTGTAGTCAGTAGGGTATTGTTAGTGCGGTGTCTAGCTGATTGCCATCATAGCCATTGAACCCTATTGGTAACACTATAAGTGAGATTTAAGCCTTGGAAACATGAGAGCGTGGAGGTGATTGATGTGAAATATGCCCTCCCTCATTGACTGGCTGAACTCCATTTTCTGCTCCTAATGCAGAAATCACTCCGGGTCCCCAGCATAATGATTTACGATGAATCTGTGTCAATGTTGAACTCTGCAAACCCCACGTAATCCATCTTGCAGATATAGGTACCTACCCCGCCCCACCTTGCCTGCTCTCAGCTGCCCGTCCCCTGCTTTCACGATGGGAAGGTAAGGAATGCGTCTTTCTCACCCTCACTCTCTCACTCTCTGTCTATAAGTGTTGAATCCATTACAGGGCTGATGTGTAATCACAAAGGACCTCTGTGCCCCCTCCGACTGTAATTACCTGGATCCAGATACTCCCTCACTCCATCCCCTAGAGCTGCTCCGAGCCAAGAACTCCGTTAACCAGCATGCAGCGCTCTCAGCGAGCTTATCTGGGTGGCAATGTGGAGATATATTTGAGAGATGGGGCCTATGAGAAGAAAATCAGGTATACAATTGCATTTAAGTAATAGGATTTTGACCTCGCAATGTGTATTGGCCACAGTTCACACCCCGGATATTGAATCACGCACTGAGCGAATCAAAGCCACCCCCCCCCCTCCCCCTCCCCCGCCTCCCCCCACATGGAAGTCTCTTTGAGGGACCGTGAAATCAACCCCCGTCGCCTGTCTTTGTCCCTCTTACGCGGCGACATCGCTGTCGCTGCTGACAAACATTATCTTGTGTGTGATCATGTGCATAGTGTCACCCCCCCCCCCCCCCCCCCCCCCCCCCCTCTCCTCCTCCCCCCCTGCCACCGCCCCACTTCAAAACAAGTCAGAGAGGAGCCGGCTGTGCAGACACAGGAGGGCTGTCACGCGCCGCTGTCAAGCGTTGCATCTGTTGCAGTCACATCTCAGAAGACGCGAGGAAGCGTCTCTCTGTTGACTTCATCTGTTTGCCTGGCAGCCGGCCTGATGGAGCCGGGGTGCGTCGCGGTGAGGAGAAAGCGCCGGCTCCCGCCAACGAGCCCATTTCACCAGGAAAAGATGGAAGCAGGCCCCCCCCCGAACCGACACACATTTCTGCTTGTGGCTTTCCATTGCGCAGACAGATACACACACACGCGCACGATAGTCCAAAATGTACTTTTTCCTATTTCCTTGTACAACTTTATCATTAACTGTCAGCTCCGCTATGATCGTGAGCTTCTTGCAAACCACATGTTTTTTTTTATTAACAAAGTTAAACTTTGGCAAATACAAAGTAGAAAAAAAAAAATATTCATCGTATCAGGAATCAGGAAACGTTTATTGCCATCATATGTCCGACATACATGGAATTCGACTGTAATACATCTTAATAATTAGTAATTATTCTTACCAAGCTTATTCCTTAGCGAGGCTGCGACTCTACTAGAGATGTTTATACTTGGCCCCTGCTGGCCTTTGCGTCTACTTTTAATGGCCGAGCAAAAGAGTCGAGGTGTCGCTTTGACCGGCAACAAGCAGCACCTGTACCCGATCAAACCTTCAAAGATTTTACCCACAAGTCCGTGCAGAATGAGTACAACTTAATAAGTAAGGCTTTTTGAAGCCGACCGTGACGCCGGCTGAACCATAACGCCCTCACATGATTAATAGCATTATTATGGTATTTTTTTTCTCTCCCCAAGTAAAGGATTGTTTGAGGCTGTCTGATCAAAACACTCAACCTTTTATTGGTCCAGCTGTCAAAGGAAGCCGACTTTGTGTTGGGCAGTTTGAAGCCTTCCATCTGGATGGGGAATAGACATGAATAGGCCATGAATTGATGGAGCCATTAGAGAAAAACCTCTCTATGATCATAGCGAAGCCCGTTACTGCAACAGATTACTGTTTCAATGCAAACAAACAAGCTATTCCTCGAGGAGTAAGCACTCTGCTGCTTGAATAATGGCCGGCTTTCTACAACGGCACATCTGGACTCCAAGTTTGGAGTAATCAGTTGTGAATGTGCACACAAACGCCCCGGACTTCATAAATATGTATCCCTTGATACGGAAAGATGATAGCAGGTGATTGACGACTACTAGCGGCGTTAAAAAAAAACAGCCAGCTCGGCACAGCAATAACCTGGAAGAAGACGCCTGCACCACAGCTGCAGAGAGGATGTAAAATGGCTTCCGCCGGGCCCCTGGGAGAACATTAGATCAGAGTTGAAGTCCATCTGAGATTAATATACAGTATAACTTTATTGACAGAAACTGTGTCTGACCCATCGGTTAGGGCTCGTCGCTCTGCCACGTGTCGACGTCTTGGTTCAGAACGTGGGTCTAAATGCAGAGACCACTTGATGTGAGGAACACGCTGTACAGTAAATACTCCCACGCTGATGCGCTGCATGCCGGAACCATACCCGCCTCCCATTAGCCGCCTCTTCATCTCTCAGGCATTTCCAACACACGGAACAAACACATCCCTCATTAGGACATTTTTACACTGCCGGAGTGAGTAATGACACGCTACTTTACATTACATGCGTGCCACTCAGACTTACGGAGGAGTCGGCTTATCGGGCCACATGGTGACAATTGACGTAACGTTACCAGTTCGTGACAGAGACGACTCGCAGCTGCTTATGCGATCTGAACCTTCACACTCGGTGAGACTCACCCGCCGCTGCAACCGTGAATTAGGAGCGGCGGCTCAACGCTTTCGACCGAACCGCCTTGTTTCTTCAAAAACCGAACCCAAATCCCACTAACCGAGCGACTTCTCTGCTAACATTTTCACCCCCGGAAAGTTTTGTGTCTCCTTCGTCCTCTGCTGCCCTCGTGGTCCAACGTGGAATGATAATCAGAGATGTCAGACTGTTTGGATTTCTATGATCCTTTGCAGATTTGCGATTAGCATAAAACCATAAGCCAAGCGAAAGCGATACTGGCTAAAATCACAGTGGGATCCGTATTTGTTAAGGCGCGAAGCCCCGTGGCCCGTGCGTCCTGCTTTGAGCCTGCTCACATGGTGCACACACAGCGCGTACCCCTGAGGCCTGTTAGTGAAACCCCGCGGATTGAGGGAGATCACTTTTTCCTCGCAGACACACGCAGCCACCCACGCGCACATGAACCGAAATGATGCACAAACAAAGCCAAAATATGCTCCCATACTCATGTAATAATCACCTCTGTCGCAACGCGCACACAAAAAAATATAAATATCTATATATGCACACACACAGTTCCCCGCAAGCTCCTCCACTCTCCACAAACATACCGATTTCTTGATTAATCGGATGCCCTGCCTAAGCTTCCTAGAATAGGCTTTGACATAGGTTATAATTAAATAAGACGAAATTCAGGAAGTGTATGAAATCTCTCATTTCCTGAACCGAAATGTGAGTTTTAATTTACCACATGCCGAGATGAGCTGTGGTCACCTGCAGAGAGCCAATTCACAGTGCATCGCTCGGCGCATGATGTCTGGCAGGGAGAGAATGCGTCGTTATAATAACCCCCCCCTCCCAATGCCAATTTATGGAACAGCGGTCAAATATTTATCCAGTTGATGAGCTGGGCTATGTGTTCCTCCCTGACAATAATTAAAGACAAACCCAAGCTAAAGGTGAGCGGCAGCCATGACATCACTCCACTCCACGCCGCTCAGATTGCCCTACTTTGAATGGCGAGCGATAGAAAAGAGCTCTCTGATTTGTACATTTTTCCCCAGCTGGATGCGTGGCGCAGCTTTTGGTCTTCAGCGTGAGTTTTTATAAATGCTGGGTAAACATCCTAAATGTCAGAGTGTTTGCATGTCCAAACTCATTTAACCTCCTCAACAGCTGCTGCCAGAGAGAAGAAGTCTGGAAACAAATGAGCTTGCCTTGTTGATCCGAAACTTTCATCTCCACCAAAAACACAGACCCCCCCCCCACCCAAACAGGGTGCATTCTCCCGTCCTTCCTCTGCACACAGAACACACTTCCAGGATGTGAGAATGAGCCGCCACGCCCCCGATTGCCCTGATTGGCTGCCTGCTCCCTTCGGCAGCGGAAGCTATTGAGACGTAGGCACGAATGGGTATGAACGGGGCGCTGGGGCCGCGTGCCGCGGGGAAGGGCCTGTTGGGGCGAAGCGGTGCCGAGCGGTTCGGGAAAATTAATGAACCGCTGGAGCCCTCCGTGGTCGTCTTCATAGAGAAACAGCAGGTCTATCTGCGCCTCTTTCTTTTTCTCTCTCGCCCTCTCTCTCTCTTCCGCCGTTGTTGTTTTTTTTTTTATAGAAAGACGATCAAGCAGACAATGAGACGTAAGGTCGGGAAAGGTCAAAAAAGCGCGTGCGGGAGATAATGCGCTCTACATGCAGTAAACACTAACTCGTCTGGATTTAATCTTCATGCGCTACAGATATTTTCTATGCATCCTTTGGTTATATATTCCCTGATAAATGTCACATTTAATCCTTGGACTCCCAGCATTAACGAAACGTGCAGGGAAACAAGTCGGGACTGGAGAAAAGGGGGATTTTGTAAATCTGCCGTCAAAGTTGTCTAATTATGTTAATCAAGAATTCTCCAAATGTCAGCATTGCTGGAGAGGATGAGATTTGGAGAGAGGGTTCTGTAAATGATGAACTAACCAAATCAGTTGGACCGCGATGATAGTAATGACATTAATTAATTAAAGCTGGACATACAAAAGAGGCAGGCTTAAATCATGGGCACACTTCAAGAGTGAACACATGAATTAATATCAAGAGTCAATTTGTTGCAAGAAGAATGTTTTCTCACGCTGAATCAGCAGAGATTTTCCTCAGCAGTGATGAAAATTAAGAGGTTTTTTTCCCCCGAATGCGAAATCTAACATCTGCAGTGTGACATTTGTTAAATGAATAAAATCATGTGTGAAGGTTTTTTTTTTTCCACAACTCAATAAAAAAAGAAAAATTCAGAAAAACTCATCCAATGTTATATCTGAGCATTAAACAGATGGAATTTGCCAGATAAGATCCTTCTGCAAGACACACACAAGTTTGAGAAAAAGATGACCTCAAGTTTAGCTGTAATCCAGTCATGTTAAAAGAAGTGTTTCACATTTTTGGAAATGCAGTTATTACCCAAAAACGTCCTCTTTTTGTTATGACAATGCTGTCGTTTAAAGCTCCCCGAGGGCACGTTTCATTTTGGTTACTTTGAGGTCACATCGTAACATTCGAAGAACTCCACGTGGTGACTATGCAGGAACTTTCCAGTAACACAACCGGGCTGGGGACCAATGTTCTGGCACCAAAGAATTTCTAGCCTGGCTTGGAGCGAGCGCACTTGTATTTCCTTTGACCCCGTTTCCCAACTGCTCGGCCATCATGCATAGAAAAATTACTCTAAATTCTTCTGTTTTACAGCTTTTTGGACCCAATTGGGCACTTTAAGTTTTCAGGGTTTGGCCGATACAAAGACTTCAAAGTCTTTAAAGTCTACACTTTTCCTGGGGGCTTTATTTCGCAAAATATTCTACAATAGTAATATATTATTCCCATTTTTTTCCAATTTCTTACAAATCAGCTTTATTAAGAAATGCTGAAGAATTAATGATATTCAGTCTGATCAAGTAGTAGGTTGAGTATACAGTACATCAAGATCAAGGTTTCTGACTCATAAAAACATACAAAAACAAAGATTGATCAACTTCTTATTCAGCAAAATCAAATAGCAGTCTATTGTGCACATTGAAATGTGCTGCCAGACTTCAGTAATGCACCAGGGTCGTGTTGGGGAAAACATTAAAAACAATCAAGCTGCTTATTGTGTTTGTAGTAATTAGATCTTTAACAGCAGGAAGCTCTTCCCCTCTGGTTCTCTAATTTGATACAGCATTGTATCATCGCCGTGCCGCAGGTTAGCCACACAGGGAGGAAAAGATCCATCTAATCCAACACTTCATTCAAAACTCCAGGGATTTGCTGCTAAGTGTTTTGCGATCTCACACTGTTAAATTAGTGTTGTTGTTTGTTTCACGACGGAACGACTAGGACATGCTTGTGAATTAGCTCTATTGCAGAGCATGCAAATGGACAACTCGAACGATGCACTGCAGCGGTTGCACCATTAGTTACGTGCCAGTGTGCACTACTGGATGGCTAACAGACTGGAATTTGAATGTAGTGTTATCACTTAATGTTATTTGTATCAATTAGATGACGTGAATCACGCTGAGCCTTCAAGCCTTTTAGTAATAAAGGACCATTTCAAAGGACGCATTAATAATTTGTCAGACCTGTAGCCGGCACACCGTTGTCATTATTGATTGCCGACTGCGTGTAATGCACGTATTCAAAGCTCTCGGTACGTGCATTTTAAATGTGACTTGATGAGTGCGCCCGATAAAATGTAAACATTTGAATTTTTCAAACGGCCAAAGACTAAAACTCATCGTCATTCCTCGCAGTCGGTGATCCATGTCGGCCATTCTTCAGGACCCATACACAGGTTGTGTTATTATTCCCGCAACACCCCAGAACTCTCTAGAATGGGCTTGAGACCGAACAAAACATTACAGCCTATTTGCATGTCATTAGGAAAATAGAAAGCCACCTCCCCCCTGTGGGTTTAACCCCTTATAAATATATTTAAATATATAAATATCATGAATACATTAATTGGGATTGTCCTCACAACACAACCACTAAAAGCAGGCGACAGTCCCTCTGTGGAGCTGCTTTGTCTTTCTTGGGAGAGGTCATGCGTGCAGATGGCTCCGTACACACCTGGAGACGCGCACACAAAACAACAATCTTGACAACTTCTACACACATTTCAACCAACTCCTCCCCGACCTCCTCATAAAAAATAAAAATAAAAACACGCACGCAGAGAGCCTCGCACTCCACCCTCTATAAAACACACACACACTTATTCTTCCTCCCCAGAATCGCCACCCACACCTCTCCGTAAAAAACCGAACCCCGGCTCTCGGGCCGACTTTACAACACACACTGTCTCTCTCTCTCTTTCTCTCTCTCTCTCTCTCTCTGTCTTTTGCTGCTTTCCACCCCTTTTTCTTCCCTTCGCCTTTTCTCTCTGTTTTCATGGATCAGCGAAGAGAGCAATTACATCAGCGTCGGTCCGGCGGCCTGGAGATGAAGAGCTGTGTGGCTGTGGGCAAACACCTGGCCACGGTTAGAGGAGCAGAGGAGGAGGAGGAGGAGGAGGAAGAGAGGGAGTGCAGACAGATGTGCTGCAGGTTCTTTGGATGGTGGGGAGGCCTGCAAGCACGGTGGTGTGTGTGTGTGTGTGTGTGTGTGTGTGTTGGGGGTGCAGGTCTGATGGAGAGCACTGGAGCACAAACCCACAATACATGTGTGTGTGCGTGTGTGTGTGTGCCTATTTGTAAATCATGTGTGAGTGTGCTTGAGTCGAGTCAGTGAAGCCCTAAAACAACCCCCCCATCACAAGCAGTTACCATTACAATCCTTCACAGCAGTCAAAACTCCGCACCACCAAAGTTTCAGGCTATCCGTTCCGCATGTGCCTACCTTTCTCCTTATTGACACAGTCACAGACATTTGCATTACAAAAGGAAGCTGTTTGAAAATATGCACAAAACATGTCGTCTCTGATACAGCTTCAAAAAATGCCCTCGAAAATAGTGCAAAACTGCACTGAAACTCAAACGTAAAGAGGACAATAGAATGTTAAATACTTGCTGCGCTACCATTTCCTCTTATCTGCTGCTGGGGGATATTTGACTAACATACAAAAATGGAAAAAGTAGGGAAAGTGCGTAAATTACATAAATGAAAGTACAAACTGGACTGAAAGAAATTAAGCAGCAGAGGGAGGGGGGGAGAGAGAGAGAGAGAGAGAGAGAGGATCATAGAGCTGCTCTTTGGCCTCACTCTAACCTCCAAGAGACTTTAGACAAACATGTGGTTGCCATCTGGCCATTCATCTATTATGCCAGCCGGATTGTTTCCTAAATGTTACTTAGATCATGCTGCTGTGGCTAATTTAGCTTTAGTCTTGTTTTATGCACAAGCTGGAATAATTCTTAAAGGCTGAAAGTCTGAAAGAATTTTCTTTCCATACTGTATATGATCTGATATACATTTTTAAATGATTAAAAGTTTGAAAAATCAGATTTTTGCTTCTTTTCAAAACAATACGGACAAGATCAGATTGTCTTCCAATGCGTAACCACGTGTTAAAAACTGACATTAAGTGGACATGAATCATAACAACGGAAAGAATGTTACTTTGTTTTATGTTTAAGATGGAGCTTATTTCAGAGCTTGTAAATTGCAAAAACGTAAAAAAAGACACTAATTAAAATGACAGATTATATGTCATGATGACTAGTTTCTCTGAGAGTCCTCAAGGTGTTTTCTTGCAAACTCCAAGCAGACTTTCACCAAGTCGAGGTTTCTAGTCACTCTTGAATGATAATTAAGGTGAGGTTTGTGCACTTTGGAACATACAATACAGCAGAAATGTTCGTAGCCAGGTCCAGCTCCGGAGATGAACATGTAGTATCATAGCATTCAAGTTGGGTTTCTATTTTCTCTTTGTTTGTCTAAAATATCTCTATTCGAGTTAGTTATCATGGGAAGCTGAAGACTAGATTAGTTTCCACGCTGCAGTAGAACTGGGGTCTGAATATGGTGCATTCATTTGTGTTTTTCACATTATAAAAATCTGAAAATACTCTACAGTGGGTTTTTGTGAAAGGGTTTGTGTCACTACAAATAAAAAAGAGAGTAAATATCATCTAATCCATGGACTATGCAGCTGGAATGACCAGCTCTTTTCAACAGTGGTACAGTTTCTCTAATCCGAGGCACTTGTTGCAGACGAGTGTGAAGCCAAACTCCGCCTCCTCGCCAATTAACAGCCGAATCAACCCAAACAGATTTCCAATAGATAAATCTTTAATGATACCAGGGATTTTACACAAATGCACACTTGACAGTGCTAATTTAAATCAAATATGAAGCTTGATTAAAAATCCCCCAGGCATAGAGAGGTGGGGGGGGGGGGGAGTTAAATGTTTGAATAATTTATCAGATTTAATTGACACGACTGTGATGCTGTAAACAGAAATGTTTTGATGTTCATAATGCATTTTGACATGATGACATTTTGGGACGGTTCTAAAGAAGAGAGCAGTTGACTTTCAGAAAGTGGGCAGAGATTCATGCGGGGGGGTGGGGGGGGGGGGGGTGGAAGATACTTCAGGAAGTGAGAGGGGCAGAGGATGCAAAGAGAGGATTTAGAGAGGACGAAGGCTGCTCTAAAATGCTCACTCCACATCAAGATGTACAATGTGTACAATCATTTTATCATCACGAATAAAAATCAATATATATATATATATGGGCAGGAAAAGTACAGGGCCATGATGGACAGTGGAAGTGATCAGCAAACACAATGATACACCAGCCTGGCGGGCGGCCTGGGGCTACGGCGCTCTGGTTTGACCCCCAGAATGTGACACTAAACAAGGATGTAAATACTGCGAGAGCCCAGAGAGGCTAGAGGAAGCGATCTGGGGGGGGGGGGGGTGAAGGGGAGAATTCTCAGGCCGAGGGAGGGAGCACACGTACGAAGCAGCACTGCAAACAAAACAACACAAGCACGCATCGGTGTTGACAGAAGCAGAGAGTGGCGGCGAGAAAGATGGGAAACAGGGCGACCTCGACATGTTCCACAGGCTCGTGGTCCGCTGGGGATCCCCCCCCCCCCCCCCCCCCCCCGGGGTTACACAGCCCCGCCAGGTGCGGGGCCACCACTCGTCTGATAAGACACCGATCTGCATGTGCCTGTCCGCTTACCTGTCCGGCCGCTGGTAAACCTCCCAGTTATCTGATGAGATGTGTGAATGCATCCCATGCGTCCCCATCTTGATGGAGCGGCTCCGAATGCGTCTCGTCCCGTGATGCGACGTACACCCGAATACATGAATAGGCAACGAGGAGGCCCTCGCTGCTTGTAACGGCCGATGTTGACTGATTTTCCAAAAGATGTTATTTTGATTTGACACGTTCCGTTGGCTCGGTGGAGTTCACGATGAGCGGGGGTGGGGGGCAGGGGGCAGGGGGGGCAGGGGGGGGGGGGGGGGGATACGAGAGCAAGAAGACAGAAAATCATGGAAGGGCCGGGGTAATGGGCAGCGAGAGAGGACGGAGACAAAAGACAGTCAGCTGGTGAGGGAAGGAATCACCAATGTTGGATGTCACAGCGACACGCGGTATAGAAAGAGGGACGGGGAGACGGGGGGTGGGGGGGGGGTAACAGAAGCAGGCAGATAAACTGATCCAAAGATGACAGGCCTGCAGTGAATCCTACATGTACAAAAAAAAAAAAACATAAAAGCTGTAACGCACAAAGGCCCCCAGATGCAAAGATACATCGCAGACAGCAAAGTGAAGTCACCCAGACCGCCTGCAGGTAATGCAAGTAATTGGCACCATTTGTTTGGTTTTTTTTTTTTTTTTTTCTTCTCCTCGGCGCCAATTCAATTTGTTTCCAGCAACGACAATAAAAGTCAAGAGTGAAAGCGACGGCATGCTCGCACACAAGGCACAAAAGGTGGCTCGGAGCCGAGCCGGCATTACGACACGCAGCATTTACGTTGCCTGACGATGCGTCGCTTTCCACATCAAAGGAAGCCTCACCTTTTCGCAGAGCGAGCGAAGGGGGGGGGGGGGGGAAATAAGTAGAGGCCCCCTCGCTTTATTAACTCCCAATCAATAAACATGCAGTCGGCGGCGAGGTAATCAGGAAACACGCGATGTATCAAAGCCGACGCTGCGAGGCAACGGCCCCCGACTCTAACAAGCATTTTATTACCGGTAGCCGTTACCGACATTAGTCAAAAACCAAGAGAGATAAAATAGAATAAGGGATGCAGCGGGGGCCGGCTGAGGGGGGGGGAGAAGAGGGGCGCCTCGCACGTCTGATAGCCGCACGCCTCCCCTTTGATACGATAACAAATAGAAATTGTTTAAGAAACATCACATGGGCGGCCCGGCGAGGAGGAGGCCGGTTAGAGGGCGATGACGCCGCTTGTCTTCACAGACCCTGGGAGGATTCTCTTGGGCGCCGATGTCCCGCCGGTGGCAGAACAAGTCAGATGTAAAAGTTGTAACGCACTTATGTAAAGAATCATGGCTACTTCACTAAGTAAGAGTAAAGGTGTTAACAGCGGGAGGCACTTATTTGCTTCCTTGCTGGAGTTAGAAGGGAAGTTTTATATGACAGCGCTAATGTTGAAGTCAAGGCTAACGGCGGTAGCTTAGCATGAAGACAAGAAACAGGAAAAGGGGGATTGGCGGCTTAGTTCAAAACCCTAACCCTAACATCCAACTTCTCTCTTTACTTTCCACTTGAGCTTTAACAGTACTTTAGTAAAGTCCATCGCCATGCTCTTACGGTTCGGGGGGGGGGGGGGGCGACATGTTCACGATCACAAACAGGTGAGAAACCCGAGATTGAAACTCGCTCCCATACCTGCAGCTAATTTGTTTGTTTCGTTCTGGGGCAAAGCTGATATTAAATGGAGCGGCGCTGCGCCGGGGGGAGGAGGGAGGGGGGGGGGGGGGGGGGGGTGGGAAGAGCGAGGACAGGGGAGGGAGCTACGAGTTTACAAGCCGCAGGTATGGCGAATGGGTGAGTGAGAAGATGCGGAAAAGGCGGCGGGGGGAAGAAGAAAAAAATCTCATCCAAATAACTTTCACCCTGTGGGCACTAAAATGCAAATCACAGATCAAAGAGGTTTGGAATGGAAACTGGCGAGATTGGGAGAGAATATCATCAAGCTGAGGTTATATATGTATGTTCAGGATGTGAGAGAGACATGCTGGACTCAGGTAATGGAGCTGACCTGTACTTGAACACTGTGCGCCCCCCCCCCCCCCCCCCCCCTCCCACCGCCACTATCATTTCCCCACCTGCCTTCTCCCAGGATTATAGCTTGTACAGTACACTGAAGAAGTAATTCAGTTTCTCCTCTTACCGTACTTTTCTTCCCTTTCGGTTCCCTCTGTTTATACAGCCCTTTCATATGAGCCGCTGAATTCCCCTCTTACATGTTGACAGCCAATTGATGTTTGGCAACTACAGTGGCCTGTTTGCATGTCGCAGCAGTACAGCCCTCCCCCCCGCCACCCCCTCCTTTGCCTCAGCACACGGCGAGTCCCAGAAAATAGTGGTTAACGTCAAGAAGGAGAGTGGAAACTGTGTGTCCAAAAACCAGCTCCGAGTATTTGGAGTAATATTCTAGTTTCATTTAGTTTGACGAGACAAACCCCCTCCCCCCCCCCCCCCCCCCCCCACTCCCAAATGCACCTGGATGGAACCAAATTTGACATGTTAAATCTCACGGGGTGGATGGAGCTATAGATGGGGCATGGATAGGAAGAGCGGGACCCTAAAAGAAGAGCCTCCACGTTGGTGCCTAATTAATGCACATTAAAGTCATTATTCATGTCCGTCTCATCCACCTGAAGCTGTCCCCCCTCTTTTTTTGGACCCAAACATCAAATACGACATCTTGGTCTTGCAGCACATAGTTTTGTTTTGTTTTTCACTTAAGCCGCCAAGACAAAGCATTTTTATGTTGTAATGTGAAGAGATTTTGATCTTTTCGGCGATATTATAACAACACATCCGGGAGGTCGCTCCTGCCAGCAGCAAGAAGGAAGAAGGGCGCTGAGGTGGTAGAATCAAGGAGTCAAATTGAACATGACCTGAGACCGTGGACAACATCTTGCTTCTCTCCGACCCGGTCCGTCGTCAGCAGCGACCGCTGAGATTGAGCTTGTGGCCCTCCAGAGGGACCCCGACCCCTAGGTTGGGAACCAGTGGACCAATGGCCAGTGTAAAAGAAGCATCGTAACATACTGGATTTGAACATCACTTGTCCACATCACTACAACCTCTTTTCTTCTCATATGGGCAACAAAGAGAAACATAACAAAGCATCTTTTTTTTTGCTTTGATTATCTCTTATCTTTAAATGAAGACCTTCAGAATGTGCTGAATACAAATAAGCCACCATATGGCACTGCACTCATAAAAAAAATTAAAAAAAACATACATTCCTTACTCCTCCACAAAGTAAAGGTTAATTTCCCAGAGCATATCTCTCTTTTTAGAGACGGAGCAGGTATTTAGCTGCAGTTCTGCATGTGCCATCTGCATCAGCACCAAAGCCCTCCACTCATGTGGATTAGTGGTTCGCAGCACTTTGACTTTCACTGCCACAGGATTTCAAAACACAGCTGTTTTTTTTAAAAAAAAAATTTTTTTAGAGTTGGTCAGCACAAGCCGCGCTCTGTTCAGCCGCCCTCAAAGACGCTGTCGGTTCTGCACTGCGGCGTCTTTTCTTCTTGTGGCATTTGCGTTTGTGTAAATCTTTAATCCTCCCTTCTTCCCTCCCCACCTTTTCTTTGTATTTGTCCATCCGTCTTCTTTCCCCTTGAACCCCTCCGTCCCCGTGCTGCTGCCAGCCGTCTGCATTTCCTGCTTTGTAATCTGATTACATCTTGGCGGAATTAGTATGCATATTTAATGCAGTTTTTTTTTTCTTCTTCTTCTTTTCTCCTCTCTGTCTTTTCTTCTTTTTAAATCTTGATGAGTGATGCAGGGAGAAATGGAGGTGGGGTGGGGTTGCTCTTCTTGCATGTCTGGCGGATATGCCAGTGCCATGCTAATAAATGACAGCTGATTTATGCGTCTGTATTCTTTTATTTATAAAAAAATAGCAAGCGGGCTGATTTCTGATATTAATAATACAAGTGGATCCACTTTGATTAGGCTTCTGTGGAGAGCTGTGCATATTCAGCATTACAATTAAAGCCTCTGATGTGAAATAGGAATGACACGCTAATGAAGCGAGCTAGCGAGCCTGAACCGAGACTGTCCAACAACATTACGGCCCATCTCGGGTGAAGAGTAATTATACAAGGAACACTGAAATGTCATTAAAAAACCTCAGTAAGTGATTTAACCCACCATTCCTCACTAATGCTAGATATTTCTTTCTTTTTCGTTAGCAAACCCCCCCCCCCCCCCGAACCCCCCAACATGATCAACTCCCAAGGTTTTCCGTTCTGCAGAAAAAAACAACATCTTTCTTTTCACAAGACCAACCTGCTCCTCCAGAAGTTCCAAAAACCAAAAAAAAAAAGCAGCACCAGATTCCTTGAACACAAACATATTGAAATTTGAGACAAAGACATACCATCGCATTGTCCTAATTTAATTGCAGTACTCTGTGGTGCCGGTGGTGGTGGGTAATTGAAATCATTCCATTATAAATTCCATTATGAATTGGTGATTAAGGCCAGAGGTGATTACCATGGATTAAAGATGACAGTTTGGATTTTTTTTCTTTCTTTTTGCCGTAACCTCTTCAGCCACCTGCACACCTGCTTGATTTATCTCCTCTCACATGTGGGGGAACAAAGTATGGGAGAGAGAGAGAGAGATACGGCGTGTTTCTAAGAGGATGTGGATCTGATTCCACCCCTTGGTTCTCGTTTGATGTGCTTGTTTTCATCGGAAGGCCTTTTGTTGTTGTTGTTGTTGTTGTCGTTAAAGAATCAAGAAAACAAACAACGAGATATATCATGTCACCATATCATATTCATTAGTCTCATTGTCAAGTCTCTCCATGCTTGTGTGTGTGTGTGTGTAGGGGGGGGGGGGTATACTGTATAATGCCACAGGCAAGAATTCATGAAAATCAGCAGTTTCTCACCATTTTGTTGGGTTTTTACCCCTTGTTTCGGTTGGAGATCTTTTGCATACATTACACAGGTGCCTGAACATCACATCCACGCCAAGTGAAAAGTACCTTCACGTCAGGTCCCTCTGATGTGAGGTTTAATGTCTCGGGGGGGTCACATCGGGGTGGAAAAATCTGTAAACACAACGCTGGGACGAGCGTCTCTCGGCATTTTAGTTCTCATCGGGAAGTCTCTCTGATTTGAGTGGAAAGTGGCTGACTGTGAAGTTTTCTTTCACATAAAAGACAAACACGTGACTCCCCCCCAAGGCGCCTGACGTGGAGCGCGACGCCGGCAGGGCGGTCACTGGCAGCGCCACGCGTCCCCTTCGCCCACCGCCCAAACCCGAGCGTTGTCCCTCCGAGCTATGCAATTATTTTCGCACTGCGTCCAATATCAACTTGAGAGCAATGCAAATTATTTAAGACGCGCTTTTCGGGGCTCGCAATTATAATAATGATGATCTCAATTAGCGTTGCCATTGCCTCGGACTGTTTAGCAGGCAATTTTGCAGCCCGGGGGCGAGGGGTCTTCTCGGGAGCCGACACGCATCGCCAGGTCAGAAGTGGTCGAGGGAGGAAGAAGGAGGAAGAGAGAGGGAGAGAGAGAGAGAGAGTTGGCACTCTTAATCAATAAACTGCAAGAGGAAAGATATTTACCACCCAATCCCACAAGGGGACGGGTCATAAATTGACCTAATTGGTCAGTGTTGGAGATGAAATGAATGATGCCAGGGTCTAATTCAGGAGGGCAGGATGTGAGCCATTTGGCTTCCCACCGCCGTACCAAAGGAGATGGCTGCCGCATGACAGGAAGTGAAACGAGCAGTTCGCCCCGGTGCACTTTGTACGGAGCGGTCGGACGAGAAGAATCGATGCCACGTTCAACATGAAGCGGTGTCATTCACACAGAGCAAGTGAGCCTACTTCCAAATCACTAAACACTTGCCATTTCAAGAAAGTTAACTCCGATTCCAGCGCCCTGTCTGCAGTCTCTCACGTAGTGCACTGCTCTGCCTCCGTATATTAAAGGGACTTCTTTTTTTTTTCTTCTTCTTCTTCTTCTTTTTCTCCCCCTCAGCATTCATGTGGAAAAGGCCCTGCACCACCAGCTACCCTTTCTTTTATTCATCGTACTGTAAATAACTCCACTTTATGAAAAGCAGCCAGTGTGACTCACGGATACCTCTCTAACCACAACCCATTATTATTTCATGGCCTTTGAAAGAAGGGTCTATGGCGGGCGCTCTGACACTTTAATGCCGGCGCCGCCTCTGATGTTGTGTAGTACACAGCGGCCCCCTTGTTGCGCTCCGTATGCGATCCCTCGACTTGAATTCACAAACACTTCCAAGTGCATAAATAGCACGGAAAAGACGAGCGCCTCGCGGGCCAGCTAACGCGCCGGAACGCCATTGCTGAGGAGATAACAGGAGCCTGCCATGGCTGATGCCTGAAACTGTCATGGGGTGGGGGGGTGGTGGGGGGGGGGGGGGGGATGTGTCTCGCCGCCAAACGCTGTTGTTGTGACCTCTCGCGGGACATCATATGGTGAGGGGGGGAAGAACATGCATCAGCGTTACGATTAAATGACCAGCGGACATGATTCAAAGGGTGGGGTGGTGTGGGGGGTCCCACGGTGTCCCAGAGCACCCTTTGGAACGTGTAGAAGGCTCTCGGCATACAGACGAGCTAATGGGCAACCCATTGGTCACGGTCCATTCCCTCTGAATCTCAATGAGGGCGTCGGCGTGCGGCTGCTCCCGTGACCGACAAGGTGCGCTGGGCCTGCTGGAGTTGATTTAGCCACGCGGCCTGTCATAGCGCTTTATCGGTCAGCATCCGTCAATCGGAGCGCTAAAAGTGGGGATTTTTTAACCCCCCCCCCCCCCCCACCTTTCTTCCTTTCATGTGTCGAGGGGAAAGGGGCCGTCCTGAAGACGGATGAAGGAGCGTCCGATGAAACGTTCACGTCTTTGTTTTCCGCACATGATGCAGCACCTTGATGCTAATCATTTTCTACACATGAGCATGACAACAGACTTTAGAATATGGTTAGTGAAGGTACGTGCTGTGTTGCTAAAGTCGTTCAAAGGTACACAGCAGTAGGGCCGTGCATTGTGGGAAAATGCTGCAGCAGTGGGCTCGAATGGTACAAAGGCTAAACCCATTACAGGTCCACGGGGTGGGCCGTGTACTGCCTTGTCCCGCTCTTCTAAACAAGACTCTAGGTGATGGAAGCCCCGAACAAAGCCTTGTAACATATACATTAAACTTTAATTATTATTTTATTTTTTCCGATCCCGTCCTTCACATCTCCGAAGGAGCAGCTCTTGAAATGTTAAAAGTGTGCTAGATTTTCATGGCTTGGCCTTTGTAGAATAAAAGATATATGTGTGTAACAATGGGGGGGGGGGGGGGGGGGGGGTTCTAGTCTCTAATGCTGGAGGTAGACAGTTGCTTTTCAAATTCTAAGTTTTGGTCCTTTATTTTATTCAGCAGTGAAATGCCATGAATACAGAAAATAATAACGTCTGTTACAATTCTCAACCATGACCTTCTAATGTCAGAGAACCTCGAACGTATGGACACAGTACACAGTAATGAAAAGTATAAAAAAAAAGGAGTTGAATCTTGATCAAAAGGAAATGAGACAAACGAAATAAAAGTTTTCACCAATTACATAAACATATGTTTGCTACAGTCCCAATTTACTGTATACATAGGGGGATCATATTCCCAATTATTAGAGAAGGATAGCAGTAGAAAGGATACATGACTCAACTGCCAGACATAATGCTTCATAAAGTATGCACAGAGGTACAAGCAATAAATACACACATTAGGTTAAGCCTTACAGCTACGCAAAGCAGATGCAGAAAAAGCAGGTTTGCTATTCTTAGCGAGCAATGAGAGAGAAAACAGTAAAAATTCAGGTAAGTCAGAAAAGAAACACTGAGATTTTTTTTTTTCTCTTAGAAAAAAGTCTGGTAAATTTATGGGTCCACCAACATTTTTTTTTACATAAGTATGCACAGTTATCAAAATACAGACAAAAATCAACCCAGAAAATCCAGACAATCCTAAAATCTAGTGGAGGAGCAGATCGCAGTTCTGGAGGTCTTTCTGGTATTATGTGCAAGCAACTATTTTAGACATTTTTTTTTCAACTTAATTTATACAAAACCCATGCAATCTACAGGTAATATGCATTCTGTGGCTGACAGGTTTTTATCCTTCCCAAAACAGTTTATCTGAGGTAACGCACTCCAATGCATGGTACGTCCATTTAGGCCATCGTCCCGATGATTTTTATTATTATTATTATTCTTTTATTGATTCTGGTTTCCAGTCACCAAATGATTTTTTTTTTTTAGACATGCATTTTTAAAACACAATATTCCTTACAGGTAATCTATACATTATCATTCTACAAATGTTTGAGGACAACCTATTACAATGCAAATCTTCCGTATCTTGACGCAGGGAATGTAAACGTTGGTTTGAGCCACGTCCGATGAGACAAGCGGTTGTAAAGTGTTACAGCTCTTGTGGCATTCTAATAACTCGTGCAATCTGTCATCATTTTTCTAAATTTGTTGTGCAGAGGTAGAAGCTTTTAGAAAGCCTTTTTGGGGTAAGTGGGAGAACCCTTTTTTTTCTCTCTTCTTTTTGTTTGAAAGACGCGGCGTCCTTTTTATTTGGTGTGAAAAGATTATTTAGAACGTCGTCTTCAAGTCGTTTTGCTGACTCCGGCTAAGTATTGACGGGATAAGCTTTGTTCTCTGGGCCCAGTACCCTCTTGACGTGAAAAACTGACATGTGTGTGTGTGTAAAACGACATGCTGCGTGTTTGTACAGCACTGCGCGTGTCTGCGCTCTCACAGCCGATTCCTTGGCTTGGCGCTAACGCATGAAAACAACAGATGCACAGTGTTTCCATTTTGGTTGTTACAGCACGACACAGAGCCACTCGCGTATGTGTGTGTGTGTGTGTGTGAGAGAGACTGTTTTAGCATTTTGTTATCCCATACAAGAGAGGCAGAATTTTGTGTAACTTTGGTTTACTGAAAACAGAAATGAGCGTTAAAGCGACAACCTTTTTCTAGATGCTATTAGCCCAGAGGACGATGATGGGTTAACGCCTTCTCTTTAGTCTCATTAAATACCGAGTGTGTTAAAAAAGCTGGTTTCCTACACAGAGTACAGCGGTGCCTCCACCAGTTGTATCTCTGTAGTTTAGAAGCTATGAAGAACACGGTGAGTACTTGATGGCGTTAAAGCAAATATCACCTAGAAAAGGTTAACTTTCAACCTTAGATATCCTCCTCTGCAATGGCTATTATTATTTGCTTTTACATGGTAACTAAGCCATTTCATATCAACTTGAAATTATGACTTATTTGGCTTTACTAGATATTTTTCATGTTTGGTTAGCGATGTTTTCAGTTTCGGTTTCGACGCAGCTCGGGAAACAAAAACCGCCACGGAAATAAGACGTGACATTATTTCGAAAGTCCCACTTAGAACATTACATATTCACCAGGTCAGAAAAAAATAACGTGATAAAAAAAAATTAAAAAAAGAGACGAGTGATGCATAAAAAAAGTGAAGAAAAAAAACAAACAACAGAATAAAAATAAAATAAAAAAGAACTTCACAACAACACGATGTTTCTACACTTCCATTGAATACACAAATGTTTTGTTTTGGTCAGGATCCACGTTTACAGTTAGCTGCTCTCTACCAGTCAAATCACAAGAATGCCTGCAGTTCAATATCACGTCACCTTTTACCTACAGTACGTCTGGCAGAAAATCTCCAAAGTGGAAGTTCAATGGGTTATCAAATTACACATCAAAATTGACTTCCCCCCCCCGCCCCCCCCCCCTCTCTTTCTCTCTCGTGATCATCTTTGTATAGGGCTAAATGAAACAATCCCAGAGGTTATTCGAAGGTAGTTTGCGGAACAAAAGCTTCTCTTTGTACTAGTTTAAAGTCACAGAAGTGGGACCAAGAGGAGTTTGGTGGCTTCTGTCTATAAGCTATTGGCCATTGCTAGTGTTGGCTTTGGTTTCTAGCTGTTGCCTGTGACTGTTTGCAGGTAGACAAAGCTTTAGAACGAGGAGGTAAGGAGAACAGCAAGAAGAAGATGATGTGGAAATGCATTGGTTTTTGTAAATGGTGCTTTATACAAACTAATATTTTCCCCAACTTAATTTCCAGTTTTTTTTTTCTTTTTTTTTTTTTTTTAAATCACAAACAGATAACAGACTGGAAGGCAACCTTTTTTTTTTCTTTTTTTTTTCTGGACAGCTGTAACAACAGTCTTGGTACCCGCATTTCCATTATGGTTTTTGATTCAGGAATGGCATTTACAGTTGTTGGTGTCTAAAATCAGATCTTGAAATTAACAATGGTAAAAAGAAAGAAAAAAAATTGAGAAGCTAAAAATAATGTACTGGTTCTATTATAGTAGCAACATACAGGCAGTGACACACATTTCTGAGACTACTCCTGTGCAAATGATAACAGAGCAACAACTTGAATTGAACCAGCAATTGTCTCTAGACACGAACAACTACTGGGGGGTTGGATTATTCACAAACATAAAACGTCTTCCTTTTTGGCAGTATATGAGGCCGCTAGCTTTCAAACGGAACATGATTTGCTCATTTGTTTCATGCCCCCTCCCCCCCCATCCATGAGTCCATCATCCTTGTATTGTGTGTGACCACGCCTTGTCTAATGAAATAGATCTCAGAGAGTTAATTCTTTTAATCAGACATCTCATGCCTGTCATGTGTGGGGGATCCCAAAGGGCTGCAACAAACAGTTCCTTTGGACTGGTCTCCATCCGGATGCATGCTCAATAAATAGTCCCAGTGGTGAGAGAGTCAGCTGTGGTTGCTCGGACTGTGAAGTGGTTTCTAGTCTTGCAGGAGGTTTGTGTGAGAGAAACAGTGTGGCTGGGGGAAGGGAGGGACGTGTCGACCAAAAACGGTATCCTAGTCACTCCAGGTCCTCTGATAAGTTCCCTTCCTCCAGCTCCCGGTCATCGTCCAGCTCTGGACTGTGATTGGCTGTCGTCACCAGGGACATCGGACAGTCATCTTCATCCATGTTAAGTGGCTCCTCCTTCACGTGAATGGGAGGCCTATGACACGACGACATCGACGAGAAATGTTAACATTGTCATTCGTTTTGTGAAAAGTTTTCTGCAGCAAACAGCACTTTCAAAAAAATACCTGCAAAAACGTACAGTTGTTAGCAGCCAAGAGAGCAAGAGTATAACGAAACGCTGATTATTATCCGTCATAGGATAACAATGACCAAAAGAGAGAAAGGGTTCCTGCTCAATAAGCCCCTTATCTGCACATGGAATACACGTTGTGGTGCTCAGCTCACAGATGCATATTTGGTTTGATCAGAAAACCGGCAGAAAACAGCCATTACATGCATATCTCGGGAAAGTAACAAGCATGTTGTTTGCGAGACACTAATTCGACACGATGCCTCACGTCTACTGTAAGTAAGCACATGAAAATTGCATGAAAAACATGTCCCCTGTAAGGCCGATAAGCTGTGATGTTCCAGACATGTTTGGCATTTAAAAGTTTACTGATGACACCAGGTTGAAATACATGAAAAGGGTAAAAAAAAAAAAACAGGCCACATAATAAATAATGGAGAATTTCTCATCCCTGAGCCCCCTGGAGCAAAGGCAGAGGAGAGGCTTTTTTATCTAGTTAATAGAAAGCGCAGCCACTCGTTAATATGCGGGGCTGTGCATGTCGCTCCTCAAGAGGGAAAAACCGGCAGCTAGGTTCTGCCATTAATCAACTTCAGCCCCGGCAGTTGGCTCGGACACCATGATACATGTTTTTAACTCTGAATGGATGAATATCTTTAGCCACTGTCAATAAGCGCCGGGCAGGAAGCAGCGGCGGCGGCGGCGCTGCGAGCAGGACGCCGCTCCCCTCAGAACAACAGAAGGAGTGGGCGGAAAAAGAAGAAAAAAAAAGGTGTTGGGGCGAGCAAAAAGAATAATAATGCTGTCACACACAAACACGGCCGAACATGATCCGGAGCCCTAGTTGGGGAGAGGGGTTTGTGCCACGATGATAAATCTGACAAAACCTAATTATTTCCGACGCATCGGATGCATCAGAAAATCCCCCCGGAGAGAGAGAGGGGGACTTATCAAGTGGCGGTGGGTTAGGACGCGTCTCTTCTCCTCTCTGCTGGGCTGCCTTTATCGGGAGAAGGGAGAAGGGGGGCGGGGGCTTTGAAGGGAATTTTTAAAAAAAAGGTACAGATGACTTTAAACCAAACACTGTAAATGAATATTCTGATGTGGCGGGATGAAAAGAAAAGGCTGATCTTAAGACATTTCTGTTTTTACCCCTCAGATTCCTGGAGGCAGCGAGAGTTAAAAAAATGATAAATAAAACACACAAACAGAAAGAGTCTGACCTGACAATACGCCGTCTACCGAATGAAAATAGGTTTTAATAAGGAGTCAATTCAACTCTGTTGTGAAATAGGTTAAATCAGATCATACTTATTTTTGATCTTTTATGTTATGATTTATTTTTTATATATTACTTTTTCTAATAGTAAATTGAGTTTGGGGCATTTGGGTTTATATATATCTCCATACACTAAATTATAAAATATTTAATTATAAAATATTTAATAGAAAAGAACAGACAAACAGACACATTACTCGTAACGAAAATAACGGCTAATGTTTGTAAGATGTTAAAATCGTCCGGGACAGAAGAACAACATAAAGTCCCTCTTTTCACATTCATAAACTTGTTATTCATTTGTTTTGTACAAAGGATTTATACTAAAGTATAATGTGATCTCACCAACATTTTTAAGTGATTATCACAGCCACAGCATTTATCCAAAAATACACATGTTCAGTGGATTGTCATTTCTTTTGTTGCCCACGGGAGGACTTCTTATCGTCAACAAACACTTTAATAAAACACTAATCACATCATAGTGTGCTGTTCCCCATTTACTAATGCTCATATAATGCGTACCAACGGCCTCTTTTCATATTCGAATATGCAGCTCATAAGCTGTTTGTGTGACTTTGATGAAAAATATGCAGGGCCACATTCACAGGCCTGAGCTTTCTGACACTTTATTAAAATATGTGGATGAGCTATTTAGTACTTAATGGCTAGCTGCCATTATTGAGTCACTCCGGAG
Organism: Pungitius pungitius; assembly: GCF_949316345.1. Taxonomy (NCBI): domain Eukaryota; kingdom Metazoa; phylum Chordata; class Actinopteri; order Perciformes; family Gasterosteidae; genus Pungitius; species Pungitius pungitius. The sequence goes on from NC_084901.1 coordinate 7,156,131, forward strand.
TAAACGCTGGACTTTGCGGCGTAATAAATACCCGGTGCCCTGCGTGTGTGTGTGTGTGTGTGTGTGTGTCCGTGCTTCGGAGATGCCTGCTCTCACATCAACTGGAGATTAGCACCAGCAATCATGCAGAGGTATGTCGGGGATGCAAATAAGGTCATTAGTCCACGGGCCTAATGGTAGGTTGGGGGACAGGAGAGGTGGCACAGGGGGGGGGGGGGGGGGGTGGATGAGGGGAGCGGGCGCAGTAAAGGGAGTCGGTGAGCGCGGAGGGTGGGGAAAGCAACCAGACATATTCCTAACACCTCATCGCTATTCATTAGCTAACACCAAAACAATTTGACGTGACAGCACAAGACGCGGCCGAGGAAGCGATGGCGCACGGATCCGATTTGCTTGGAAGTTGGTTTCCAGGAACAAATGTTCTGCTCCGGCCGTCTCCTTTATGGGCGGATGTGCTCTTGTTGATGTTAGAGTTGCAGAGTCTCTCCCTCTATACAGTACCACTTCTTTTAAGCTTCACCCCCGGGGGTCTACATGAGTGTATTGCACACGCATGCACACACACACACACACACACACACATACACAGCTAGCATGGCCTGGGGCGATGTGGTTTGCGGTTAAGCAGATAGCATTAACCTTCAGAGGTTGTGGGGAAGGAGCGGTTTGTCTAATTGTTGGATGGACTCGGGTTGCGGGGAGGAGTCCTCTCCTGAGAAAGGCCTTCAAGGTGATGTGCTATTTAGTTTAGTGCTACAAGCCACTCCATTATTTAAACAACATCTTGGAAAAGCCAGTCATGAAAAACACATTTCTTCCATTTTGAGGTTGTCTCGGCTGTGTAAAGGCAGTCGGTGATGGAGGGAGGGAGGGGAGGGATGGATGAATGCATCTCGTCCTCCATAGCCACTCGTGTCAGCGTCGAGGCGGCGTGGCCAGAGAGAAGAGAGAGCAGGCAGGAAGACGGAGAGAGTCCGTGCAGTCCGGTTACTAAAAGTTAAATGACCTGGGGGAGTGGTAACACCGGGATTCTGTCCAGAGCTGTGCAGATTTGCTCCACTTAACAGCCCATTTCAGAGAGGGGTAAACACGTCCAAATAGATTAACGTATGGATGTCCGGGAGGGCTTACCAAACACTTTTTTCTGTTCTCACAGATACACTCAAAGAGAGGAGAGCACCCTTTGTCCATTACAGGAGTGGTTGGCCCATGTCGGCCGACTATGCGACCTGAGCTTTGATGGACAGAGGGTGAGAATCATTTATGTGCGATATCTGTTTGTCTCACGTGTCAAACTCACATTGGATTCTTTTTCTTTTTCTAAACACTCTTTCTCTCTCACCTCCATTAAAGCAGAGATGAGAAAATACATTTTTTTAAAGTAATTACAGTTACTCAATATTAATGGGAGCTGTCTTATGTAAAATATGGCAGTTAAAACCCTGTAAAGCACACTGTGGTGTAATTAAAGATGAATGTGAAATGGGGCCTATTTATAGAATTAGAACCAACTGTTATTCAAAACGTCAGGCTCACCTCAGCTATTAGCACAAAACAATTTAAATAAACCCAAAACTGAGACAAAGAGAGAAGTCGGATATGATACATACTGCAAACTGAACCTTGGCCTCGGGTCATGGCATACTGAAGAACATACTGATACCGTGGGTTAAATATCAAGCAATTAAAGTGACAAAGGGCATAAGGACAGCGAGGGGAGGACTGAAGGTGGGTGGTTGAACATGTGCGTGCATTCTCAAATAGGTACTCGTAAAAAACTGTAGGATGTGGTCTGTGTGTGACACAATTATCTCAGGGAGGGATTCTGGGTCAGAGGATAATGAGTTCACTTCGTTGGTTCACCTTCTTATTTTCACTTGACTGCCGTTTAAAAAAATAGTAGAGAGTGTTGAGAAAGGATGTTTTTTTTCATTTGCATTACTTGGATGCAGCAGCGGTGTTGGTACTCACATGTGTACTGGTGGGGAGTACCCGGGGCTGCTGTGTCCGTTGGTGTCCAGGTGGTCGAGTGAGCCGTTGTAACCGTCGTGGGCAGAGTGCATCAGGGTGGGGGGGCTGCCGCTCAGCGTGCATGGCGGGCTGCAGCCCAGCAGCCCATGCGGGCTCCCGCCCAGCATCCCGGTCGGGCTCCCGCCCAACAGTCCGGGCGGACTCAAGCCCGTCAGGATGGACGGATCTCCGCCCAGGAGGCCGTGGCAGCTGCCTCCCATCGGGCCCGTGGAGCCGCTGTTCATGAGGCCGGGGGTCCCCAGCAAGGGCAGGGAGGTCTCAGCCAGGGCCGCCTGCAGGAGGGAGGGGGGGGGGGGGGAAATAGAAAAGGAATATCGAGGATTAGAGTATGATTGACGGTTGGAGGAAGATGGAGGAAGGATATTAGTGCGGATCCATGTCAAAAAGGGGTTTTTATATGGTGGGAGGCAGGCCTGGCGTGTGGAGGGAGAGAGGGGAAGCATGACATACGGCAGGTGAGAGAATAGTAATTATTTAAACACACACTCGTCTCAATGTTTTTTTTTTACTCTGTAGCTGGCTATTTTCCTCCTTGTGACACTTTGCCGACAACTACCTCGCCCCCCCCCCCCCCTCCTACCCCCACAGCTGCTATTCATAAGCCCTAGTGTGGCTATTAAAAAAAGTCCCCCAAAACTTTACCTCAAAATAATAAAAACTCCCGACACTTTCGGCTGCTGTGCATTAAAGTTGTATACAGGGATTCAAGTTTTTGCCATGAGCACCTCACCGTCGTACACTGTGAAGCCAAATCATTCATGACAGTTTAGATAAATATTAATGCACATGCCCTTGCATTTGCACATGCCACTATCAATCTCGGGTGGCTGCTACAGCGAAAAAAATGGGAAAGAAAGTGTGTGTGTGTGTGTGTGTGTGTGGGGGGGGGGGGGGCGTTGCTTCCTTATTTGACCACAGGGTGGCCTTCTGAGTTTGACGGTGTTCAGGGGATAGAGAGGGAGAAGGAGAAAAGGCAACCATATGTGTGAATGTGCTAATGTGGAGACAACCATGCCATTTGGTCAGTCAGTGATCAGTCAAACTAACGGGCGGCTGGTGAGTCAGAGCTTCTCTGAGGCTTTCGCTTCGTACCTGTAAGCTGGCGTTTAGTGCAGTTCCATAGCCAAGACTGGAGGGCAGGTTCTTGACAAGCGATGGGCTTCTGGATATGCATTCAAACAGAAAAGAAATGAGTACAACCTGGAACTTGCCTTGTTCCTAATAATGTCATCAGTTTAAACAGAAAATATATGAAATAGAAGTAACTGAAGAAAAAAAAAACACTGCATAGATGGAAGACTAAACAGTCCACATAATTAAAAAGTATGAAATAACTGAACAGAAAAGGAGACGGAGAGAGACTGATGTTGGCTGAATCGGGCCCCTCTGATCCTCTACATGTCATTGACCTTCAGATCGAGATCTAAGGAGAGGTGACAGCATTCGTACCCTGTGATCTTCTGCGACCTGCGTTTCTGGTACTCCATCTCGTCTACCGTCCACACCGCCCCCTTCACGTTCTCCACACGCACAAAGCACTTGTGCAGACTGAGGTTGTGGCGAACGGCGTTCTGCAGAGAGACATGACACACGGGTCAGAGGGATGAGGTAAAACGAATCACATTCGTTCATTAACCATCAAGAAAAAAGGAAGGCTTGGAAATTGTTTTTTTTTTTTTTTGCCGCTTGCATTTTGAAGAAATTCTTAACATTCACGCACCATTGATTTAATTAGTAAAAATTGAGTGAGAGCGAATGCTCTTACAAGTCCTGCACACAGTACATATCAATCAGAGTAAGTAGGCTAAAAGGAGGTAATCAGCATAGCGAATGGCTTATGGTGGTGACAGAAGTGGTAATGCCGGCCTTGATAATGGTGATGTCAGTAACCCTTTCTGCTCCAGAAAAGCATTTCTCTTAATGGACACATCGCTTTAAAGATGACAGAATTGCAAGAAAAAAGACAGTCATCAGGAGGCCCTTGTGTCAGTGTGTGTGTACTGGGGAGAGTGTGTGTGTGTGTGTGTCTGTGTGCATGAAAGAATAGGGAGGATTAAGATGAAGTGTATCTGACATCTGTATGTCCAAATATTCTCCATGCTGGGTCACATTGGGCATTGAATAAATGCTTAAATGACATGTCACCTTGCAAAATTATGAAAAGCTGTATTTGAATTAAAATGTACGTAAAATCATACAATAAACCAGAAGGGTGTTTTCATTCAATACAAAATAAAGAATGCCTATTGAAAAAAGTGCTCCAATATTAAAATGACAATACGACCATAATTAAAACATGCATCAGACTCTACAAATAATAACCTTGGCTTTAATATCCCTGACTCTCATATTTATCATCTCCCTTATGTTGGTGTGTACTGCTCTTTCTAAAAGAAAAAAGGAAAAAAAAAACGATGAAAAAAAAAACTCATAAGCAGATCTTGCATCTGACCTGAAAATCCCAGGATTTGATTGATCTTAATGCCCATGGCTGTGAAAATGATAATTTTAATATTAATGAGCAAATGAGCAGTTTTATTATGCATGCTATATAGTTAGAACTAATAAGCTTCTGGGTGAGAGAAAAACAGAGAGAAAAGGGGGGGGGTTCTTTTTTTGAGCTGTTCAGACCAAACTGAGATATTAAACTTCCTTTCATTTCTTTCTTTCTTTGCTTCTTCCCTCTTAAAAAAAAAAAAAAGAATCTCCCCCGTTAATCAAACGACAAGCCAAACGCTGATCATCGCACTAATGCTTACAAAGGGAATAGTGGAGATGTGGATGTAAATAGATCATTGTGAGAGCCAGGAGACCAGATATTTCTAATGTCATTGTAATATCATTGGTATTTTATCACGGGAAAGAAAAAAGCACAAAAAAAACCCCCACATTTGAAATGGTACATTTGTGCAGCAAACATTAGCCGCAAAACCGCCGAAAACAAATGTGTGTCATAACATTACCGCCAAGCAAAACACCGTAGCTAACAAACTGGAAAAGGGCAGCGATCTTTTTGCATGCCCTCCTGAATTGGTGATCACACGCCCGTGTGCTCATTTGCATCCCAAATCCAAATTAATTCACTTTGCTTAAATCTAGCGCCGCGCCACGTCTTGCATGCTGATGAGCGGCTGGTCGCGTTTTCCCTCCAGTCCTCCGCTCAGCCACAAAAGGCTGCAGGCGGCTAACGCGTGACGCGCGGGAGCCTCGGGACGAACCCCCGACTTGCTTCATCAGCAGGCGGACACGCTGCCGGTTAGAAATACGCGCTGCAGGAAAAGACCCACCTTTCTACAGGCAGACCATAAGTTCTAGGGACGGACACGCAAACGGGCCCCTTTGTGTGTCTAAATAAAGAGCGCTACCTCCATGACGGGGCCGGTTTTCACACACCTCCCTGCTTTGGGGGCACATGAACGAGAACCCCTTTTACCGGCTCTCTCAGACACGTATGTGTTGGCGTACACGTGGCTGTTTGAGAGATGGTTAGCGGGTAAACGGCCATCTTTCTTACCAATACACCAATGATATGCAAGAGAAGGTGGTTTGGGGACTAGGCGGTGGGGTGTCTCCCATAACAAAAGGTGCTGATGATGGAGTGGCTGCAGTATAATTAGTGCTTCACAGCCCTCTCCTCTCCACGCCAAGCCTCCGCTATTAATTGCACCCAAATTAGAAAAACGATAGCTAAGGCAGAATAATTCCTCCGGCTGTCATCTCCGAACAGAAAAGGCAGAAGGAGAAAATAAATAGGAGGACGAATGGGCTCTATTCTAAGGGAGAGGTTAGAAACAAGGGGAGCGGAGCATTAATCGCCCGGCGCTCGGTACATATGTCGCTTTCTCCCGATTTGATTTTTATTTTACTTCGGCCAGAGGAAAAAGAGGGAAAGGGCAGGTGGAGGGCTGCATCGGGGGCTCGGGGTCATCGAGGTTACCTTCCAAGTTGCAGCGTTGCGTCTGAAGTAGGCGAACGTGCGTGTGAACCAGCTGTAGATTTCATTAAGCGTTAACTGCATGTCGGCAGAGTCCATGATAGCCTGAAATGAGATGACATCAAATAATGGTTTACTAACGAGACCACGTAACTGGCGCACACACACACACACACACACATTAACGAACTGAGAAAGCTGCCATGATTCATGCAGCAATTAATTTTAATCTAATCAGACAAAGTTAATTTATTTCCCACTCACCTGTCTTATGAGGGTTGCATAAGTAAATGGCGGTCTGACATCTGCGTTTTTATAAAACTCGTAGTTTGGGGCAATCTCTGGAAAAATAAATACTGTGTCACCACCTGAAATAATTGGTAAATTTTATTCCTTTAGGTATTGAATTCACTCAAGGTTACATCAAATTAAAACGGGGGAGAGAGAAAGGGGAGGAAGGGGGAGAAAAGGAGAGCTGGGTGGGGGGGGGGGGGGGTTAGGGGGGGCACATCAAATCAGCATTTTCTATGTCTAACAAAATGCATTTTTAATTAATCTCTCTCGTGAGAGATCTTAGACACTCATACATCCATAAAATGAGATACGTGTAGTTAGTTAGGGTGAAGTTGAATAATTTATACGTCTTCACGCTAAACACAGAGAGAGTAAATATAAACATCAAAGACGGACCGTTTAAAATGCTAAGCTTAAAACACGGAATGTCTTAATGTAATAAATATTGTATTTTTCCACCATTATTTGAACTTAATTAACATTCATGTAATATTTATGCACAGAGGAAGTTCTTGTCTATTTACATATAGAGTGATTAAACAGAGGCTTGCTTTTATAAACCCACCAGACGTCTCTCATTGCTAAGACCAACAAGCCCATGTGGTTGTGTGTTTATGTCAGTGTACGTGTGTGTGTGCGTGCACATGCATGTCTATGTGTGTAAAAAAAAAACCCCACTGCAACGCAATTATGGATTGAGTACTATTAATAGTGCAGTGTTCAGGGTTTGGGTAATTTGCTATTTCTATGTCATTATAGTTTAATAGAAATTCAGTTTAAATGGGGAAAAAATAAGTGTTCTAGTCAACACATTCTGAATTGAAATTTAAATCAAATGTGTCAAATGAGTGACACAATTCAGAAAAAATGAGTAGAGACTATTTGAGCTGAATTAACATCTAACAATGCGTCATGTGTGTTTGTCTCAGGATCAGGTTCCAGTCACGTTATATTCAAGCAATTTGACACAACACAAAACCTCTACACTGCTTTTTTCCACTCCAAAGGAGTCCCTCAATGGAAGTGAACTTCCCTCGCTCACTGATCATGTCCGGGTGTTGTGTCGAGTGCAGAGTAGTTGGTCTCACCTGACGACAGAGGCATGGAGTATTTGTCAGAGTGGCGTCTGCGCATGGCTCCCATACTGGGGACGTTCGCTCCTCCCAGTACTGATGGCACCTGTGGCATGGCCGCCATGGGTGTGATGGGTGCTGTGGGCGTGGTGGGTGTCTGAGGTAAGTTTGGGGGCGATGCCGAGGGCAGGTTCTTGGACATGGTGACGCTGGACACCAAGTTGAGCTGGGGGAAGAAGGAAGGAGGGAGGGAGGGAGGCATTATTTTGTGGTTTCTCTGACAGTGCCGAGTGCCTGCTCTCCTCCTCTCGAACACAGCTGTGTTTCCACTAACAAGGCTCGTGGAGAGGAGCCAGCCCATCTGCACTAATTACTACCACCAAATTGTATCATAAGAATTCTAATTAGAGCATGCTGTTCGAGATTATCCAACGATCAGCCTCCGTGTTATCCCCATCCCTCTTTATCTCTCTATTTATCACTCCCACCCTCCTTCTCTACCGCCCGGTACAATCAGCCATTCTCGTCCACACTGGAGCAAAGAGCTGGCAAAAACCGAGTCATGTCCGGACCGATAACCCCACTCAGGACCTTATGCTTTGGCACAGAAGGGGAAACCCAAGAAGTTTCTTTCATGTCCACGTCGTGGTAGATGCGGCGGGCCAAGGATCCCGCTGTTACGAGTGGAACCAGTAAGTGGGTTGTGTAATAACGCTGCTACGTGAACCCCGGGTTGATTGCCCATTCATTCAAAGACTTGGGTGGGTAAATCTGATAAAACATCATCAACGACACAACTGGAAGTCATTAATTACGGTCGTAGTCGATTCACTCCCCACCCGCCAGTCCAGTGAGACTTCCCGTTGATGAGGAAGCACAACAATCAGTAAAAGTAGAAAAAGAAAAGAATATATATATATATATATATACTGCCCGGACTCAGTTCACTCTGTCTTTGTCTTCTCAACTCCCTCAACACGCGGGACCAGAGACTCTTAGCCACCCCTGGCACGGATGTCAACTGTGCGCGCTAATCGTCCGGCTTTTCCACCACTTTTGCGCCCGCTCCCCAAATCTCATGTGAGAGGCTCTAACCGACTGGAAAATTCCTAACTGACCTTTTAGTCTCCGCGCTAATTTAGTTGGAATGGTAATGACATCGTTACATATTCAAACCAAATTGCCTTAATTGTGAGTCTACAAGTGGAATGCAGTCGATGCGAGAGTTTGAACTAAAGGAGGAAGGGGATGGGGCGGTGGGGGGGACTGGGGGGGGGGGGCACAGGCACGGAGGGAGCAAGGCTGAAGAGAAAGTACCGGCGGCCATTTGTGGCATATGTTGATAAATACAATAAAATGTCAAGTTTGAAGGACTCCAGTGGATGTAGGGGTTTTCAGATGATAATTATATGCCCACTTAGCTCTAAGGAGCTGCTGCACAATGGGCTGATTATATACAGGCCTCTGCTGAGTGCAGTTGAAAAAGTATACACATCTATTTGTGAAAGTTTTGACGAATTGTTAGATAGTTTTTTTTTTTAAATCCCATTTATCGGGTCTCCACTGCCTCCGTGCCATTGTGTGTCGTTTCCTTATTCCCTGCATCCTGCTACATGCACCCAAAGCGGACACGGAGCCAAGAAATCCCAACAGCATTTGATAAACACTCACATACTGTATGGCAGGAAACACCTTCAAAAAACTAAATTCCAATCTTTTGGGCATGTACATTTATAACGTGTTAAAACATAATTTCCTGTCCTTTTTGCCGTGTCTTCACCTACGAGACACATCTTGACACAAGCTTGACATGTTTGCAGGCATGCTATCCCGTTATTGTTTAAATAAACTTGTATACGGTCAGTGAGTACTTTGTCACCTCTCGCTCATTCTAAAGATACACTCAAGGTTGAGCGAGAGAGAGAGAGAGAGAGAGAGAGAGAGATATTATTATTCAGAACTTGTAGCCTTGCTAACTTTGATTCTCATCCATCCTTGGAATGGCCAAAAGGTAGCATTTAATGAAATGTGATTCAGAGAATAAATGAGGTCGTATTGGTGTCCTGTGTTCATCTGGCATTTGGTTGTTCGTGAGCTTCACGAGAGAAAGAAATTGGACTTTAAAACAGAGAGTACTCATATTTATGTTTCTTTGGCTGTTTCTATCCCGAACCTGTGATTGTGCTGGGCGTAAATCCGTGCTGTCATTTGCAATCCGACGACCATTTCTCTTTTGTTATGTCTGCTCAATTTTGACAGACACACACACACACACACACGTACGTGCATGTTGTTTGCCGCGCCAAATCTTCATCTTAAAAAGCCTTAAAACTCAGGACTTAACTGTTCGTTTAAGAATTCTGTCTGAATTGCCCCCACCATCAAATGCAATTAGCCGCTCTTTCATGTGTGCTTTATGTAATGCAATACTTCATTAGCATCATTCATTCACATTCAGGCATGGATTATAGCCTGCAAATTCTTTATTGGACAAGATGGAACCAAGCTTCTGGAGTTTTGAAGATTAAAAAAAAGCTACAGAAGGAGAAGGAAAGAGAGAGAGAGAGAGAGGGAGAGAGATAGAGAGATTGAATAATAAAAAGGGAGTTTGATTCCTGATGGAATTATGGGATAATTATGCTATCTTGTGATTATCTACATTCTGTGATGAGAGGTGATGGGGGAAATGATTCTATTGAAAGTAGGCACTTACTAAGCAGCAGAAACAAGCTAACAATGTTTTGCTCTGAAACATTTCAAAAAGTCTAAAATTGGAAAGAAATAATGTTTGTGAAAATGTGTCATCCTAATAATAAAATTCAAATACTGGTTTTGGGCGAAATGCATTCATCATCATTCCATCTAAAAGTAAAAGGCGAGAGAAAGAAGGTGCAGAATTATTTTCTATTTCCTTCCTTCCTCCTTTCAGAATTTGGGAGATTTCATTTTTGGGAGCAATTTTAGCCGCCCTGCTGCTATTTGTGTCAACATCACACCATCTTCTCCACTCAGCTGTAATTTACAGGTGTTTGTTGTTCAAATGACATATCTTCTCCCCTCTCATTCCGTTCCGCGGTGCTACGGCGGCCACCGAGCCAAACAGTCATCAGCAGCCAACAGGTTGTTTTGGCTATTATCTCCATCACCAAGAAATGACCCTGTACTTTAGCCGAGGACTCCACCGCTCTGCCATCTAATACACTTGCAAACTCTATTGTCCTCTCACGGCGCACAATACCTGATATGAGGCACATAAAACTTTGTATTACAAATCCCATTCCCCCCTGTCATCTTCTGCCGTGTGGTTAAGTTGTTCATTTTCTGTGTGTGTGTGTGTGTGTGTGTGTGGGGGGTGTTTACGGTGGCCAGAGCAATATGCACTCACTGGTTTGGGAGATGACTTGGGTTCCGAGGGCCGCATGTGCAAGTGGGCCATCATCGCCTGAAGACGCTCACGTTCTTTAGAAAGCTGTTAAGAGAGAAGAAGAAGAGAGTACATTAGAGTGGATTAGATGAGGGAGGGGAGGAATAGACAAAAAAAGGTGAGAATAAATGACACGGCACGTGCGGTTGGGGTGGACAGACAGAAAGAAAGAAGATGTTTCTTTGCGAGAAAAGCGAGAAACAGACGGTTCTGCTGGTGGCAGAGGTAGGGCGGGGTGGAGAGGTCGCAGACAGGTCGGCCCAAACAAATAGTGCTTCTCATCTTTTTGTCAATAGCAGAATTTAGGTCAGCGAGACTCTGACAGTAACAAGCCAGTTGGGCCATAAATGAGGCGGTCCTAAGCATCTGCTCGGAGTCCCGTGGACACAGTTAGGGGAACGGAGCGCAGCCAGCCGCTGCTGGGAGGTGAAGGGGTCTTCCAAACAGTGCACCAGGCGGCCCCGCCTCCCCGGTCCAGTTACTGGCCCCAGCCGTCGCCTATCATCAATCTAATTTATCAGGGAGTGACAGGGACCGGACCATGTGAAAGGCTCAAGCCCCCTACACCCTTAACACACACACAAACACTAGGACCAAGTACACAGGGAAGACACACGCAAGTAGGCGTGCCCACACACACACACACACACACACACACACTCAGAGAGGTGCAGAAGCAGACAGTGCTGGGCCTCATTACTAGTGACGGCTCTCGTGGAAAGAAAGAGGAAGAGAGGGTTGGTGGGAGTAAGGAAGGAAAGAGAAAGGGGGGAAGAGAAGAGACAGGACAGACAACACGAGTGCACTGTAATTGGTCACACTGTAAAGCACAAGCTTCAATAGATTTTTGTTTCAATGAAGAAACACAGAAAATGAAATGAAAAAAAAAAACTCTTTTCTTTCTCTTTTAACAAGACAACAGAGTGTATTTTCCTTTAAGACCGGATGCCTAACAATTAGATATAAACTGTTTATCACAAAATAAGTATTTGCTGGAGGAAATGCTCAGCTTTACTAGAGAGGAGCAGAGGGAGAGAACACACTTTCCAAATGGATCTCTTTTTGTAGCAGTACAGTGTTGATCCCATTTTAATCCTAGTGACTTTATATCTGGCCCAAAATGTGCCAACGTGAAGAGCACGATGGCCCCGTTTCAACCGGAGGACTGAACACTTGCACTTTGTTTGAGCCTCGTTTGAGACACACGTATCTTATTTGTTTCTAAAGGTAGAGGAGCGGTTTTCGGCAGTGCTGAGTAATAACGTCGCTCAATCAGCGCTCTCATTATCTAGCCAGCATGACTTCTTAATAAGGTCACGCTCCACCTACTGAAAATAGTTCCCTCCTTTTGAGCTTTCTTCAGGTGCAAAGTGCAGTTAATTAACACAGCAGAGCGGGCGAGATGCGCTCGCTATTAATTGGGGAAAAAAAAGAGAGAAAAAAAAGAAAGCAGAGAAAATAAAGCACACGCTTAATTCAATTAAAACAGCCATAATGGCTTTGGTTGTAAGTCCTGAGGATTCCTTTGTTTAGGGGCTTTGTTGAATTCAGCAGGTCCTGCTTGTCTGGAAGTATTAAGCAGACCACAGTGTGGCCTTTCTCTCACTCGCATAACTTTCAACATTTTTTGTTTTGACTGGATGATAAGTGACTTAAATGAGAAATGAGTTCGCTATAGTACAATGGGACAATGGCAATAAAAATGTAACAATACATATAGCTTTGTTCCAACTCTGTACCGAGTTTTTCCTTTTTATTACTCAACAGAAAACTTACCTGTATTTCCAGCTGCTGTACGACTTGCATCTGGACTCTACACTGGGCTGTGCTCCGATCATCCAGGGCATGTTCGCTGTTTAAATGCCTGCAGGTAGAGAGCGAGAGAAACGATTAAAATCCATCAAATATGTCAAAGGTAGCAGAAGACAGCAAAACTCCCTTCATTTTCACCGTGATCCAAATGAAGGAGGATGATAATTACAGTATCAACTTCACCACTGTTTTGTTTTAATGATAATATTTCTATACTGGGGACAATCATCTATAGGATACTGCGAGGAACCATTGTTCCCCTCTGAAATGAGGTAATTAGAAGCAACATGACGGTGTGGGGTGCCATGTTTAACATGACAATGGGCCCGTGCCAGTTGAGATGGCTAACTTCAGCACCACCCTGAGCGCCGCTTTCTGCAGAGAATAAAAGATGCTTGCCCAGCAGAACGACTTTGTCTCCTTCGTTTACCAAAAACAATACGCACAATTTAACACCGGCAACATTTGACACACAAAGGCAGCTCTTCCACTGAAGCTGCATTATCCAGCAGAGGACATATTAAATGTATCTGGTGTGTTCGCCTCATTAAAATGAAAAAGGCAGCCAGACAGCTATAACAGTCAATGAGGTTTTCTTTGTCTTGATTGGATTTCGTCCGTAGGAAATAAAAGAGCCCCACCATTAAGATAGACCTTTATTCCTGGTAAAGCACACATATGCACACACACACACACACACCAATATGGGGCAAAAGAGGCTTCTAAAGTGTTGTGATGCTGGGTAATGAGCCTCTATCTAAATGATCATTGGTGACAAACTCACAAAGCAAGCTTTGAGGAGGCATGCTTATGAAATGCCAGAGCTGCCACTTTATCTCCAGTAATTATAGGTTAGCTTGCAGACCCTTCAATGATCATTTACAACGCTGCCTCCAGTGCATTAGAGGGAGTACAAAATCTCTCCCTCTCTCCATGGCTTTCGCTTTATCTAAGAACACACACACTCGCTCACATTATCACAAACTTGCACAAACACTGATTGCCGCGCGCGCACACACACACACACACACACACAGAAACACACATCCCGACCACATTCTCCTCTTTTCTCTTACACACCCCTCACATCTTGTTTATCTGCAATGTGCAAAACAAGAACCCATTGAGCCGGATTCTCTTGGGCTGCCAATCAAAAGCTGAATGGAACATTTGTAATCACAATAGCTCTGTACCTTTCAATTAAACCGCACACATTTAAAACTATTCCATCACATCCCTGCTTATGCTTTTGTCTCCATTTTGGGTCTAATGCTCAGAATTTTTCATTAAAAATCAAGAATGAGGTAGCATTAAAAAAAAGGAGGGGTGAGGAGTGGGATGGATGAGGGATAGCGGGCGGAGAGGGGAGGTTTCTCCAGCCCTGTGCCTAATTGCTGTTTCAGAATGCGCATGCAAAAAGGGGGCATTACATTAATCATTTAATCACGTCCCTCGCAGGATGAGGGAACTAATGTTGCAAATACCCTTTTCATTTCACTGCCCATAATGCTATCTTATGCACTTGATGTATGGCGTGTGTCATGAATTACAGCTGCTTCAAAAGCACAGAGCGGGCTGCTCGCTGTCCCTGAAGATACCTCATTACAAAAATAAAAAAATCAAGAGAGGGGGGAGAAATCTTTATTAAGTTGGCCTCTCATCGACAAGCCGCTTGTTTCGCTCCCATTTTGTCAATGTGTGTGTGCGCGATCCTGATAAGGCCTATCGACAGTGCTTCAGCTAGTTCTTTACACTTTCACACCTTCCACCGCTAGGCAGCTAGCAAGGTGATTACAGCCGGATTAGGAGATACATTTGAGAAATATTTAAATGGATGCATAAAATAAAACATAAAAGGAGGGGGGGGGGCACAGAAAATGAGCATAATGAAAAAATGCCTCAATTGTGGACAAAATGGTAGATTTTTTTCTGTGTGACTCATAACTGTAGCAACCAGGTGTGATCTGCTAAAGCTAGAGGTGGAAGTCTCACTGTCATGCTCGGCTGGCTCCTGTTTATGTTTACTGATTGTGCCTCAGTTTAGAGGAACATCGATTTCTGCCTTGAAGAGGGAATTACTCATGTGATGAAGAGACCATGTGTGAACAGGGAAGAAAGGCTGGAGATGGAGACAGAGGGATGCAGCAAAGGTAGAGAACTCCGAGCAAATAAAGAGACAAAGGGAGTGATAAATAGAGAGTGAGGGGGAGGGAGAGGTGAGACACAGACATTGATAACGATTTTCTTTTATTTGTTATTGGATGCCGCAGTTTGAGAATAGGGAACAAAACATATCAAAGATATCCCCCCACAGCTTTATGTGTATGAATATGCATCATCAATGTCCACTACGGGCCCAATAATAAATCTACTCAGGCCAGCATATACGGATGATACATTTTTTGCTAATTGTCTGTGTGTATTATCAGGGGCTACAAAGGCCCAGGAGAGACAGCAAGTTAGGCCCCCGAACAGTCGAGGTGACCTACAAACACAGACCAAACACCAAATTCAAACTAATGCATACACACTTGAATGTAACTACACACTCTTTGCACACCTACTCCATGCATAAACAAGAGAATGTACACGTACACAGACACCCACACACACACACACACACACACACACACTGTCCCCATGGTGGTGGTGCATAAGTAATGCCCTCCGTTTTAAAGGTCTTGTCACAGTGCAGCAGACATGTGGAGGGGTAGAGGGGAGCTCAGCTATCCAGGGGCCAGGGGCCTGCCTCCACAGTGTGTGTGTGTGTGTGTGTGTGTGTGTTCGTTACATAGAGATGGAGACACTTGGCCACAGCCTTGAGGGTTTAATTAGCAGCGGGTTACAGACACCGTGGTTCACGTTAGCGGCTGAGCGTGCCTTTTTAACATGGAGCCTGCATTCCTGCCAGTAATAAGGAGAGCAGATGGATGACAGAGAGTGGAAGAGTTAAGCGTGTGTGTGGGGGAGCACTTATCTGTTTATGTCTAGATAAGGCTGCATTTTATTGAGGTAGGAAGATATTGATATCTGAGGGGAAAGGCCATAAGGGAGGACATGACATGTATATGATGATAATGAAAGAACCAAAATCTGGATGTAATAATCTATTTTTTGTTTGATTTCTACCAATAAGTTGTTACATAAACTGCAAGTACAGATATGCAAATAGTGCAAATAACGTGTCTTAATGTTCAAGCATTAATTCCTTTTTTTATTTTCTGTGTCTACAATAAAGACACACAAATAGCACTAATAGTATTAATGTTTCACCCTCTGAATTTCTTCTGTTACTAACGCAAATACACACACATACACCCAAAAACCCCACCACCCTCCACTCAAGAAACATTCCCAAGCAATATTATTTCATTTTGAACTTCAGAGAGCTAATTCAGGGTGCCAGCCACCTCGCGGCTACCTTTTCCAGGTGAGAACACTTAAAAGCACACTGAAGAGCTATTAAATGCTGATCTTGACAAGTTTCCTCATGCAACAAAACAACGGATGACTAAACGTGTCACCGCCGCTGAGCTGAGCTCCTGCAGCGAGCTACGAGATGCCAGCTTGACTTGGGTGCCCCCCCCCCGCACACATTCCCTGCTCCCAACTACCAACATCTAAACTGTCATCTAAATCTGACACCCGCTTTATGTAACCCCGCTTAAACTGTGCGTGTGTGTGTGTGTGTGTGTAGCCGACTGGCATCTCCGGAAACATAAAAGGCCTCCCTCTGACACCGACAATCACTGCTCCAAGGCACGCCACCGAGCAGCCATCTTTGTTCTGATGACGAGTCTGCCTCCTTTGTTGGTGCCTGTTTTCATGTGCTGGCTGGGTTACAGTACAGAGCCAGCCTCTGACTTGCAGGGGAGTGTGTGTGTGTGTGTGTGTGTGTGTGTGTGTGGGGGGGGGGGGGGGGGGAGCTGAACCAAGACACTGTTCTGTTTTGTAGCAGCCAATGTTCTGGCGTGTTCTTACGAAACCATCTGCCTACCTGTGCTCTCTGCTTTAAAGTTTGAAATCGACCTGTTTCCTCTCTGCCTGCGTCTCTCACTCGCTCAGTTTGTCTTTACAACCACGTATCCTTTTGCACCGGCTTACCAGCTTACCGGATTCACAGGCAAATCGCTTTATGCGGTGCATCAATGCCCCTCGCCCAAGTAACCAAGGTAAGCTACCTAGACGCAGTATCCTGAGCGCACACAGACTTAGGTTGTGTTTGCGCGTGAACAGAGCGCACGGTGCAGAGGGATAGTCGGATGTCTTCTTTAAGTAAGTGTCCTGAGGTGATTGGACCAGAAAACAGAAAACCTACTAATCTGATACAGGCTTGCCTGCACACATACACACACAAACTGCGCGGCAAACTCTTGTAGCTTGTAGTCCAGGTTGGTCGATGTCATGTAAACAGGAGAAACTGGCTTTTCATAAGCATGGCCTCTAAAATCCTAGCAGCTGGATGTGTTCTGTTTGTTGAGGAAAACACTTTTGGGCATTGGTATGTGACACATTTTCTAAAGCAAATAAGCAAAGACTCAAGAATAGTTGGTATATATATATATATATATATATTCATCTCTGTCAATTTAAATCCATTGCTGCCCATTGTTGTTCCTTTGGGTATACTGTATGTGTTGCTAAAGTGCATCTTTATGTTGTGGCTGGCTGTGTCTTTCAAATACTGTTAACAGTAGTTTAGTTATTAGTCATATCATTTCACAGATACACCTTTTAGTTTTTACTCAGAAGCTGCTGTGGAATTAGTTAAAGCGTGACCTAAATCCTGCAGCAGCTCCCCCATGGGTGGACTAGTTTAGTGTATCACTACATTCTTTTTCTCTTTCTGCAACTTATTACAGTCACTACTGTAGAGAAATGCATAATTCAGAAAATACGCCCGAACAATGTCCTGATTTCAATAGTTTACGCGAATTCACATGGACATTTACAGCCCGTGAAAAACACTCGCCAGATCGTTATTTCACAGTTAATTACAAATCTAATTAGAATATTCAAATTAAAGCTTTCTATTTCTTTTCTCTGTGTGGGAGCAGGGAGCCAGGGAAAGAGTGATAGTGTAAGAGAGAGAGAGAGAGAGAAAGAGGGAGAGAGAGGGAGAGCGGGAGAGAGGCTCTCAGTGAGTGGCAATGTGATAACCTGTAATCGGCAGTGCTGCAAACACCTTCTTCCTTTGATGTCCCCCCACTAACATCCTGGCAACAAAGCCGGCCAATTACAAATGAGCTAATTAACTAAATTGTTGATGGAGCATGAAGAGTTAATTCGCTCTGGCGCCTGCACCATGACAACGGTGAATGGGGGCCTTTGTTGTGGAGGTAAGTGTGCGGCCGTGCGAGTTGCCATTAGCTTTTGACGCTTTTTCACAAACCTATCAAGCCCTTCCACACCAGGAAGGAGATTTGTTATGGATCAGAGTTGGTGAGCATCCTGCACTGCGAGAGCTCAACCCTGTCAACCGGCTGTCTGGAAGGTCAAAATGCTCCCTTTGTTAGCCCCTCCCGGCCTCTTTAGCCACAGAAAGGAGGTGCTGTGGTGTGGGGGATAACTTCTGTGTGTGTGTGTGTTCCACAATAAAAGAGATAGACACAAAAATGGAATCCCACAAAGGGAGAAGACGTCTTACTTCAAAAACTGTCCGAAGTCCTCGCAGATGTTCTCACAGCCGGGCCACTTGCACACACCGTGACCGTACAGAGGGTGGGTGCCTCCGCTTTCTTCATGTAGTGAACTGGAGAAAAAAAGTAAAAGACACAGGTGGGTCAGTAAAGTAAGAATGGGAGGGGAAGCATCGAGTTCACAGCGGGGTCGGCAAAAGGCTTAAAGGGTTTTTGCATGTCAGGTGACGCAACCAACAAGATAGGGGGGTCAAACAGGTCAGTTGCGTTGAAACAACCGATAAGCAAAGCCAGAAGAAGGAAGGCCAGAGTGGGAGACCAACATACAAATATGTCAACAGGGGCGGATTAAAAAAGAGAAACCTTTGCCTCCACCGCGGCCCCATCTTGTAAATCCATTATCGGGAGGAGGGCTGGACGCTTTCAAGTAAACATTAAAAATCCAGACAGCCATATCATTTTCATCGGGAGATTAATACTCTGTGTAACTTATGTTCTTTGAGGACAGAGGGGGCAGGGAAGCTCTGGCGTTTTTCAAATGGCATCCAAATAAGTTACGACCCTGCCTAGACAGCACATCCTATTAAAGATGACAGTTTAACCTTTAGGCCCAGGCACTGGTGTGTGTGTGTGTGTGTGTGCGGGTCTGTCTGTGTGAAAATGTGAACCGGAGTGTGTTGCGCTGCGTGTTTGTGCGCGTCGGTCATGCCTGCGCTTGCATGCGTGTGGTCGACCCAAGCATATGTGTGTGTGTGTGTGTGTGTGTGTGTGTGGGTTATACTGGCAGAGCTCACACTACGTTTTACAGAGGGGCTTCCCCCACATCGATCCGTGGCATGTTAGTAAGCAGTGCTCCTGACAATACTCCTTGTTCGATCATTATGAGACGCCACACACCCCTCGGGACACAGTCGGGATGAAACGTCTTCTTTATTCTCTTCTCATTCCCTCCCTACCACTTTCTTTCCTTCTGACCTCCTAGTAAAGGTATCTTTTTCAAGCTTCCTTTTAGTGGTACTGGAGAGATAGCATCTACTTTAAACCAATTACACAGCACTTCCACCTCCAGTGTGAGTCTCTACCGAGCATCCACACTGGAACACACGCGCGCTGCTACCCTAAATCCCTATTATAATATCGCCCAAGAAAAGCCTTTGAATAATGCATGGGCCAGATAGGCGGATGTGTGAACAGTCAGTGTTTTGATGCCGGGTGCATTTATAAAAGACGCCATCACAAGGATAAACATCCCGGAAACGCCACTCAAGGCATCACGTATTCTGTTTACATGACAAGCAAGCAAAGAAGGTAATTTTCAAAAGGGAAAAAAAAGGGAAGAAGGCACTAAATACTTAATGTACAAGGAGGTTACCTTGTCTTGCCTGCCTGAGAGGCGTGTTGTAAGTGCGTCTGCCTGCATGGCTTCCTCTCCCCGCGTTTGATATCTGTGTGCAAGCTAAGTGCGTTCAATGGCACACGCGGTCCCCTGGGAGTGCGAGGCTCTTACCTTCTTAATATTACCAAGACGCTAATAAACTATTGAACAAACAAACAAAACATCTTGTTATCCCTCCTGCAACTATGCTGCTATTTTAAACAAAGGCAAGTGCTCTGGATGGCGGCGCGGAAAACTAAAAAACAAGCTTTTGTGACGGGTGGCAAACAAGCCGCGGCAAACTTTTCATCTTCTCTGCCTTTTTATTTTTGGGTGCTGCAAGAAAAAGGGCGGGGGTGGCATTTCAGTCACTTTACCTCTCTCGCTCCCTTTCCCGCTCCCGCTCCCGTTCCCGCTCTCTTCTGTGGTTGAGGGCTGGGGACTGTCCGTTGGCAATGGAGTGGTGGGAGATGGGCGGCGACGCTTTGGCGGGATTAGAGGAGGAGGTAGTTGAGGAGGAGTTGTTGGTGGTGAGGTCCAAACCGCCGCCGCCGTTGCCACCTCCGCCGCCGCCGTTGCTGCCGTTGCCGCCATTGCCGCTGTTGCTGTGTTTGATGCCGTTGTCCTCCATGGTGTGGCCCCCGCCTCCGGTCACATCCTTCCACAACTGTTGAAGCTCCGCAGGGCTCAGGCCAGCTGGAGAATGGAGAGCGGGAGGAAAGAAGAGACAAGACAGGGACGCATAGAGAGGAGAGTAAAAATCATACCGCACTGCTCAATAAAAACCCGTTGTCCTGATTTAAACCTGTTGATCACCTCAGTCTCAAAGATTTGTGTGTTTTCCACAAGGAAATATGATGTATAAAGTATTGTGTGCTTGGTTTCAGCTTTGGAACTAATGAGGCAATATTCACTCACTTTGATTCCCTCCCAACAACTGGGGGCCTACTGTTTTCTATCAGCGCCATTTTGCCGCTAAACAACAAACAGAGGTGTTTACTTGGCTCTGAAGGGGGAAAATGGAGCCTGCTCTCCCCTCTGTCTTTCTCTGAGTCCTTTTATTCTTTCTCCTCTCTCAGTGAAGGCAGTAAACAACAACAACAACAACAACCGAGGAAAGGAAGGAGGGGGGCGGGGGAATAGAAACATAGAAGGGAAAAGAACAAACACTCAACATAGGCAGCGCAGAGCTGAGAGAGAAACGGAGGAAGACAAAGAAAGATACAATCAGACAAGAAGAAAGAGAGGGAGGAAGAATGGAAGTCAGAACCAAACGATCTCGTGGAGAGTTTGGGATAAAGTGAAAGGTAGTAGAGCATACCAATGAGGAGCGAGCCGACACAGAGACATACTTAGAGATAACGCGTGGGGGGGGGGGGACTCGGGTGAATGCCAATGAGAAAAACAAAAAACAGGAATGATGGAAGGGCAGAAGAGGGAAGGTGACAGACATGCTTTTGAGATGTAGGACGCACATGTGACAGCAGGAGGGGGGGGGACGAGGGCGGCAGAAGCAGCAACCAAAAACAGGAAGCACGTGCTTCACCCTACGGTACCACTGCTTCCCCCTCCTTCCCCTCCCACGCACTGCCCCCCTCCCTTCCGGTCCTCCTCTTTCTCCTACCTTGCTGGGGCAGGGTCTGTCCGGGCAGGGCGGCTTGGCCCGGGGCGGGCCCGGGCAGCGAGAGCAGGCCCTGCCGCTGCATGTTGAGCAGGTGCTGCTGTTGCTGGAGCTGCTGCATCTGCAGGAGCTGCTGCTGGAAGACGAGCTGCTGGGCAGCCAGCTGCTGCTGCTGCTGCTGCTGCTGTTAGAGGGGAGGAGGAGGAGGAGGAGGAGGAGGAGGAGGAGGGAGAGAGGAGCAAGAGAGGAGCAAAGGGAGGAGGAGGGAGGGGAAAATAAATTACAGACAAATTAGCAAAACGAGGAGTGGGAGAGGAGAAGGAAGACAGAGCGCCGTTTGAGAGTCCGCCCCTCGCGCCTCCTCCGTGACCTTAGCTCTACCTCTACTCCTGCCTTTCTGCCCGCTCTCCTTCTCTAGCCTTTGCTCACTTAGTCTCCCCTCCTATTTTTCGGGCTGCACCACACTGCTGTTGCCTTCTCCCGTCTTTGTGCGCCCATGTCTGTGAGCACACGCACACACACACACACACACACACACACACACACACACACACCCAACAGACTGACATACCAGCTCTCAAGCCCATCAGTATATGTGGCCTGTGATTGTGTATGATACTAAGCCTCTGGTATAATCCCCCCCCCTGCTCCAACCCCCTCCCAACACCCCGGATAGTTAATTGTCTCGCCTTCACTGATGGTGTGTTACAGCTTATGTGGCCAGAGGGAGCCGGGGCGGAATGAGAGATTTACAGCATCACATGCGTGTGAATGCATAGGACACAAGTGCAAACACACACATATGCACACACATGCCCGGCGCCTGTCCAACCCCCCCCCCCCCCCCCCCCCCCGCCCCCTCTCTCCATTCCTCCCCGCTCTGCTCTCCCTCGATGCCTCACAGAGTTGTTTATCGCTGGGCCAGACAGACAATTGCGTAAGCCCTGTGAAAAGCAAAAAAAAAAAACAACAACAAAAATAAAAAGCCTCAAACTCAGTGACCGTGGCAAAACAAGTCAGAGAGGGAGGGCATTTTCGGGGGAGACAAAAAGCTTTGGATGCGAAACCTCAGGTACTAATTGGCTTTAAGTGCACACTATTAGATAAGATGCAACATGTTCAGTCTTTTAACCCATGTGAGTGTTTGTTCAGTATTTAGGCTCCTACCCTCATTACACATGTTTTTGTGTTTCTGTACGCCAGTGAGTGGACACTCAAAATCGTTTGGGGGTTGGGGGGGGTGGGTAAAACTTGTGATGCGCTCACTGGAAAGCAGACTGCATAATGGAGTGATAGGGGAACGCTGTTTGTCCCCCACCCGCCCTGCCTCAAGAGAAATAACGGAGCAATTTCTATTCCATATTTGATGGCGGGGGCCCCTGAAAAACTCTATTCACAAATCCAAACAGAAACAAAGCCGCCGGGATGTCAGACGCAGCTTCCTGTCGGGGCAGCATAATGAGGAGATACGGAGAGGTGCAACACGCAGAGGCAGAGCGAGAAAGAAAAGGGAAAGGCCAAGTGTGTGTTGTGGGGAAAGTTTTTTTCCCGATCAATTTAACCGATTCTGCACATACGCTCTTGCTTGGATGCGGCCCTGGCCCCCCCCTCGCCTCTCAGGGTTCATGCACCGCATGGAGCTCAAACGCGACCAGGCAAATGTCGCCTTCGTGCCCGTCTCTTCTCCTCCGATAGTCTGTCGACTGGCTGCCTGTCAACGTGATTTATGCGCGTCGTTGCGCTGTAAATTTAGCACGTGTGTTTGTGCGTCTGCGGGAACAGTTCGTTAACGGGCTCAGAGCGAGGACCCTTTGTCTGTGGTCCCCCTTCCGTAAATCGCGTGGTGTCTGAACCTCGCTTGAAAGTGTTTGTGAGTGGCGTGTTTGTTTTGGGAGGGGGATTCTTCTACTTGAGAATAACAAATCAATCAGTTGATTTCTTTCAAAGAAAAAAAATAAATCCGTAATCTAGAGCGAATGGACAAAAGGAAAAGTGCGCTTTTGGCTGACAAAATGAGAGCTTATTGACAGATTTGAATACAAACAAGAATTTTAGTTCGAGTCAAAAAGTAATTGGTCAATAACCTGCACCTACCTCTTTAGCCTGCTTGCCAGGGTGCTGCTGCTGGAGGAGCTGCAGATGAAGCTGCTCCTGTTGTTTCTTGTAAAACTCCTGCAGGTGTTGCTGTACACACACACACACACACACACACATAGACACACACAGATAAAGACTTAAGGGTAAGATAATGGGTAAATCTAAGTACACATCTCTAAACTGCCTCAAACGGATTGCATTTACTGTTGTATTCACAAGCTGAGAAGCAGGTTTGCTTTCGGATTTATTTGATTTCTTTTCATTTTTCAAAATGCTAAAACTTCTGTATCATTAATTGTAATTAATTTACTACATACACATAAAGAGCAACCTCAAAGTAGATCACTGACAACTAAGTAGAAATTTGCTTCTGAACCTGCACTTCACATGTTGGTTAAGTCTTCACTATTTTGCATTATAAATAACATCTTCTATGTTATTAGCATTTGCATCTGTTTTTCACAGTCCTTTCCATATGGACTTTTAACTTTCCCACCATTCTGTACAGGGCAACATTTCGTCATATAAACTAGGCATTTGCCTGCCACAGTGCACTGGCTTCCTTTGGAGTGTGTTAAGGCTGACCATATCAAAAAATACAAAACGTTCTTTGCTTTCGGTTGCTATGGAGGGAGACGCCACAGTAGTGTAACTCAACCTGGAGTCTGGGTGCTCCTAATGAAGAGGAATAATCAGAATGACTGACACTCTTAATTAAACAATTCTCTCTCCCTTAATCAAATCAATGAATGACAAATGCATTTCAACTCTGACACCGGACTGAGTGTGTGCTTTCTCAAGCTGATTCCAAATATTACATCATCCGTCACATGTCACTCAGCTCCTTGTGTTCAACCCAACTCCGCCCTACTCTCTCGATCCCTGATGGATGCTTGTCAGGGAACTCTCCCAGCGACACGCTAGAGACAGTTAATTAGAGGAGACGTGAGCAAGTACGTCAATTCCAGATTCCTCTCGGTAAGCGTGTCAAGGACACGGGGGCCGCGGTGAGCTGGGCCGAGCGACCGGTGGCCGCGATGCACCGCAGTGACTCAGGTGGACGTTTTTTAGGACTAAATCAAGTAACGTGGGATTAGGCGGGGCGTGCATTTCAGATTTGGGTGCGAGTGTCTGTACCTGCTGCAGCATCACGGCCTGCTGCTGTTGGAGCAGAGCCTGGAGCTGCTGGGGGGAGAGCACCTGCTGCTGGAGGATCTGCTGCATCTGTTGCGGCGTGATCACCTGGGGACTCATCATGGCCACTGACACTGGAACCTGGACAAGGAGGTCGACAAAAGGAGGGAACGTTAGAGCCGAAAGAGCCGCGATGAACAGGAGACGACAGAAAAAAAAAACAGAGGAAGTTGGAGAAATAGAGCACTACAGAGGTGCGTCGGGGCCGACCGGCATGGATCTACTGGGAGTGCAGTAATTGGCGACTGAGAGGGAGGAGAGCGGGCCTCCCATGGCCGTGACGCTTGGTAGCATAGAGGAGATGCTGAAGGACAGATGGGTGCTGTGCTTTTGTGTTGCTCGTATTATTTTTCTCTGCCTCCAACCCGGTGGGAAAAGTAGAGGATTTAAATAGACATAGACCTTAATTAGCGTAACCCTTGAACTCCCCCACTTTAGCATGCCTATCTGTGCCGCTATGGCAAAACAGCGTGGATGCAAAACGCTAAAGTTGATTGAAACTACACTGATGAAGTGGATGCTGAGAAGGGTCCTGTTTTCACCCATAACATTCATCTATGTTTTAGGGGAATATTTAAAAAAAAGAGTGTAGTTTCTTAATTCAATTATGTTTTAGTTAATTGTGTCTTGCTCAGACACGTTTCACACGTTTCCCTTTCAGAGAGATAGTCATTAAAATCTGTCAAACTTCAGTTAAAGACCCCAACCAAAACATAAACAAAAAGTTACAAATCCTGTGAAGCAGCGCAAGAGACTTTAGAGGCAGCAGATCAATAAGCAAAGGGTACGTTTCTCCCCGCGCTTTGATTGTGTGCACGGTGCGCACATTGTGGCGCGGGAGAGTGGGCCAACCGTCACATTAAGGAGTTTCAGCTCCTTGTGGCTGCTTATAAACAGCTTTTGTAGGGAATATAAAACACTGTGTTGAATATTGTTGACTTCACGGTGGTATTGACCAAAGGGAGTGGCGGTTTGATTCCCCATACATGAGCACACTTCACTGGCCTGATTGAAGTGGCTTGAATAACCTCTTCCTTCTCCATATGACCGTTGCAATGTAATTCAAGCAGCTTCTGGCACAACAGTGTACTAATGTAACATTTTCTAGGGCCGGACGTTACATCCTGTCAACAATGATTCTTGAAAGACAACCTTTATAACACAATTTGAATATCAACATGTAGTGGCGCCTTTGCTGGGGTTAATTGCAGTAACGCTGTTTGGCACGGGGCTGCCATGACAGTAGCTTGCCTATATGGTGTGTCAAGGGGCCAATAATACATCGCTGTCCTCATCGCCAGCTAATCAAGCTGCCTTGATTACTTTCCATGCATGTGTCTCCTCCCTCCCTCTCTCCTTCTCTCTCGCTCCCTCTCTGTCAGGCCTTGACACGTCCTTGTTTAGCTCTCCTCCACACCCCCCCACCCACCCGCCCAGGTTCTCCCCCCTCTTTGATTAGCCGAGACATTTGCATGGTCACTACACATTTTTCATTTTAGAAGTCATTATGCATTAGTGGCTCCTGATCGCCCGCCTTGACTAATCCTGATGAACTGAAAATCACAGCTGAAGGTCAACTTCCAGCCGGCCCCGCTGCACATTCATATTCATATTCAAACAAATCCTGCCTCCATTGTTCATTAGGGTCTTAGAGAGAAGGGACTCCATCGAAGGTGGGAGAGGTGGTGGGGGAGGAGGGGATGTTGTTGTACACGTCTTTTCTTCTCTGGACTCCTCCAGGCACGAGTGCCAGAAGAGAACGCATCCACAATAAGCAAAGCGCTGAACAAAAGCCGTCAAAAAGTTGCAAATGAAACAGTCTGTGTGTAATTATGCAAATGCTGTGCTTACACCTTCAATGTTATTAACCCTTAAAGGTACATTTGCTGGGTAAGTAATTACCCCCGCAGTCACTCCTGGTTTTGTGTTGGATGCCGTGACAATGGGACGAGTGCAGCTGAGAAACAACATGAGTGATGCACTCATTAAGACTATTAATTGGATGCTAGCACAAAGATGTTTTGATACACAAAAGGGATGCTGGGTTAGACGTGGAGGATTTAACGCCAACGTATGCACGCGCATATCGGAAGTGGAATTAAATCTAAATTTGACTTCACGCTGTTTGTCCACTGTGAGAGTGGCAAAATATAAGCATCTAGTCAGATACCTGAATAACAATGAATAATGTATGATTTCAGCCCTCGAAGAGTATGACAAAGAAAAAGATTCAGGAAAGAACCTTGCTATGGAATTAGGAAGTTACACTTTCATTAGGTTTTCACTGACATGGGGGATAATCATCTGTGTTTTGCCAGTGCTCCAACCAAAAAGAGGGGGAAGGAATAGGAAGAAGAGGCAGGAGGAAGAAAGAGAGGGGAGTAAAGGCACTGGCCCACGTCCATTGTGAAGTGCTGCACAATGCAAATTCCGGCGTTTAACTGCGTGCTTTTCTGCTTGACGTATCGGAGGCTCCAAGATGAAAGCAGATAAGTAATTGCTCTCCTGGTTCTTATTCTTCACTGACAACCCATAAATTTAATTTTACACACACGCTCATTTACATTTTCGAGTATATGACATGATAATTGCAGGCATATAACACCTCCATTTTGCAGGATACCGCACGAGGGCTTGATTGACGTGAGCGGTGAATTGAAAGGAACAGGCGGCTGAATTGCCTCTCCTAGAAATGATTTTGCCACGGAGGGATAAAATTAATGAGCATTTACTAGACGATGGCAGTGGCGTAAACATCCGCGCGCCGTGAGAAGACTCTCATTGAAAGAGGTACCATGATACCCAATTGGGCCTGTGCATCCGTTGCACAGTAATCCAAAAGGATATATTCTCAACTCTAAAGACACAAAAAACATTGATGAGATCAATCCAGTTGTTTGAAATTAGCTGCAGCTGAGTTGGCCAATGGAGAACAATTGGATGGTTGCAAAAAAATAATTTCCAAATAAAGTCATTTAAATGTAAACCCTGCTTTGTTCCGTTTTCAGAAACTTTATCTTTTAACTGTGTTCACCTACAATCCATATTTGTTCATGTGCCTCGTCTTAAAGAGAACTTGGAAACCATGTGGTTCGCCCTTAAAGTTGGAGAGCAAAATAAAAGACCTTTAAATTGGCTCCTGATGTGAAAACACCGGTGAGGCCCTCACCAGAACGAGCCCATCATTACACCACTCATGTCACACCCCGCGGGCTGTAACCATGCCTGTCCCATGCCTCGCAAAAGGTCAACCTCTTCCACGGAGGGCTCGGGTATCACTTCCAGTCTCTCGTTATGTTTCATCTAAATGGGAATTCTGCCCTTAAATAGCAAACCCCACTCCTCCAATGGCCGGCGAACACAGCTTTCTGCTTCTTATTATCTACAGTAAGAGGCAGAAATGGACAAATACACTTCCGGCAATTACGCCCACGCCACTGTGTGGTAATTTATCTTTATGGCGAGGACTTTTTTTTTATCAAATTACCTAAAGCAGGAGATAAGTGCTATTCCGGAGTTGAAACTTAAACAATTATAGTCAAGCAAGAGAAGAATAGCTCTTTTTTGTTGGAATTCCTTCTTCCTTCTGTACAATTCACTTAGCAGTAATAAGCAGGGGTGGGGGGGGCGGGGGGGGGGGGTAAATGGCGATTAGATGTCAGCCATAAACATCGCTGGGGCCCGAACACGGGGCGGGTTATCGACGACAGAGGTTGCCTCTGAATAACGCTGGACAGAGGACGGAGCTGCTCTACACACACACATCTAAAGATAACTGCAATGAGAAATGGAAGGGTCCTCGTCGGTAATTACTGTGGATCCTTGGCAGGGAGAGTCGCTGCTAATTAAACCACTAGCTTCATTTCACACACAGGAAGGGCAAGACAGAAATCCAGAGAGAAAAAGGGAGTAAACCGCCTCCACCCGCCCCCATTACATCCTACAGGGCCCAAACTCAGACCCCCCCCCCCAGAGTCTGTGGACTTCTGACCTCTCAGGTGCCTTCCAGCTGACAACGCTCATTTAAGAGCCAATTACCGCCAAATATGGCCACACCGTTATTGATGGCCGGGACTCTCCACTCGAGGACCACCAAAGTTGGAGGGTGGCTCGCCCGGTGGGTGTCTCTCTGTGAAGTTTGCGCGTGTGGTCCGCAGGCGGTGTACTCGTGTGTTTACTGTGTACAATGGCCCCGGAGCGGCGCACTCAGACGCACGTCGTGTCTTCGGCTTAGGGAGATCGATACTCTAGATTGTCAGGACCGAAGCTAAGTAGATTACGCAATGTTTTCCGAAATCAATTTCCGAAGCGGTTTGGATGCAGTGCATGGGAGGTGCAATTTATCATAACATAAAGACCCATCATGCAAAAGCCTCTGATAAAAAGCCTGAGGAGATTGGGACAGGCTTAGCGCAATTTCGAATTTGATTTATCTCTACATGCAGATAGTCATTGATTAAGCCCCTCGAACGTAGTGTGCGACACTGGGGCTGTGTGACATTACTTGTGGACATTGTTTGTGTCATTATCAGTGCAATTGTTACACCTTTATCATTGAACTGGCACAATTCACTCCAGACTGATTCCTCCCTGCAGGTGCACATATTTCAAGAGGCATTGGGAGCGACAGATAGAGGATGGGGAAGAGAATTAGAGAAGAAAGTAAAGAGAGAGAAGAGGGCTGAAATAGAAAGAGAGTGAGAGGGAGAGTGAGAGCATGGGGGGCTGGGGGGCGTTCGAGGGGGGACACTTCCTTCTGATGTTGCAGGTAATATGGCCTCCACTGGATCAGCCTCTTCATCAGTGACACACAGTAAATTACAAGTGCTTCAAGCAGCTCAGTGAATTATAGTTCATCACTTGGAAAGGCTTTCCCCCCTCACCACCGGGGCCCAGGCGTATCAGATCTGCCGGTTAGGATCCAATTAACACCCTGGCCGGAATCATCTGATTGCATGTGTAAGGGCTGGTATAACTCGTTTATTGCACCCATGTATCTTCTGTCACAAGGTAAATTTGTTGCTGCTACATCAAAGGTCTGAGCTACTTTTTTTTTTTTTTTTATCCTCCCCTCCCTCTCACTTTCTCTTGATCCCCCAAACTCAGCTAACTCGCCTTGGGGTTTGCATTTCAACTTATTTTGCATCACAATGATGAACCTGCGCTGTCCTCGCAATTTAGCAATCTTGTCCTGTAGGTGTTGTAAATGCAGGGGAAGAAAAAAGAAGGGGAGCTGGGGAGGGAGAAAAAAAAATCTTGTTTTTTGGTTACAAAAGCAGTAACCAGGGGTGTTTGACTTAAAATGTGCTGACGGTTTTTTTTTTCTCTCAGAGTCAACAGAAGTTTTCCTCATGAATAACATAATATTTTCCCCCTCTCTCTCTCTTTTTTTTTTTTTTATACCTTTGCAGAGATAATTTCTCTCTTTTTTCAGATCCAACCAGAGGGGATTCAGTGGGAAGATATATTCATAAATGTAAATGTGAACTACAATCCTTTATCCACGCACGCAGGAGTCGGCTAACCTATACCGAAGCCTAGCGACGCAGCCCTTTCCCCCTGCATCCGTGTGTGTTCCGGATGAAAGCCAATAAGCAGATGAGTTCTGCTCTCGAGGTGATATCCGCTCAGCGAGCGAGAACGCGTGGGCCCGACCTTTTAAAAAGTGTGACACTTCCTCGGATGGCCCAGTGCCCACAGCCAATGTGGGCACTGGGCTGGGCCGGAAGCTGCAGAAATTACAGGAAAAAATGAGCTGAGCCAACCAATCTAATAGAGAGACATCTAATAGAGAGACATTCACAGCGTGATGGCGTGGAAGGGGACAAGCAGCTGTCGCGGGTTTTGAATTGGATGTTAACTGCTGGGAGGAGGGGTCACGGGGTACCTTCACACTGTCAGGGTGGTAGGGGGGGGGGGGGGCGGGGAGTGTTGGGCTGGGGGGCATTCTAGCAGTGTTACATGTTCTCCCTGACATGCAGACGTGACGGGTGCCTCACAATGGCCGCCTTTCCGGGGTGACGCGTTAGGAGCAGATGCGGCGAGATAGCTGGGTGAGTTTCGCTCGGGTTGCAGTTTCTTTTGTGAGATTTCTAATTAATCGTCAGCAACTCCTTCCAGACATGGCGTTAAGCCGCTTTAAATCCGGTCCAGTCCCGAGCCACGGACAAACAAGTGTGGCACAAAGTCACTTCTGGCAAAAGCAGAAACTTGAGGATGCATTGTGCTGGTGGTCTGAGCCCGGGCTCGGCGAGGGCGCATTATGTACGCTTGCGCGCGAGCGAAACAACTGTCAAGATTCGTAGGCCACTGTAATCCTCTCCGCCTCTCCTTGTCCGCGTTTCTTTATTTGTATTCCAAATGTCAGTGTATAAATGCCTTTCAGAAGGGGGGGGGGGGGGGGGGGATAGTGCCACAGAGAGGAGCAGAGACGAGAGGGTGTTGTGTGCCTTGGGAGAGCCGTGTAAGCAGCATGGCGGAGGCAGGGGGATTTACAGGGAGAAATAGGTGTTTATTGAGTGCTCCCATGGGCTTACTGTGTAATAATAGACCTGTCACATTACGCAAATGCGGAGAAGCAGCTTGTGTGCGTGTTTGTATGTGTGTTTGTGGGACTGTTTTTTGCACACGCGTGTGTGTGTGTGTGTGTGTGCGCGTGTGCGTGTGAATGCCAGAGCTGCCTGCCTTCGCATCATCAACTCCAGAGAAGCGGCGATGAGCGAGCGGATAGAATTAGTCAGGCGAGAGCCTTTAGCCGCTAATACGCGTAATTAAAACTGCAAGCTGAGACACTTGGATGCTTGTGTACTAAATAATTTACATGGCATGATCTATGGATCATTTCCCGCTCTTAACTACCAAAGATGGGAGAACAAGAGGGGGAAAATACTGGCGGGGGATTTATCAGTATCTCTGCCATAAGCAGGATGTCATGGTAATATTAATCCTTTCCCCACTTTCTACTTTGCTAATCATACAAGGGGATCAATCCGCCTGGTTCCTCTGGTGGAAAACATGTGGCTTGATTGCGATTCACTCTTATCAAGCCCGGGACGTTAATAAAATATTGCACTACAGCACTCATTGTGGCCTCGTAATCCAGGTGAATAATTCAGCTTTATTGTGTAAACTCCATCACGACAACTGGTTAGTGACAGGAGGGAGGAAATCAGAAAAAACAGCAAAACAAGGCTTTTTAATCAAATCGGAGTTTCTTCTGCCTCGCGCTGATATTTGCACAATGCAGTATTAAAGCTAAAATGTCATTTGAAATGAGTGGATTCAAGGGCGCACGGCAGCATATTACCACTGTAAAAATGATCTTGGGCCAGAGTAGACTGAGCCTTATTTGCTAGTTTGTATCACTGGGTGAGTCAGCAGTGCCTCTCCTGTGACGCTCCGCGCGGAGACTTTTTGGAACAAAGAGGTGAGGATGTTAATAAAGGCTGGATCAACAGATGGATTAGTTGGGGGCTGAGGACTGGGCCGATCGGCAGGGCCCTCTGATTCGTATTGATTCTTATTGCCAACGCGAGGCAAGGATGGAGTAAGCAAATGTAAATATTCAATATTTACCACCTGCTGCTGTTATTAGAGGCAGGGGCTTGGGCCTGTGGCTGACGGTTATCGTGCACCCACGCTGCACTCCACCAATATTGTTCCCCCTGCCATGTATGTATTGTACTTGGCGACTATGCAGGCATTTGTAGATCAGGCTCCCGTTTGTCTGAATCAATTCGCTGTGGCACACAGAACCCCAACAATAAGCTACAGGAAGCTTTTGCTTAATTCATCTTTCTTTTTCTTTTCCAGCAAAAGAGTTAGAACAGACAAATAAATAAAAAGCCTTCTTGAAAAAAAAAAAAACACTTCTATAATTGTGATAATATTAACACTCGGTGGGGCTGAGTTGAATTATTTAAATGCAAAAAGCATGGCTGACTCTTTGCCAACCTTATCTCTTTGCCTGTACGTAATTAGGAACACAGGGGTGTGACTCCAATTGAAGGTGTCGCCATTGTTGGACTCTGTGAAAATATCAACGGGCGAGGTTAACGCCAATTTCCCTGACATTAATGAAATGCACAGAGCCCCTAATGAGTCAAACCATCGCTCCTTGATAGTACTTATTAGCGGAGTCGAGGGCACAAACTCCCACACTTCAATTTGAAACGGCTAAAAATAAATCAAATCAAAAAAATACTAATAATAAAAGCACAGAGCAGATGTCAAGAGGCCGTACATAATTTGAGGGGGGGGAAGGCAACCGACTGTCCTGTTGACTTGAAACGAGCCGGATGAAAAGACTGTGAGAAAATCTCAACACTGGGAAGAAAGAGGATGCGAGTAAAGCGTATGAATGTGTGACCGTGCTGTCAAAGCGCTGCTGTTCTTGTGTCCTTTGTGTGTGTGTGTGTGTGTGCACATATGTATACAAGTGTGACCTTTTCCAAAAACACTGACAACACAAATAGACAGCTCCATGAATCAATAAGGCAAATTAGTTGCAAAGATCGGAAATGACGGGCGGTTCAAATCAGCTGTCTGCGCAACCAACTCGTTAGGAGCATGATCCACCTTCAACCATCACGTGTGTCTGCTGGAGAAACTTACACCGATCCGATCATTTATCATCTTACCGACCTTTGGATAAATACTGCACTGTGTTAATTATCGCCCAGGTCTTTCTAACAAATGGTTTGTGTAGCGGAAGCTCTATGAGACGCAGCGTGTGTGTTGCGTTCCCTCGTATGCGTCCCGGGGACCGGCTTGTCCGGGTTTGGAGCTCATATGGCGGGTCCGAGGAGCGCGTCGGCAAATCAAACACACTTGTGGAACAGAGGAAATCTTCTTTTTCAAAGGGGGGCATGTATTATGGATGGACTTAAAGAGATTAGACCGGGAGCGGTTTTACCTGCAGTGGACGGTGCTTGTCGTGGCTCTTTGGAGATTTCAGGCCACTGCCTGGTTGCTGCAAGAGTAATTGCCTCGCTGCTTGTAGGGCCTGGGAAGACAGGAACACAAGACAAAAGACAGTGTGAATAAAAAGGGAGGCAAAGGCGAAATAAACTATTGGATTTCCTGCAGCTGACAGAAGACATAGTTCACATTACCACAGACTAAACCGTCACCTCCGAGTGAAAAACCCTTCAAATATCCGCTGGTATTCCAACGCCGCGTTGGAGATACGTTTTAGTAACGATTCACAGAGCGGTGTTTGAGGATGAATACAGTTTGTCTGGAGCACCCCTGGAGAAGAGGGTGGAAGGGGGAGAGGCGGCCGAACAAAAAAAAAAAAAAAAGAGAAAACAGGATGGAGCGTCAGTAGAATTGACCTGTCTAGTGTGTGCTCAACTGAAATACCCACTTCTCTCGGCAAATTACCAACGCATTTGCATATTCATAATATCAACTTGAAGTAGAGGCAGCACCATGTGAAGTGTCCCTGGGAGCTGTAATTAAAGTTGACAAAATCAACATAAGATTTCGAGTGAATTAACTAGCGGCCCAGGTTTCACGATACGTATTGAGGATGCTCCCCAGCGAGGAACGGCTGATGGATGGATAGGAACACGAAAAGGTACAGAGAGAAAGAGAGACCTTTTCGCTGTCGGAAGGAATTAGTTCACAGACGTTTACTCATTTGAAAAATGAATCCTACTTGTAAATGGTAAGATTTGTCATCAACCCCCGTTGGATGCGTTTGCCAGACACGGAGACGATATGAATCAGAGAGGCTGGGATGTGGCGTTGTTTATTTCTCCAGGGTTCGATGGGATTTAAGATCCCCCCCCCCGTCCCCCCCGTCCCCCCTCCCGCCTGGTTTTGTGTACTGAATGCGTGTGCGAGGAGCGAGCTCCCGCTTCACAGGTAGACGGTGGCAGCTGGGCTACCGGCTTCACTCCGATTCTTCAAGAGCAGGTGGATGAAAGAGGCTGCGAGAGCAGAGAACATTGTGCACAGCTGCTGCTGCTGCTGCTGCCGCTCACCGCCGCGCGCCTTGTGTTCAACGGGCCCGCGAGCATCAAGTGGTACGCACACAACACAACAACTTCACAGGTGTTTTCCCTTTTTTTTTGATGAAAAAAGAAGGGGACGAGTGGGGGGGGAAGCAAAGAAAGCAGGAAATAATACAAAAATATGGATGGAGAGTGCCACTTCCTCAGAATTCAGGGGTGCTCATTTTATTTTCTGGCGCTTGCCAGTATCCATGACAACAGCTGCCTTGACAGGGCGTGCATATGGCGCAGCTCTGCCAGCTGGTGGGAACAATGTTTGAACTAGTACATTGAGATCCTGAGCAAACAAGAGGGGAAGACGGGGGGAGAAAGAAAGGGAGAGGCCGTCAAAAAAAAAAGGAAAAAAAACATAAAGAGGAGAAAAAATGAAAAAGTTGCCATGTCTTAACCCCTTGGGGAACGTAGCCACCTCCTGATCAATTCTGAAAAGACCGGGGGGGTGTTGGTTGCTTGACGAGGTGGCTTTTGTGCAGAAGAAGGGGGGTGGGGGGTGGGGGGGGGGGGGTACTGTCTGTCTGGGTGCTCAGGAGGAGCCAGGCTTTCTGAACTAAAGTAAACAAACACATTACAGTGGCAGTGGGTCCTAACTGCATTGATCTGTCTCCTTGGTAAGTGGAGCCTAGTCGCCAACGGTTTATATATATATGTGTGTGTGTGTGTGTGTGCGTGTGTGTTCGTGTAAGCTGAGCCATGGCTTTCCTTCAGAAAACACACACACACACACACACACACGTAAGGTTGCCTGTGGCGGCACACATTAAAACTGCCCACACATCAACACCTCTAGTAGACAGGCACACGCAGCCGCATGGCGCCTCGCTGCGTGTGGACTTTTTCCAGACAGATAGGAAATCAAAAGCGGCTCAACTTTTGCTTCCTTTCAATGAAGGCAAAAGACAAAGCTCATTCCTTTGAATGCAGCCAATCGCTTTGCTAATCAAAACACTGGGGCCTAATTCATTTTGCCATGATTGGTAAATCAAAGCAATTAGAGGGTTTATTAAATCCTTCACGCGGTGGTTGGAAGGGCTGTCAAGAGGAAGTGTTTACTTGCACACTGCATGTGAATCAATAACGACTCAACATGTCACGTCCAAAGTCAAGAGACGCCAAAGGTACGAAAGAGATGTTTTTAGATGCACGTACAATATCCAGAGCGGTACGAGAGGTGACTCACGCGGGGTGAAGCAACTCAGCTCAGCTCCACGCGGTTTACTAGAAACAGTCTGCTCAGTCTGCATAAAGAGCACCTCTGCAAACATAACACAGGCCTTATCAACACCAGCCAAAGTTTTCCGGAGTGGCTCGTCATGCCGGAGGCTACCTGTCACTTCCTCTGTGGAAGTAGGGTTAGCCGTTTTTCTGAGTTGGTGTGGAAGGTAAAGGAGACAAAATAAAAAAAAAATAATAGCATTGAGTCCTGTCTGCTCACTTATGCTGGCTCTGAGTATTCAGCCATTAGAGTAAAAAGCACCAATTTGTGCCACCCACTTTCCATTCCACAGAGATGGCAAGCTGGAGCCCATCTCA
The DNA here is from genome assembly GCF_949316345.1 of Pungitius pungitius. Classification (NCBI taxonomy): domain Eukaryota; kingdom Metazoa; phylum Chordata; class Actinopteri; order Perciformes; family Gasterosteidae; genus Pungitius; species Pungitius pungitius. The sequence continues at coordinate 7,192,174 of NC_084901.1, forward strand.
AAGCACACAAAAAAGCACAACATGCCAAGGGAAGTCATCAAAAGTTTGCTGAAGAGCTGCTGGAGCGGACACGAAAACACAGACGAGTGCAGGCGCACCGCCTATTTAACCTGGGTTGCTATGCAAGAAGAAATGACATCCCTGGTCTATTAATGCACACATTGTATAAACAGCACAATGTGACACATTCCTCAGAATGAGAGAGAGAGAGAGCAAGCCAGACAGATAGAGAGAGAGAGAGAGAGAGAGAAAGAAAGGGAGAGAGGGAGGGGGGGGGAATAGAAAGAGAAAAAGAGCTAGGCCCCACTATATAAATAACAAGGCACTCAGAGGCATATTTGATGTTGATATCCATCACTGAGGTTGGAAAAGAGGGAAAAGAAATAAGAGAGAAAATAACACACAGAGCGACCAAGACCACGGGGACACGGGGATCCTTATGAAAATAAGATTCAGCCCAAATGGATCTGCCGTAATTGGTTTCAGATAGTGAGGTCAGGAGAAAGGCGATACAGGCAACTATTATGCGAAACGGGCCGAGAAACAAGAATGTTTACACAGGCATTCCTCTGCTACATTAATAGGCATGCAGAGATCACCGGAGAGGGAGAAACGGAGAGAGTGAGAAGAGACTGACAGGGAGGGGAAAAAGAAAAACACACATCGCGCCATCCAGTCATCCCTCCTTCCCACTATCCCCTGGTCCCCCAGTGTTTGGACTCTATACAGCGCAGGGTAATAAGGAACACCTATCACAATGCACCTTTGTAAGGAGCATGCAAAGATCTCAAACAAGCATGAAATACATTAGCAGGTCCTGCAGTACTGGGCCAAACCATTACAAATCCTCAAGATTGCTTATTTGCACACGCGGCGGTCTGGGGGGGGGGGGGGGGGGTTCCGCGTGCGAGAAATAAGCCATCCATCCAAGAATGTCACTCTTTCGAATCCACCCGGAGACGCAGCCATGACATTGGACTCGGATCTATCCGAGACGGCTGTGACATTGTGTTTGGACAGTGCGGATCACTTCCTGGCGTGGGTCGCACTGGGGAGCCTTGTTATTAGGGGATAAAAACCCATACTGGAATGATGACACTGGTGTGAAGAAAAAAAAAGAAAAAAAAAACGGCGGCACAACGTGGCCTCTGCGGGACCTCGCCGCGAGGAGTAGCCGCGAGCGCGGCGCGGCGGGCGGTGATCGATGACAAATGGGTCAGTCGCCGATGGCCGCAGTGCGCGGGGCAGATGTTTTCGTCGGGCTTGTGGCGTGTTTGTCGTGGGTGAGGTGAGGGCTGCTGTTCAACATCAGGCTGCAGGCCCGAACAACTCCAGTCACGCTGACAGCTTAGACAACCCCCCCCCCGCCCCCCTCCCACGCGCAGACCGACACACACACACGCTTTACAAGGCTTATCTATCGTGGCTTCCAGGAAACACAGACGGCGAAATAGGGGGACGCTGCAGGGGAGGGGGGGGGGGTGACTTTATTCGAGCTGGAGGGAGTCGCAGGCCACGGAAAACAAGGCACAAACAGTTTAAGCTGAACAAACAAACATGGCTGATTGGACTGAGGCCGGTGGCCCGCTGGCAGGGAGAGATATGCTCTGACACTCCACACCAAAATATTTACACCCTATCTTCTTACATAAGTGGATTCGGGGCAGATGGATGGAGGGATACGGATTTGAAAGGGGCCTGTTTGGAGAGGATAGACAAATGAGAAGAGGAGGGGAGAGGGATAAGATGTCCCGTACAATGTCTGAATACAAAAGTGGGGCCCACAGTTTGTAAAAAAAAAAGAAAAAAGTGTGCAAACAGGGAATATTGTCAGAGCAGCAGAGGCCCCTAAAGCGGTTGCATGGGCGCAGCTGGCTGGCGCTGAGAGAGTCCAAAGTTCAATCTGACAATATCCATCTAGATTGGTGATTGGGTAATACCTTTCAGTGAGGATCTTTGAACACTCACTAAAATAATGCTGTCACAGCATACATTCATTTCTTCAGATCAGGTCTAGGCTTGATCTGCATCAGGCTCTGTGGTTGCTTTTGATCGCCTTCACCTAGCCAAAAGGAGAAGAGACACTCCTTTGTTTTTTTTTTTGAAGGTCCAGACCCGCCCATCTCCTCCACAAACCCACACAGCACAAAATGCACACCTGGTTTCAGACCTGGTTTTTTAATAGCTGAGCCCAAAAGTAAAATGCGGCTTGAAAAGGGTGTAAAGAGTGTAAAATGTAATATATATATACAGTATATAGCTTCAGCTTCACCCAGTCTCCGTACAGTACCACTCGACTTTGGATGGTCTTGCTCCAATAACTGCCACCAAAGCAACAAGTGGGCCACTGAAATGCACTGTCCCAGCAGAAACCTAGGGCTCATTTCTCAGAGGTGCTTCCATGAGAAACCAGAGAGAAGGAATGAAGTTGGAAAGCATGTAGGAGTAATGAGCATTTTAATGTATCACTCAATAAATCAACAGTCTGCAGAGAACGAGGGAGGGAGAGGGCGAGCGGGAAGGAGAGGTCCATGGAGAATCTGCCTGGGCCTCGGGGTGGAAGTAAAAACTATCCAGTGGAACAATGGGCTTCTGTTTCCCACTCTGCTACCATCTCAGTGTTTTCAGCTACTTCAGCTTTCTACATGAGAAGTAGTTCATCCAAAACGGAAAATCTGTTGTGTCCATTTAAGAAAAAGAAAGAAAAAAAAAATGGATAGTAGGTGTTCGGGAGGGAAACCTTCCATATTGATCGCCTGCGCTCTTCAACTCCTTTCCACCGCTTCACTGTACTTTGAATTCAACTCGACTTCTTTCCTCCCTCCCCTCTCTCGCCTCCTCACAGCTCATATCACATTATTCATTTCTTCCTCTCATCCCTCTGTCTCTCTTACCCTTCTCTCCCACGTCCCTCACCCCTTGTTTATTGATTCTCTAGATTAAGAATTCCTGGGGTGGAGGATTGTAACACACAAGCATCAAATTATTTTGGGGTGTGCTTATTTGCCTTTCCCTTGCATCTATTTGGCCTGTGTCTGTAGACAATTATGCCTACCCAGCCTCAGACTCAGGTGCTAATAATGAAGGACAAATAGAATCATATGTGTAAACTTCCCCCACTGATGAAAATTTATATTAACTTTCTGCCACAGTAAACAGAGCTGCATGGCTACACCCTCCCGGGAGGATTGCCGAGATGAATTTGCTCGCTCCCACCCCAGGAAGAAAGCTCGTATTGGAGAGAAAAGTGGCGGTAGGAGGGGCCCGGGGACATCGAGCTCCATTGTGTAACCTCACATTAGACACCCCCCCCCCCCCTACGTACGTAAACAAAGCACGGTCCTGTTTTGCCCATCGCGGGTAAAGTGTGTGCTTATGTATGTGAGAGGGAGTTGCATATGTGTCCATATTTTTGCGTCTGGGCTGTTGGGAGGCCGAGGCAGCCATAGCAACGAAGGAGGCCCGCTGCACTTCTCCTGCTAGTATCACCATGGATATGAGGTGCAAACACGATATTCTGTCTGTTCTAGCAAGGGAGAACACTTGTTCTTAGCTCCTTTTGAAAAATACTACATCTTTTTTATCAGGTTAGAAAGACCTGACAATATTTCCAAAACGATCTGAAGTGCGGTGACTTGGTGGCCCTGGGCGAAGGTCTTCACTTTGACCCGGTGCCGTATCTCTACCTTCAGATAAGGGGACAGCCGGCTCAACGCTCTCCTTCCATTGCTGGCTTTACCAAGAGAGCTGCCAACAAAGTGTTACCACCGAGAGACGGAGAGGAGAAGAGACGGAGGATGGTATCCGTGTGGGGGGAAGAACGGAGGCATGTGGGTCAAGTGTTCTCTTTGTGAAAGCAAAGCCGGCATGAGGTACGAGGGTTCGACCGAGCAGCCCCCCCCCCCGCCAAACCCTGCAGCTGCACAAAAAACAGGAATACACACATGCTCTATAACACACTCTCTCTCTCTCTCTCTCTCTCTCTCCTGAAGCGCTTGGTTTCCTCTTCAGGTGATTATGATCCGTCTCCTTTTCACAGTTCCAGGCGAGAGGAGTTCACACGGCGGGATGAATACCTGATATGAAATGTTGCATTCAGGCCAGCCGCAGTTCATTTGGAAAATGGGCTGAGCCGAGCGGAAAAACTGGAATTGTTGGAGGAAAACAAGACCTCAACTGCTCAGACCTAGCCGCTTCAGACTAAGTACAACACTGATTAACTCAGAACATACACATTTTGAGTGCAAGTCAACAACGTGATAAAGTAACATACTGTGGATGTGACAGTATAACTACTGTAAAAACACGGCTTCTCCTCAAACTAGGACTTTCTCACCATTCTCGACGGCGGAGCAGACGTACAATGGAGTTGTTTTTCATGGTGCTTGTGTCTGTCTTTGTTGACGCGGCCTTATTAAGAGGCTCCCACTCCACAAACAAAGGCCAGAGGCGACTAGCAATCTGTCGGCGGCACCAGACAACAAGCATCCGCAGCGGGACAGCTGGTTATTGTGCAGAATGCCGATAGATGCGGTAGGAAGAGATGAGTGTGTGAGCTGACACCAATGCGAGCGGACCGGGGGCCCACGGTGGTAAATAAAAGGTTGCCGCATCGTGGGTAGGTAAACTGCATTTAAGTGTGTTTACCCTCCATTAAACCGCTGATGAATCACATATACACTCAAAGCCTACAGGGCAGCGCAAAACAATGATTACGGAAAACAGGAAAGCTACCGAGCGTCACTGTTATCTATATTTAACCAACCCAAATTGACTAAAAAAGGGGCTGAAGTCATTTGAAATCCACACAAACAGAGCCTGCGCGCCTGCTTTGTGCACGTGGGGACATCAGACCCTGTCTGCTGTGGCAGGTCAATAGTATGAGTGTCTGTCCGTCTCCTCTTGCAGAGCTCGGGTTAAGTGCCGAGTCTAATTGTTACTCTGTTGTCCCGGGGTCGATGAGGGAGCGCCCTGACCTTAGCTGTAAAATGAACTCACCTCAACTCGCTGCAAAGCCGAAGCTCGGATCGCTTCGCGCGACGTTCTCCGCAAACAAGGTAGCCTCAGAGTTGTTTATGCCTCTAGACAATTATGATTATTTTTAGCTCATAGATAATGATCGACAGTCCCACTGACTGTTTACGGCTTTACATGATAGCCGTTAGACGGTTGGAAGAACTTTAGGCGACTGCTTTGTCCTGCCCTCAGTCCAAGTCGCCTCAGTGAGGACCGCTGTCCACTGGCGTGGCTTTCAATGGATGCCAGCTCAATTAATAGCCACTACATCTGCCTGTGGACGGGCCAATGGATGGATCCCATTCACTCCCCCCTCTCCTCTCTAAATCACTTTGCTTATGTAACACCTATCTCTCCCCGTGCTGCTCCTCCTCCTCCTCCCTTTCTTCCCGCCACCTTGCATTGTACCTCGGTGGTTGTCTTGTGAATATTCCAATTACAGGGATGTGTGTTTGACCTTTAAGTGAGCTGTAGGAGATATAGTTATCTGCCTTCCCCTCCGACACCCGCCGTCTATCAATCAGTGTTCCAGCCCGCAACCACAACCACCCTCACCGGAACAGGCTGCTAGACGGAGACGGGCCTGTTGAAATGTGTGTGTGTGTGTGTGTGTGTGTGTGTGTGAGAACGAGAAGCAGAGAGCGGAGCGATCACAAGCGCAGACTGTGAGTAGGGTGAGGGAGGCAAAGAGGCTTGGAGAGTCCCAGTGATAAAAAAATAAAAAATTGCATCAGGTTTTTTGTGTGAATACATAAATGTATACCACGTACACACAAACAGAGACTAAGAGAGAGAGGGAGAGAGAGAGAGAGATGTTAAACCATTTTTTCTGTAATCTGCCACCAGCCTGACTGAGCTTCACTTCCATAAACAAAGCCTTTTTTCCAACAGCATCCCATATCACGCTTCTGAGAACAAGCAGGCGCGAGCACAGTCATACTTCTTTAGTTTCATTCTGGCTACCCGCCCTTTTCCAAAGGGCTAATCTACATCTTTCATTGAATCAAGAATGGAAATTCACAAGAAATGCTTCTTTTTCAATTTCATGCTGAAGTAGCTCAAGTTAGTGGATGTAATTTCTTCTAACAAGAAAACGTATCACTCCGTCGCACACTTAGTCCGTCTGTGTTAGGAAAAGGGGCCTTCTTTTTTTTTACATCTGCTTTGATAAATGTGCAAAAAGGCACGATCACTCCCTTCATTGCACTCGGTGCAAGGACAGAACAATTACTGTTGTTATTAGGAAAGTAAAAACTACGGTTGAAATTTGTATGAAAAATAAATGATAAATCATTTAGACTGCAGTCACGGCATTAGACAATTAAGTCAAAGTTATGCCAAGAGGGGACCTCAACTTCTCAGTATTAAGTAATTATTGAGATTCTACTACTAACTAGCAACACAAAGCATATGTTAAAAGTGAAAATAAATGCAAAATATTCTGAACTCATGCATTTCAAACCTGTGCCAAAAAATAAGCTTTTCCCCTCTGACATAAATCCGGGGGAAAGTCTGATGTCGACCGAAACTCCTGCAATCCATTTGAAGTTTTGTGCAAATTATGACTATCGGGTTTCACACCGAATTGGATGATGAAGTCCAAACAGGTGGAAAGGAACGCGTGAAAAAAATTATATCGCTGAAACAATACCACGCATGGCCAAGCCACCAGGCTAATGTATATTTATCATGTAAACTTCTGATAAATGCATACGCAGAAACAATCAAATCTCTGGGTTTCAATTGGAAGATTTTGCACCACGGGCTCAAGCGTGAAACCAATATCAGCTTAGTGTCTAGTCGAGCTTGAAGTGCCGCGCCTTGCCCACAAAGCATGTTCTGCATATGCTCATGGGCGTCGCTTTTATCGGGGCGGAACAAGCAGCTTTCCAGTGCTATCACTGATCAATTTGTGCCAGTTAAGTCCCGCAGTGTGGGTAAATAAGCGGTGGTTAGGTGTTGATGAGGAATGGCAGGCAGTTTGAGCGGGACGGCAGGCTGGAGAGGATTCAGGATTCCTCGTGTGACTTCCACTATCAACCTCAGCTCGGCATCTTTGTCATCTAAATCGGCCCGAAACAAACTTTTCAGTATATCTTCCCAAAGGGCTGGATTGTAACTGGATTTAATTTTAAAAAGTTTGCTCTGCTTCCCCACATAAAAAAATATATATCTATAGAGAATAATATGTCTGACATTGTAACAAAGTTAAAAATGATACGGATGACAGGAAACTCCCGACCCGACCTTGGCTGATGCACAATAAAACCCAGCAGCCTCAGCTCTAAAGCCTTCAGTGAAGAGAGCCAAAGCCAGCGCTAAGTGACATGTCAGTCAGTTCGTCTGTTTGGAGCCTTCAATTCCCCACGGCCGCAGCTTATTTACTGCATTTGTATGAAAAGCTGCGGAGAGGAGAGGGCTGAGAGCCCGGCTGGCTCTCTTACATATGTATACGGTGTTTGGAGGCAATGCGTAAAAAGCATCTCCCCCTTTGCAGCCTGCTAAGCGTTACAACTACAAACAACTTGGGGAAGAGGATAGCGCCATTTATAAATTCAAAAATGGGTCAGGGATGAAGGTAATCGGAGCAGCAGAGAGTGTTAACAAGCGTGATGAAACCTGGGATCTGTTAGTCGAGCTTCCGGGCGCATTAGAGAGAGAGAGAGAGAGAGAGAGCACAGGTGACATTGAAGATGCTGCCACTTTATTTTGCTCGTCTTAACCAGATTTGAAGTCATTTCATTATCAGTTCCAGAAGGGAAGGGAGGGGAGTGTACACACAGAACACACCATCAGGCATGCGTTTCAGAGTCTGATTTGTTACTATTCATGGCTAAAGCGGAGAGGAACTGTAATACTAGACATGCTTGTTAAATTCACAACACTCCAAAGCTGCCTTCTAGCAAATCCTGTCTTTTGGTTGTCAGCTTAAGACACGCCGCCATATGCATATGTAGGATTTTTAAGCTCTGTTAAATGGATAGTGGTGTCGTGGCCTATCAAACCACCATAAGCCACTTGCCTTTTTTGGGGGTTTTGGGTGCAGCAGGGGAAAGCAGACAGCGATGCCTTACCTTGTGTGTGCATCTGAAAAAGCAGCCCCCCCCCCCCCCCCCCTCCGCGCGTGTTTTCCCTATCCGCCTGTTAACTCCACATTAGAGGAAAACACAGCCATTTACACGTGTACCTTCCTGCAGTGGGTGACAGTAACACTCCACCCCACCATGTTAACGACTGGCACTCTGTTTAAGCCAAACAACAGGGGAGTGGCAACAAACAATGACAGAATGCCTGTTTTCGATCGCGGGGGGGGCCAGAGAGAGAGAGAGAGAGATGACACGCCATTCAGCCGGCGAGGCGGCGAGCAACTAAATTATCGCGGGGCCTATCGAGCCGGAGCAATTGTCTCAGTCCATTCAGGGCATGTGCGGGCGTGTGTCTTTGCACGGGCGTGTGTGCATGCCTCCATACGTGGGTTGCGCGAGTGGACTTATGGATCCAGTGGCGTTTATTTCCCAGAGCTGGAGCCGGGCAGTTAGGGAGGCGTGAAAGGAAATGAGTTGTGAAGTGGCCATTGATCCTGGCCTGCGTGAGGTTGGCTCGAGACTGCAGGACTATCGGGCCGCAGTATGTGCTTCTGAATGGTTGCCTCTTTATTTATACCCAGGTGGTTAACCCTGACCCAGTTCATTTATCACCGGGCTAATGCGCTACGCAGGAGGGAAAAAAAGAGAGTGTCAGGTCAAACCAGAGGCCTCCTCTGAATGATGTCCACTGGCTTCCATTAAATGTATTTACCATTGAACTTTATATAAAAATGTTTATCTACATCTAATATCGATGTATTTTTTTTTGGGAGGGGGGAAGCTTTTCAAACCCAGTGACCTCTGTGGCATTGATCCAGCCCCACAAAAGGCAAACACACACACACGACAGGTAGTGTGTATCTTCTACCTGGACTTGTACTCCACAGCTCCCCGACTGCTTGAGCATAAAATAGCCATAAGTATTTATGTCCGGCCCATTTCACTCTGTCTATCTCCCTCATCTTCTCTTCTCTTCTCTACTCCCCCATTGCTTTCTCTCTCTCTCTCTCTCTCTGTCCCTTTCTCCTCGTCTCTCTTTCAAGCCTTGCAGCTTGACATTTCGCCGCGCTCTCGGGGGACTCCGGCGGGAAATGGAGTTACTGGGAGAGCGCCACTGTAAATTCCAAGAGGCCACATGTAATGTGTCTTAAACATAGATGGACAGCCAAGGTTTCAAGGAGCTGAAGAATGAGACAGACGGTGGGGGGGGTAGGGAGTAAAGGGGAGACGGAGGGAGAGGTGGAGGAAGAAGTGGCGTCTATACAGATAGATAGAAGGGCCAACTGTAGCTATGCTGTCCTTCACAACCTATATCTTTAGTGTCATCGCAAGGGGAGGCACTACAGGCCTATAGATCTCAGGCCTGTATGTCCTATTCTGTAGAGACTGTCTGCCGACACACAGGCTGGAAATAGAAAGAAGGATGGCTTTCATTGTAAATAGGTCTGACGCAAGGATTGCCAGAGGAAGAGCAGTCTTTTGGAAGACATACAGTACACGCCGCTCACTCTAACGCTCCTCCAGCCTTTACAGAACAACCCTTATCTTCACAGGGATGACGACGGTTAACAAAAGGCTCCTTTATGAAATTGTTCATATTTCAGCCGAGGTCTGTCTCCTGTCCGGAGAGGTGATTGATGCATCAGGCCAAGGCCAGTGTCTTATTTACACAGTTGAGTGGGGCAATCTCCGGCCTGAAAGATAAACCTAATGAGCTTCTTTGTGTAAGGGTGCAAATGAGAGACACCATCCTCCCTCCCTCCTTCCCCTTTCTATCCAAAGGGACAGTCTGGGTGATTAGGCCTTTAAATTATGCTCAAGGGCAAAGCACAGATTTGCATCTTGGGTGTGTGTGCGGCGTGTGTGCGGCGTGTGTGCGGCGTGTGTGCGGCGTGTGTGTGTGTGTGTGTGTGTGAGCACGCGCTTGTGAGTGCGTCTCAAATATGGGACGGAGAGAGAGACTGAGAGGCAGGTGAAGGGCGCGGAGAGAAAGATACTTAAGGTTTGTCTTTGGGAGTTGATGGGTGAACAATGTGTGTCAGTATTAAGCCTTTCACTACACTGAACAACAAGCACGCGGAAATTCATCCACACACACACACACACACACCTTCGTTTTGTCCTTTGTCTGTGGGGTAACTTTCTCCCTAATGGCTTTCATTTTGGGGGGAATTTAATTTGCCCCTAAACCCTAAATATTACCCATCACTTGCTGTCACATTTCTCATCCCTTCTATTTCCTGCAGCTAAAGCGCTAGGAAGGCAGGTTAATTGCTGTCACTCTCAAGTTGGACCACTGCCTAGCTCTGGTGTAGCGGCAAGGGTGTAGCCTGGAAGTAAGATGGCACCTCTGTGCACTTATTGTAATTTATGTCAAAATTCTGCAGTCATTTAAATGGGGGGGGGTGGATAGTTTGCAATTCGCTGCATCACCTGCCTCAGGAAAACTCTGAAATGAATAGCTAACCAGTTTACCAACACGTCAGCTCTTGAAAAGTGCAAATTTTAGGAAAAAGAAAATTAGATTAAGGTTCTCATTTTATGGACATAGAGAAATCCAATACATCAAATATTAAAAGTATTCTGATTGTGTAAGGTGGCCATTTTCTCACTATGTCTTGGTTTAATGAGTCATTGATCTGGATGAGAAGCACATTGTGGGGAAAGAAGGTGGTCCCAACATCTATCTGAAAGGTCTTTGGTTAAAACCCCTGACCGGGCCACACTAGATAAGCTGGAGCCTCCATCTTGCTCTGAATATCAATACACTCGGTACAGTAGGGAGTCCATTTAGAGGGGGCAGTGGTCCTGAGTATTGGCTCATCAATCCCACTGATAACCCTGGCAGGATTAAGTCTACAGACCGCTGCAATCAACTAACAGCCTCATTATGGGACATTAGGGTATAGATCCAAAATCAATGCACAGCTCCCGTTTACATACATAGCCGCATATAATATTTAAAAAAAACACAAAACTACCAGATACGATGGCCTATGATAAATTGACTGGCAATGTGAGCTCAGCACAATTCTTTTTTTTTTTTTTTGCTCTTTTTTTTTATAGTGATCATTTTAGCATAGTAATTAGGGATGAGCAACATTCATCATTTGCTCTGATACATATCTGCAGCTGGCAAATTGCAATCAGATACAGTGGGTATCTAATCTGTGATCTCAAATCAAATTAGGTCTATTTAGACAACCTTGGGGATGGGGTGATGAAACCCTGGCAGAAATTAGGGACTGGAAATTCAATTGTTACGCAACGATTATCATTCAGATACGTGGATAACAGAGTGTGTGGCTATTGCGATCAACACAACGACGCGTGTAAATAATATTAAAGATTGTATACTGTGTTGACAATCAAATGGAAATGTGTGCTTTATTTGATTTGAGGAAAAAAGGGTAAACCATCCACATTAGAAAATGGAAAAATGTCTCCTGTAACTTCAGTCCTGATCTGTGTCCTCTGAGCCTTTGGCCGATTCCGAGGCGACGAGACCTTAAGATGCTGCTTTTCTAATTATAGCTGCAGGTGGTATTTTGGAGCTGCTAGGTAATGGCAGAACCCACAGGGACAGTGGAGAATTCATCAGTGCTTATTATTAATCATCCCCCCAGCAGCGTGATGAGAGACCGGCGCTTCTATACCCACTGGACCACTCAATGTCATTCCAAATACGGATGGAAAATTACACCCAACAGCCTCCCTTCAAAATGGACTCAGAGCAGACGTGGACTGGAATTTTTTAAGCTGCACACAGGTGAACAAAAAAAAAAAAAAAAAGTGCGAGGATGGATGAACGCACGAATGTATGACCACACAAATGCACGCCTCAGAACAGACACTCTGCCAACGTCACTATCTCACAATGAGCACGCTAACAACGGCCAAATCGCTGGGCTGTGAGCGAAACAAAATGCCAAAAAAGAAGTGCGTGTTTTGTCCGGACTGCCCTCGCTCTCCATCCAGAGAGATGGGGTGTGAGCGAGCCACAGGAAGTGTGTGTGAAGTTAACAGCACTGGGCCCCTGTTTTAAAAAGCCTCCAGAGACCTGTTAGCCGGCCTGCTCATTTCAATGTGTCTGTCTCTGGGTTGGGCCGGCCTCTTTACAAGGCTCACACTGTCACACAGTGCGCCCCCCCCCCACCCCCCCCACACACACCCAACCTCTACGAGCTTCTAGCCGCATACGTCCATCTCAGAGACTTAACAAGGCACTTTATGCTTACGTTGATTTTCTCTCAGTGTTTTTTATTTTTTACATTTTGTTTCTTCAAAAAGGCACAGCTTTGTTGAGTTAACATTTTCATGAACCCATTTCACATGCACTTTTTCCTCTGCTTACGTCAATAACACTAATCTCACTGACGTTGGCTCATATTAAATATCTCAGTGTGTACACGCAGGCGATGCTCATGATTTTTTTTAGCATTTAAAATGCACGGAATGAAAATTAAAATATGATCTAAAATAATAGTAAAGGTCATTTTTATTTTTTACTCTTTCCTTGTATTTTCCAGTGCAATGTAGCGCATTAAAGTGTCTGGTTCAGCCTCTGAACGTTACCTGGTTATCCTGCTCTCTATCTCTTTCCATTTTAGCCTCTCTATCAGCACAGGGTATCAACCCAGATAGAAAGGAGTTCTCCACCAAACACCTTCAAATGTAAAAGAGTGATGACTGAAAGAGGGAGCGAATTGACCCCAATCAGGCGGGTGTATATAGAAAGAATGGCAGAGCGGTGATAAATGGGAGGTGGGGGGGACAGTGCTGGGATGTCGCTGTGGCCACCAGCGGGACCATTGGGGTTGCGCTGCGGACGGAGAGTTGGAATTGGTGGGGTGGGGGTGGATGGAAGAGATGGCGGGTTGGGGGGGTGGCCTGCGGGACATGCTTCAGTTTGCTACGCTGAATACCCCCCCCCCCCCCCCCCCCCTCTGCACACATACAGATGCAGACACACAGAAACACGCCGTCATCTATTGTGTGGCCCCAACCACACTGACCACAGGCTTTCAGCTGCTTCCAAATTTACACACACACACACACGCACACGAAAAGGACAGCGCGCATCATTTCAACCCCGCGGCGTCCCCCATCCACCCCGAAGCATCGCCCTCTGACCTCATCTCCCACTGCTCTTTTGGCAAACTGTCAAAGCCATCATTCACCGTGAAAAGACACTTGACTCCCCTACTCTGCTGGCGACTGACTTTCACAACTCTTGCCCCCCCCCCCCCCCCCCCCCCCCCCCCAAAACCCCACCTCCTACACCGCTCTGCAGTTAATTCACCCTCTCTGTGACAAGAGAGAAATAGAGCCGATACAATAAAACATGGACACTAATGTTTTTTTAAATAGAATCAGTTATCTGTGTCTCTGCCACGAGTCCAAAAGGGGAGTTTAACATCAGCGCATAACGTCAGAAGAAGAAGGAGAAAAAAGGTTCAAAACATCCAAATGATTTTATAGTTGTGGGAACCATGATGCAAATATGTCTTTCAAAAGGGTCCTGGTCAAAGGTTTCTGTGCTGCTGGTGGGACTGTGGTTAGTGTCTCTATGTGTGTGTGTGTGTGAGCCCTCCGACCAGTGCCGAGTTAGGAGGCCCTCTGGTGGATACAGCGCTGCTATGACATACAAACACACACACACACACGCATGCTTCCCAAACGGGTCCGTACGATGCTCCAACGCACACATTCTTCCCCTTTCGCTGTCTATTTTCCTCTTTTTCTCACAGAGACACAAACACATTCCCTGACACAGCCCGATGATACTGCAACATAATCTCTATAAAAAGACGCAGGAATCCAGTGTGCACCCTCCCAAAAAACAAATATACAAGTACCTTAAAAAAAATCACTTTACAGGGAAAAGCTTCAGGCAAAACATGCTCACAGCACAACAAGCTACCGTAAAAAATTTACCAACATCACAAACGGACGATTAAGTAAACAAGGTTTTTTTCTTCCCCCTTGTACTAAAAACACAACAAAAAAAACACACCATAACATACTCCATTCTTGCCTCGTGTCTATGTTGAAAAACCCCAGCGCTGCTTGAGCAGAGAGCAGAGCGGGAGAGCGAGGGGAGAACAGAGTGAGGAAGAGAGAGAGAGAGAGAGAGAGAGAGAGCGGCAGAGAGACGAGACGGGGGAGAAACACAACTTACCTGCTGTTGTTGCAGATGCAGCAGCTCGACTGTGCTTACTTCGCTGCTCGTGTCACCAGCGCTTGATCTCCCATCTCTACTGCCAGCCTCTAATTGGCTGCTGCTTAGGGTGCTCATTCCATTTTGACTCATTGAACTGTTGCTTATTGTCTCTGTGGCCGACTCCTGCATCATCATGATTTAAAACCTAGAAGTGATTAAGAGGCACCGGTTAGGGCTCTCCTACTTACAATTCCCCCCTTTTTTCTCTCCTTTTTTTTTTTTTTTACGCTTCCATTATCAAGCCCTCAGTCCCCCACTGCAAATTAAAGCATTTAAAGAAGAGGGAGGGGGGAAAGGAGAAGAGGTGGGGGGGGGGGGTGCAGGAGGAGCAATTATGCATTCATTGTGTAAATGAAGCAATACAAAGAGATGCACGTCCTGGTGTTATTTAAAATGGGAGGGGTAGTGTGGCAAATGTTTTTTATCCATACAATTTGGGCGTACATCTAAAGCATGTGGTTTCTAAGAAAAAGTTGTATTCTTTTTTTTTGTCATCATTATTTATAAAAAAATTACATTTGTGCAAAATGAAAGTAAAAATTTGCCTGTGTCATTACGTGATTCCAAAATGAGCATTTGCTCAGTTCATAATATCTCCCTCACACTTTAGGACAGCCAGGCTACACAGACAGGACAAACAGGAGCAACGGCACAAAGTATTTTGACGTCTTGAGGCTGTCCGAGTTTTAGTGTGTCACGTCTGAATGAAGTGGCCTAATGACGCAAAGCTAATCATGCAAAATTAAAATTTGGTGGCGGGGAGGAGGAGGCACCAAATCACGTGGTGCAGGGCTGATGATGAACACTGTAATGGGTTTGTCATCTGTGCTGTGGTTAAATAAAATCACAGGCTTCCATAGAGGCAGGATGCTCCTACGCCATTCATTGAAATGATTTCATTATTTGCTCTTCCTGAACGAAGCCTTATGAATTCATTTATTTTTGTATATAAAAAAAAAATAGACAATTGAACCGAGCTGCAGTCAATGTTTGTGGTGCGGGATTTAAAATAAATAAAACTTATTGAATGAATTATTTTTGCATTTAATAGTTATGTAAAACTGGTGAAAGAGAGAGATAAAAAACAGTGGGAATAAAAGGAAAAAATCTATCACGAATATCACTAATGATTGTGCTAAAAACAGCATAAATTATGCATATTTCCTTCCCTCTCTCCAGTAATAAATGTTTTATCATTTTTCCCTGCATTTAATGTTCGGCACCTTTAGTGGGGCAGAAAAGAGCCCCAACATCAGCAATAAGTGAATAATAAAGTATAAGTGAATAAATAAGTGACCCCCAGACCCAACAAAAGGCAACAACATGGATACCTACTCTATTAAAAAATATATATTTTTATTATTAGTGATTCTTGAGACTCATATCTTTTGAAGAAAAAAAAAAAAACTTTCACTACCTTCTGAGTGAAGTTTTGTGCCGCCCATGGCCAGCTAATCCACCTCCATGCAACAAAGGAGAAGCAAATGGTGAAGCTGATTGTGAGTGTGTGTGTGTGTGTGTGTGTGTGTGTGTGTGCATTTTTGCCCAGCCCACAAAGGTACCATGTGTATACCTTGGCCGGTAAATACCGTTTTAATAGAAATGTGTACACGTCCTTACCCGTGTGTGTGTGTGTGTGTGTTTGATGAGGGGCAGATACAGGACAGGCCTTAACGGATGTCCACAGCCAGGATAAACAGGATCCAGGCAGGGAGAACAAACAGGACTGAGCTGTTACACAGAGCAGGGCGACAGCTGCCCGGGACACAAGTAAATAGGGAAGAGGCCAGGACGAGGCGTGCTTGTGAACAAACAGGCCGCTGTTTAACACCACAAGCGCTCACTACGGATGGAGAGAAACAGAAGACAGAGGGACAGAAAGAGAGAGAGAGAGGAGCAGAGAGGGTGTCAGAAAGGGGGGGGGTGACGGAGAGAGACAGATGAAAAGAATGAGAGTGAAAGAGAGAGCAAAGGAGTGGGAGGGAGGGAGGGAGGTGGTGGTGGTGGTGCAGGGGGAAGACTGGCACAATGTGACAGCCAATCCGGTGATGAATCTCAGCATAAGAAACTCAAGGCTGCAGCCGAGATCAGCCGGCTAATAAGTATTCAAATTAGGCATAAATTTTACATGCACAATGTTTAAAATATTCAGAGAAAGACTGTCTGATTGCCTTTACTACAATTTTATGAACATTCTAATGGAGCTTGGATCTCTTTTTTTCCCCCTGCTTTCTTTCCTAGAACGGCGATGGATGTGCAGAAAACGTGAAGATATATGAGATAAGGAATTAAGGATTTTTAATAACATCTGAATGCAATGCAAACCGCTACCGAAATCTGAGGAGAATTGCGAATAAAAATGTGCTTTTAATGCACTTGCACGTGATGACTGACGGGTAGAACTTCATTCTGATAAAAAAGGGATAAAAATAAGAAATTAGACTTCACAGCTTGAGTTAAAAAAAAAAACCTAAACAAAAGCCAGAGACATCATTTGAATATAATACACAAAGAATAAAAGACCCTAATCTCAGTGCCATAATCTGATACGTTCTCACCCTCCTCCGAAATAAAATCGGCGCAATGTGTCTAACACCAACATAATGATAATGCAGATATATGCAAAGTATATTCACAGAGATCAGATGGTGCTTTAACCTTAATGACAGCGGTGAGATAAATTAATTAGCCATCTAAAGGCGGCATTCAAATCTGCCAATTAGAATGTCAATTAGAAACACAGCCGAGCAGCAATGATGAGCGGGCGACCGAGCTGAGGATGTGACTGTGGGGGTGATGGAACTGTAACAGATAGACACACACACACACACACACAATACTTTAGAGAGAGACAGATAGTGACAATACTTGGCACCTGAGGGTGTGACTGTAGGCATGTGTGTCTGTGTGTGTGTGGGGGGGGGGGCCTACCACGGGTCCACCATGCCCTGTGCCCTCTCCCTGAGGGATGCCAGCCCTGACCTCGGCTCAGCCTGTCCTAAACCAACTGGGTCGGAAGGAGCCGCGGGAACCCCGAGCTACAATATCGGCATCCGCGGCGGCTCCACTGCTGCATGAGAGAGGCTGCCGGCCTGCCCACACGCGTGTTTGACATCCCATAAATTGCCGGTGTCCCGCGTTTCAACACACCCACTATTTGATGCCATTTCCTCAAGCCATAATCTTCCAATGAGGGAGAACCCAGACCACTTATTATCGGGATGGGAGAAAGAGAGGAAGGCTGTTATTGCCGTGGTAATGTGCTGAGGAATCTGTGGATGTATAGCATTGGGGGGAGAAGATGATAGTGATAGTAAGACTTTAGGTTGTGGGGGGGGGGGAGAACTTGTCGGAACTTCCCTAAAATTTACCGTCGGCAACAAGCGCCGAGGGCTCCCGTGTTTCCATTGAGGTGGAGGCTCAATAGAAGGAATTCCTGATGAAGGAAAGATAGACACAGGCAGGCACTTTATTTGCAAAGCTCCAGACCAACTCCAGCTTTTGTCTCATTCCGTGTGCAACCACAACCTCGCTTGCTACTCCTCTTCAGCTTGAGCAAATATTTACCCTCGAAATCTCGCACTCCACAAATCTGTCTCTTCCATCAGGTACGGAATCGGAAGAAACTGTCCATGTGGCTCGGCTTTTTTTTTTTCCTCCTCCGCTATCCTCCGAGGAGCGACACAGCAATGGTTTAAGGAGAATTGAGCCTTCCGTTGCCTCAAACACACAGTCTCTTTCCCCCTTTTTTTTTTTCTCGCACGTGCACACTGATCACACAACACACACGCACAACAAAGCTATTATTAAAGGGAAAAGAAGCAGCCCTCCATCTTTGTTTGCGAGCTCTAAAAGCCCTTAATGTGGCCTCATTACCTGGCCTGTCTCCCGCTCTATCATGTGCAGTAAACACACACTATGACACTGGCCATCCATCTCGTGGGAATACACAGCTGTCTGATGTGCTCCAACACTGTCTGAGGAACATGAGGGAATTTATTTTTACTCACACACACGCACACACACACGCGCACACCCGTTGAGTTGATAACACACAGCGGGCTTTTGACGCTGGTTTTGGTTAAGAGTCTCTGGCCTATCCATTTACAGCGCAAAGGATGTTCTCCACTGTGTCTCTATCTAGAACACTGATCCATCCCCTCATTCCATATGCATGAGTTGCAAAATAATAGGTTGCGAGGAAAGGGGAAAAGAGTGACCCCGTGAATCTGTGATCCCAGACGTCCGTTCATTATCAGTTTGCATTTCAGGTGGCTGTCTGGAATTCTTTTGGTTTGTGAGATCAAAATAATTTAAAAAAATAATAATAATAATAATAGAAATTACATTTCACAGTCTGCTGACTCCTCACAGCTCTCTGATCAAGTTGAGATATGGTCACCGTTTTAAATAATCACAGATTCTGTGCTTGAGTGAAATTAATTCATCATTGCCATAAGTTAGTGTGCATATAAAATAAAGAAGTAACTGGGCTAAGGCAAGGCTCACATATCCAATGCTTCAGATTGCTTAATAAATCAAAATGCCACATATGTGCTGACCAAAAGAAAATGGCGCTTAAAACCACTGAATTTCAAAATGATGAACGTAATCTAAGACCAAATATTGGAGGACAAAGAAGTTTAAAACAACTTAATCAACAACTGCTTGGCATGCTATGAACGTTTGCCCCGAAGTAACCGTTAATTATGATGATATGTTTGTTTGTTCTTGGATGTTTTCTGGTTGCAAGTTATCACAGCAAAGGGAGACCACATGCAGTTTATTACAGCCTTCAGTTTCAAGCAGTGAGTTTATAGTCAGAGACGGGGGAAAAAAGGACCACTTGGAGAGCCACGTTTGACAAAAAAACCCAGTCCCACGGATTAAGAAAGGCGAGCCAGGCTGCCGTGGCTTAGAATTAAAAGCTTCCTTTTTGGCACTAAAAGGCCACCATAAAAGCGCATTAATGACTACTTCTTATAAACCTGTGTATGGTAATGGTTTCTGCTCTCAGATAGAGGAATTTCAAAAGTGTTTCGCCGGTGAATGAAGATTGCTTCGGAGGAAAAGGGGGCTGAAGAAATCATATTTACAAAATCAGGAGTGGGGCCAAATGAAAAGAGATGAATATGAATAATGGACTTTTCGGGATTAACATTATTCAAAGCAACAGAATCAAATGTGGTTATCTCCTGTCCAATGAGCCCAACATTGAGAAAACCTCAGTCATATTTCAATTCCTCACTTGAGCTGACAATAAATCATAGTTCTGTGATAGGAGACATTCAGTCAAGAATGTTCAGAACTTAATTCTCTTCTATTTACAATAAGAAGATGAGACAGAATAAGATAAAAGACAGACTATTTGCCACAGTGTGTGAATGTCCCTGAATGGAGTGGGAGTGTGTGTCAGAGTCACTGTTTGTAGAGTACAGAAAGGGGGAAAAAAGGGACAAAGAAAACCAGAGGAAAGGGTGTAAAGTGCATGTTCAATTGTACAGTCTGCACAATGTCTTCTTACACTCAAATGCAAGAGGCACCCATGAATAGCGGGCATGAAACCATGTTAATACAAACTCGTTTGCAGGAATACAACCAAATAGTTGGACATTGATCAAAAAGCGTATTGAGGGCCGGCAAAAAAAAATGTTTAATTAAAATCAACAACAAATCACAGTGTAATAAAAAGGGTGAGATATAATAATTTACACTTTATTCTGTTTTGCTCGCCAAAGCGGTAAATCCGCACTTCTCAAACACACACGTGCAGCGCAGCACACCCTCGGCAGAAGAGAAAAAGAGGAGGAGAGAATCTAGTTGGGCGAGAGCGAGGGTGACGAAAGCCCGTCCGTCGGCTCTCATTTGCATATTCGCCAATTGCATTAATTAACTCGGCCCACCTAATCAGGGCTAATTGACCTATAAAGAGGGGAGGCCTCATTGTCTCATCCAATCATCTCTACCACGAGTAGAGGAGGCGCGCCGGCCGAACGCTTCGCCGAGAAAAACTGTATTTATAGTGCTCGCGCGTGGACGGGCTCCTCCGCTCACAAAAGAGCTTTCACACCTGAAACTGAGGCGATCACGAGCTGCTGAGCTGCCTGGACGTGGAGCAAGAGTTGGATAAAAACAAAATAAGGAGAAAATGGACAAATTCTTTTACACCGGCCTCGTCGAGGGGAGAAGACA